>NC_091951.1:82024828-82367328 GCF_031021105.1 Erythrolamprus reginae
TCATATCCATTAAGGCATTCTGAATGTTCTTCAGACACGATGCAATCGTTGTACTGACGCCAGTAGGCCTCCAATGTGAAGTTTTCATCAGCATCCATTGCTTCCACGATGCTTCCAAGGGAATTGTGCATGTACAGTGCCTTAAATGAGCGGATAAACACCTTGATCTATCAGCTGGATAAGCGATGTGGTGTTTGGTGGCAAGAATTCGACTTGTACCCCACCATGTTCATGTGCCCAGGTCATCATGGCCTCCAGCATTGTCCATTAGGAGAAGCACTTTGAAATTGAGTCCCTTTGCCAGCCAAATAATCCTTCACCTGTGGGGATGAAGCACTGATGAAACCAGTCCCCGCGTGAGGGCTTTTGTAATCCATGCTTTAGGATTATGCATCCAGTACACTGGCAATGCATTCTTATTTCTGTTCTTGAGTGCTCTTGGATTTCGTGACTTATAAATTAGCCCCTGGCGTCATCAAAAAAGCCTGCTGCATTCCCACACATGATCAAAGTTACCCGATCTTTCTGGGCCTTAAAAGCCAGGGGCTTTGGCTTCATCTTGCATCAAGAAAGTCCGTGAAGGCATCCTCTTCCAGAATAGGCCTGTTTCGTCCATATTGAAACACCTGTTCTGGAAGGTAGCCCCCCTTCTTCAATTAGGTCTTTAAACGTGCCCCTGGACTTACTTTTCGGCTGCACCTGTATCCGCTGAGGCAGCTTCTCCATGCAATGACACACTCTTCAGGCCATAGCACCGTTGAAATTTTCTCGAACCACCCTTTGCTTGCTTTTGAATGTGGATGGGGCTGAAGAAGCAGAAGATGTTGATGGCTGGGGGGTCTTCAGAGTCATCAGCACCTTCACCAGCACCTTCATCTGCAGAGAATGACAGGAAAGGGAAGAGAGAAGTGACTCTTGAATGAAAGCATACAGTACTGTATGGTAAAAGCACTTAAATAATGACAGAATAAAAAAAAACCCAGCCCTCACCTGCGTTTCCCTCATCTGCTTCGCCTCCTTCTGTGTTTGCAAGACGGGTGTACAATTGCTGTGCCTTTGTCCGTATGGTGCTGGTATCCAAAGCAATGCTCTTTTTGCGGGCAGTGTTGTACCCACACGGGACAAAGCAGCTTCCATCTTCATAAGGCGTTTGTTTTCTAGGCGTCACCATTCTTTTTTGCAGCCTTGTTGAATGTTATCAGAGAAGTTTGCCTTATCTTCTTTTCGTCTTTCCGAATGTATCGCACACTCGATTCGTTGATCCCATAATGCCAACCAACATCTGCATAAGAGCGTCCCTCTTTTCAGCATGTCCAAAAGTTCAATTTTCTCCTTAATTGTCAGCATCTTCCTGCTCTTTTTAGCGTCGCCGCCTCCGCTCCACGTGCAGTTTAGGAGCCATCTTCCAACAAGTCTTAACAAGTTCCAAAAGTTCCAAAGCACGCTGGGCAAACAACACTGATTGGCCCGAGATTTCTGTCCATCAGCAGTCGGGCGAAAATTTTTGCTTTTTTTTTGCGATGGCAAAGCTGATTGGCCGAGATTTCGGCCAATCAGCAATGGCAGACGTCAGTTTTGGTGATGACGTATGATTGTCATCGGGCGGGAAAAAACCGTGGTGTAGGAAAAAAAACGCGGGACTATTTTTAAATTATTATTTTTTGAAAAAACCGTGGTATAGCCGTTTCGCGAAGATCGAGACCGCGAAAAATCAAGGGATCACTGTATTCAGCCTTTATAAGCAAAATTGCTTCTACCAATTCTGAACTGGCTGGCTGGCTGTCTATCATCTATCTATTTATAAAATGTATTGAATGCCCATCTTACATCAGGGTAAACTCAAGGCAGCCTAGAATCATTAAAAAAAATAAAAAACTGTACAAAGATAAAAAAACCTAAATAAAATACTATACAGGACCAAATATCATAACCCAGTTAAAAAGATGGAGTGCTTGGGAACAAGGTGGAAGGGAAGATGGGATCTGTCATTAATTGATCAACCATCTCCAATGTGATACTTTTCTCAACTGAACCCCAAGCCAACTTTTATAGGCCTTTTAGGCTCTTACAGTCAGAAGTGATTGGAGCTAACCTCACTCCAGATGAGGGGTCAAGATATTCCCAGAGGGCAAGTGCAATGGCAGAGATGGGACCCTGGCAGCAGGAATATTTGGGCTGCTCTGCCAGCATGGGTGAGATGGGAAATTTCCCAGTGGGGGTGAGATACTGGAGATTCTCATTGCTAAGCCTCCAAAACCAGCATGCATTAAGTATGGCATTCATATTTTTAAACAGTAGCTCCCCTTGGGAATGAATTTTATATACATTTGAGACTGTGCGAGGAGCAAGGTAAAACTTTTATGACATACCAATACACTTTTCCACATGGCATGCATGCATAACAGCACAGCTGACATTTGACAAGCCTGAACAATATATTTCTAATAATACCTTGTAGCCGTCAATGCTGTAGCAGAAAAAACCCACCCTTAGAGAGGGGAAATATTTTATTCACAATTGCCCTTATTCATGAAATGCAAATGATGATATTCTGCTCTTTTCAAAAAATGAGCCCTCTACATGTGGAATTTCATGATAAAAAAGCTCTAATGTCCCCTGTTTTTCTCTTGATAAACCCTGCTAGCTTACTGATGCGTGAATGTGCTGAAATTGAATTACTGTATAACAGCAATTACTTTTTCACAGTACACCTATAATGGGAATCAATTTTGCAGTGAAACACCAGGTAGCCAGGAGAAGGGGCAAGAAAGCAGAAGGAGGGACTAAAAAAGGGAGTGGAAACATGTAAGTAAGTAAGTAAGTAAGTAAGTAAGTAAGTAAGTAAGTAAGTAAGTAAGTAAGTAAGTAAGAAAAGTAAGTAAGTAAGTAAGTAAGGAAGGAAGGAAGGAAGGAAGGAAGGAAGGAAGGAAGGGAAGGAAGGAAGGAAGGAAGGAAGGAAGGAAGGATTTTTTATTCTATAGAAAATACTTTTTGCTTTTTTTAGCATTATCAGTTTAATTTAAGCAAACAGCATACATTAGCAGTTATTCAAACAAGATAGGCATACAAAAGCAAAGTTTTCATTATTCCTTTCAATATGCAATTGTTTTCTGTCTTCATCTGTGTAACAATGTTTTTTAATCTAATTAATCAATAAAGTCATTAATATCACTGCCCACTCAGCACAGGATTCAGTGTGGCATATACAGTATCATTAAAGATCAGAGATATACAATAAAGCCACTTTTAATAAAGCATTAAAAAAACCCAAAGACTTATAAACACATAAAGTACTGGGCGGGGGAAACTGATTCAACAGTTTCATAACCTTGTCAGACTCAATGCTTGAAGAAAAATCAGGTCCATAATGCCTTCTGAAAGAGAGGAGCAGGGGGCAGCTGGAATTTGCAAATGTCCTATTTCTCTCTGGTGCTTCACTTCCCACTCATGTCACAATTGTATGTATGTTTGCACTGGGAAAGTGAGCTGCACCAGCTGAATCAGAAATAAAAAAAAGGATCAAGGAAGCTTAGAATGAAATCAGGGAGCAATACTTTATTTTATTTATTTATTGAATTTATATTCATTGTAATACTGGTGTTTCCCCAAAAAATAAGACCCCTTGTCTTATATTTTTTTTTAACTCTGAAATAAGCGCTTGGCCCTTATTGCCATGCACTCAAAAGCCCAACTGGGCTTATCAAAGGATGTCTTATTTTGAGAAAAACAGGGCACTTGCCAAACTTCTCTTCTATAGGGATGTATAGATCATTCTTTTTCCAGATTTCTTTCTTCTCTGGCCTGATCTATACTACTTTCAAAACTTGATATTTTCTTTTGTCAGGTATACCCACATACCAAATCCAGTCCCCCATCTGTTTTTATTGTCCAGGAGTTAATCTGCTGATAGAGTCCTGAGAACTTTCCATAATTTCCTTATAACCTTCTGCTGGGTAAGTAAGAGTAAAAAAGATGTTATGTTTTCAACATAAGTGAAGCCAGTAATTTTTAACCATGAAATTAATTGTATTTCACTAAACAAATGATCTTTACAAGTTATCTTGAATTTAGTACATTTATTTTTGTTAAATAATGTCTTACAGATGCACTATTGCTCTTCCTGACTGATAAATCATTATGGTAGACTGAACATTCTCCATTTGCAAAATGTTTGGTTAATGTTGGTTGAGGCAGGCAGGATTCCCCTTGGGTGCCACTTGTTGGGGGTCGAGGGAAAGGGGAGGTTTTTGCCTACTCTTTCTGCTCAAGATCCCCATGCCTACTCTTTCTGCTCAAGATCCCCATGTACAATTGGTGGGCCACTGTGTGATATAGAATGCTGGACTCGATGGGCTTTGGCCTGATTCAGCATAGCTCTTCTTATGTTCTTATGTTAAAATACAAGACCTCTCACTGACCAGATAATAAGGATCAATTCTAAACATGGTGGGACAACAAAACATTGCTGGATTTGATGTTATTCCAAAATAGCCTTTGGCTATATAAACTATAATTAAACTGTTTGCTTACAGAATGACTGACAAAATTATGTCAAAGATGAATTATGTAAATGCAAGGGTTCAGATTAGATTATCATAGAAGGAAATATTGCCCTTAATTTCTCAGGCATCAGATAGTTTTGAAAATTCTAGCACATCAGATCACTTCAATTGGTGACTACAAATAAAACAAATTTAAAAAATTGTAAACCCTCAATTAATCACTGAGAATTTGCAACTAATAAATCGCAATCTTTCTTTAATCCAGGAAATGAATCCAGCCTTGTTCTTCTTTCAGTGCTATAAAACAGATTGCTCCTAATTCATGGCTATTGACTACCATAATTTTCGGAGTATAAAACACCCCGGAATATAAGACGCCTCTTAGTTTTGGGGGAGGAAAATAGGGGAAAGAATCTGTCTACCAAGTATTCATCTGGCTAGCATCCTTAGTCTGGTCAGCTTGAGCACATTATTTTATCCCTGGTTAAGGACTTTAAAAAAAAATATTCTGAGAGAGTGAAAGAGCTTGTAAGCCAGTAAGAGCTGGGAACATCATCATTAGCACCTGGAAAGAAACAGCCTGAACAAGTAGAGCAACGGAAAAAACCCTATAAAGACTTAGAGCTTGGAAAACATTCTTCTTTGCAGAGAGTAACAATGAAAGAGCTTGCAAGCAGCTAAGAGCTGGGAACATCGTTATCATCTGGTTAGGGCTGGAGAGAAACGTAGAGCAAGTTAGAGAAATGAAAAAAACACCTGCAAAGACTAAGGGCTTGGAAAACATTCTTCACAGAGAGAAACAACAAAAGAGCCTGCAAGGTAAGAGCTGGGAAGATCGTTAGCAGCTAGTTAGGGCTGGAAAAAAAAGCTACATTCAGAGTATAAGACACACCCTAATTATCAATCTCTTTTAGGGAGGAAAAAGGTGCATCTTATACACTGAAAAATATGGTAACTCTAGCTGCTATCTTTATATTACTTACAGCACAGTGACCTAGAAATTCAGCAGAAAGCCTTCTGCTGCAATTCTGGAATTTCACCAAACTTCCATAGAACCATATGACCATTAATGCTGATCATCAAATAAACAGCATGGAACAAACAGAGCCAATTGCTTTTAATGTATTACAATTCTGCAGTTACAATATAAACAAGATTCAATATAAACCCACTCTTTTTGAAAAGGCCTAAACACTATAAATTCTGTGATGTTCCTTCAATATACCAGGGTGATTCGACACAAAACAAAACAAAACAAAAACATGTAACCGTTCTTGGAAACAGAGCTGAAGGGTTTGGATACTGTAGCCTAGAGATTAATTCTCTGCCTTACAAGGCAAAGGTTGCAAGTTCAAGTCCTAGTGAGGGTTTGGCTAGCTGATGAGGCCAAAATAAGGCCAAAATAGATCTATCCTAACTCCCTTAATTTTCAAATTCAGCAAAAACATGACATATACTGTGTGTGTGTGTGTACGTTTTTGCTGAATTTTTAAAATTAAGGGAGACTATATAATAACCTTTACTACATACACCCAATGCTACCCTAGTGCAGTGAGCCATTTATGATCATTCAGAAATTATCCTTAAAATAAATTAGATAAATTTTCATTGCATTTTCCACTTCATTCTGCTAGTCTGCAAGTTTACTCAGAGTTAACACAAGTCTTGCCTTTTAAAAACATGAATAACAAAATATTATATTATACTTAGTGTATTGTGAGGTCTTTTCCATAACTTTTTACTAGACCAGTGGTCACCAATTGGGGTCTGCGTACATTTGTCATTTGTCTATGAGAAAAATTTGGTGGTCTGCAAAAAAAAAAGTATGTTTATATTACACTAAATTAGGGGTCCTCAAATTACAGCCTGTATTGTATTGTATTGTATTGTATTGTATTGTATTGTATTGCTTGTATTGCTGCAGAGAGTCTCCCCCTTCAAGGTCTTTTTGTGAAGGTCAGAGGGGGCAGAAATTCCAACTTGGGCTCTGCTTCAGTCTCCTAATGTGCAGATTTGGGTGAAGGCTGGAGGGAAGTGCCACTGGTGGCAAAGAGCTGGAGTGCCTTATTCCAGTGTGACTACATCATGGCCTGGAACTGGTGGACCATCTCTGCCCACTGAGCCACCAGATGCTGGCACCCAGCTTTGCATTCCCACAGGTCTTCCCTCTGCTTGGAAAGCTTGCTTGCTTGCTTGCTTGCTTGCTTGCTTGCTTGCTTGCTTGCTTGCTTGCTTGCTTGCTTGCTTGCTTGCTTGCTTGCTTGCTTGCTTGCTTGCTTGCTTGCTTGGTGGTTGGGTTGGGTTGGCTTGGCTTGGCTTGGCTTGGCTTGGCTTGGCTTGGCTTGGCTTGGCTTGGCTTGGCTTGGCTTGCTTATTTGGCATATAAATCCAATTAAATAAATAAATAAAATTTGTATGCCGCCCCTCTCCGCAGACTCACGGCGGCTCACAACAATAATAAGAAACAATGTATCACAAATCTAATATTAAAAATCTCTAAAAAAACCCTTATTTAAAAAACAAGACATACACACAAACACACCATGCATAAATTACATAGGCCAGGGGAGATGTCTCAATTCCCCCATGCCTGACAGCAGAGGTGGGTTTTCAGAAGTTTACGAAAGGCAAAGAGGGTGGGGGCAATTCTAATCTCTGGGGGGAGCTGGTTCCAGAGGGTCGGGGCCACCACAGAAAAGGCTCTTCCCCTGAGTCCCGCCAGGCAACATTGTTTAGTCGACGGGACCCGGAGAAGGCCAACTATGTGGGGCCTAACTGGTCACTGGGATTCGTGTGGCAGAAGGCGGGCCCGCAGATATTCTGGTCCGATGCCATGAAGGGCTTTATAGGTCATAACCAACACTTTGAATTGTGACCGGAATCTGATTGGCAACCAATGCAGACTGCGGAGTGTTGGTGTAACATGGGCATACCTAGGGAAGCCCATGATTGCTCTCACAGCTGCATTCTGCATAATCTGAAGTTTCCGAACACTTCTCAAAGGTAGCCCCATGTAGAGAGTGTTACAGTAGTCGAACCTCGAGGTGATGAGGGCATGAGTGACTGTGAGCAGTGAGTCCCGGTCCAGATAGGGCCGCAACTGGTGCACCAGGCGAACCTGTGCAAACGCCCCCCTCACCACAACTGAAAGATGGTTCGCTAATGTAAGCTGTGGATCTAGGAGGACACCCAAGTTGCAGACCCTCTCTGAGGGGGTCAGTAATTCCCCCCCCCCCCGGGTAATGGATGGACAGATGGAATTATCCTTGGGAGGCAAAACCCACAGCCACTCCTTCTTATCAGGGTTGAGCTTGAGTCTGTTATGCTCGTAGTCTTTAGTGAGGTGCTTCTGCTGAGCCTCCTTCTCTTTCAGATCCAATTTGATCTGAGTCATCTGTTTCTCATAGTGGCTGATTAGCTCCAACAACTGCTTCCTGGTGAGGTCCTAAAGAGCTGGGGTGGGGGAGGCAAGGAATGGCTGGCAGGGAAGGGCAAGTAGGGGCCCGCAAGGTGCTCCCCAGTGGGAGTGACATCCAGTTGGCCACAGTCACCCAGTCACATGACCACCTAGCCATGCTCACTAGTCATTAGGCAGATCATATTAGTGGTCCATGGGGTTTAAAATTATGAATTTAGTTAGGTTAGGTTTATTGGATTTATATGCCGCCCCTCTCCGCAAACTCGGGGCGGCTCACAACAATAATAAAAAACAGTACAGTACACAATACCAAATCCAATGTCCACCCATCCAGTTCCAATTTAAATTAATAGTGGTCCCTGAGGTCCAAACTAGTGGTCCCTGAGGTCCAAAAGGTTGATGATTCCTGTACTAGACAATTCCTGGAGTAGCTTAGAAACAATGTGATGTGATACCAGATCGTGTAAATGGGTGAGCAGTGTGGTCGGGCGGTAGGAAAAGCAAGTAGGATGCTTGGCTGCATAGCTAGAGGTATAACAAGCAGGAAGAGGGAGATTGTGATCCCCTTATATAGAGCGCTGGTGAGACCACATTTGGAATACTGTGTTCAGTTCTGGAGACCTCATCTACAAAAAGATATTGACAAAATTGAACGGGTCCAAAGACGGGCTACAAGAATGGTGGAAGGTCTTAAGCATAAAACGTATCAGGAAAGACTTAATGAACTCAATCTGTATAGTATGGAGGACAGAAGGAAAAGGGGGGACACGATCGAAACATTTAAATATGTTAAAGGGTTAAATAAGGTTCAGGGGGGGAAGTGTTTTTAATAGGAAAGTGAACACAAGAACAAGGAGACACAATCTGAAGTTAGTTGGGGGAAAGATCAAAAGCAACATGAGAAAATATTATTTTACTGAAAGAGTAGTAGATCCTTGGAACAAACATAGAAACATAGAAACATAGAAGTCTGACGGCAGAAAAAGACCTCATGGTCCATCTAGTCTGCCCTTATACTATTTTCTGTATTTTATCTTAGGATGGATATACAGTGATCCCCCGCTCGTTGCGAGGGTTCCGTTCCAGGAGCCCCCGCAACGAGCGGGTTTTCGCGAAGTAGCGATGCGGAAGTAAAAACACCTTCTGCGCATGTGCAGATGGTGTTTTTATTCCCACAGCGCTAGCGAGGAGCCGAAGATTGGGGGCGGCGCGGCTGTTTGCCGCCGGCATGGGGGGCTTCCTAGCAGCCCCCCAAACCCGGGTTGGGGGTCCGGGGGGCGCTGTCTCTCGGCGCTTTCGAGCTGAGTCCGGGAGCGAACTCGCTCCCGGACTCAGCTCGAAAGCGCCGAGAGACAGCGTGGACAGGCCCGTTCCTTGGCGCTGTCTCTCGGCGCTTTCGAGCTGAGTCCGGGAGCGAACTCGCTCCCGGACTCAGCTCAAAAGCGCCGAGAGACAGCGTGGACAGGCCCGTTCCTTGGCGCTGTCTCTCGGCGCTTTCGAGCTGAGTCCGGGAGCGAACTCGCTCCCGGACTCAGTTCGAAAGCGCCGAGAGACAGCGTGGACAGGCCCGTTCCTTGGCGCTGTCTCTCGGCGCTTTCGAGCTGAGTCCGGGAGCGAACTCGCTCCCGGACTCAGCTCGAAAGCGCCGAGAGACAGCGTGGACAGGCCCGTTAGAGAGACAGCGTGGACAGGCCATTCCTTGGCGCTGTCTCTCGGCGCTTTCGAGCTGAGTCCAGGAGCGAATTCGCTTCAGGACTCAGCTCGAAAGCGGCGAGAATGAACGGCGTGGGCAGGCGAAGGGCGGGCGGCAGCGAGGAGTTTGCGTGGGCGGTGGGGAAACTCCTCGCTGACGCCAGCAAGAGGGGGAAGACCCAGGAAAGCCACCCAGCAGCTGATCTCCCGGTTGCCATCTACGCATGCGTGCCCATAGAAAAAACGCACGCATGCGTAGATGGTATTTTGACTTCCGGGTTGAAAAATCGCGAAGTACCCTGTTCGCAATGGTTGGGGACGCAATAAACGGGGGATCACTGTATGTTTATCCCAGGCATGTTTAAATTCAGTTACTGTGGATTTATCTACCACGTCTGCTGGAAGTTTGTTCCAAGGATCTACTACTCTTTCAGTAAAATAATATTTTCTCATGTTGCTTTTGGTCTTTCCCCCAACTAACTTCAGATTGTGTCCCCTTGTTCTTGTGTTCACTTTCCTATTAAAAACACTTCCCTCCTGGACCTTATTTAACCCTTTAATATATTTAAATGTTTCGATCATGTCCCCTCTTTTCCTTCTGTTCTCCAGACTATACAGATTGAGTTCATTAAGTCTTTCCTGATACGTTTTATGCTTAAGACCTTCCACCATTCTTGTAGCCCGTCTTTGGACCCGTTCAATTTTGTCAATATCTTTTTGTAGGTGAGGTCTCCAGAACTGAACACAGTATTCCAAATGTGGTCTCACCAGCATTCTATATAGTGGGATCATAATCTCCCTCTTCCTGCTTGTTATACCTCTAGCTATGCAGCCAAGCATCCTACTTGCTTTCCCTACCGCCTGACTGCACTGTTCACCCATTTTGAGACTGTCAGAAATCACTACCCCTAAATCCTTTTCTTTTGAAGTATTTGCTAACACAGAACTGCCAATACAATACTCAGATTGAGGATTCCTTTTCCCCAAGTGCATTATTTTACATTTGGAAACATTAAACTGCAGTTTCCATTGCTTAGACCATTTATCTAGTAAAGCTAAATCATTTACCATATTACAGACGCCTCCAGGAATATCAACCCTATTGCACACTTTAGAGTCATCGGCATGACTCTAAACTTCCAGCAGACGTGGTTGGTAAATCCACAGTAACTGAATTTAAACATGCCTGAGATAAACATATATCCATTGTAAGATAAAATACAGGAAATAGTATAAGGGCAGACTAGATGGACCATGAGGTCTTTTTCTGCCGTCAGTCTTCTATGTTTCTATGTTGGCTGCTGCTTTGTGAAATAGTTAACTACGTAGCAGAAAGCTGCTGAAATAACTGCACACATTTTTATTTTTTCAATATATAAGGCTACCTGTTTGGACAATTAAATTTACCCCATTACCCCATGCCATTTTCAAAAAAGGAATCTTTTGGAGGGAGGTGAAGATTTCTGAGAAATATGAGGCAGGGTTTTGACTTTACACTACTTGCTACCTACCCGGACAGCTTCAGACTTTTTATGAAACATCTCTTCCATGTTCTTGGCTAGTTTCTTCACAAGTTGAAGCCCATCAATTTCTTCAACCGTAACCTCCTTTTCATATTCCTTGTATTTCTGCAAGACAAAAGGAATGCATTAAGAGAAATATAAGAATATTGTTTTCATGTATATGTTACAGATACTTCTGCAATAGCAGTTTTCATGAAAGAATAAATTAATTGTTTTGGTATAACTCTATATTTAAGAAATTTTCTTTATTCCTGAAATGTTTGAGCTACTTATCTGTGGTTGAATGAAAGCAAAAGTAATTTCATTGTTAGTGTGAATTTACATATTTACTTTACTATAAACTGTGATTACTCCTATCTATGGACCTATTTGCCATTTTCATGCTTTTAGAGTTTTGCAAAAAAACATTTCATGTTCAGAATGACCTGTCTCAAAATTAAAATGCTTCATTTCACATGTGAAGCAGACTGTCTTGATCAATTTGGAAGATTCTCAAGCTCAAAAATAGCCAATTTCACACTTCAGACAGCTGTTTGGAACCCAAACAGGGCTTTTCAAACTCAAGAGCCTTTGAATTCAAAAATGGAGTTGTTGAAATCCCTGGTCTTGAAGATGTAGGTGCAATCCACTTTGTGATTAATGAGACCAGGTTTTGACCTTCACTTATGATCCTGTTCCTGGTTCATTGGTACAATTCTATGACTTTAATTGTGCTAATTTCTTAGCATAAAATAGAATAAGTGCTTCCAACTTTCATAAATGGATTTTTTCCTCTTTTTTTCAATCAAATATCCTAGTTACCGTATCTTTTGTACTATAAAATGCACCAGTGTAGAGGCCTCCCAAACCTTCTGTGCACCCATTTTTCATAAAAATAGATCTATTTTTCATCAGTTTTTGTGAAAAATGGGGCACGCAGAGGTTTTGGGAAGCTTCTATAGCCTGTTTTTTCACCCATTTTTGGCTGTATTCGGTGTATAAGATGGACTGACATCTCCACCATCTTTTGGGAGGAAAAGATATGTTTTATACTCCAAAAAATACGATATGCTGAAATTTAGCTCTGACACATGTTGTTATGGATATCAACATATATCTAATGCATCAAACTACTTCCTATGCTGGGGCCTTTGACTTAAGAGCACAGCTGATCAGGAATTAATGGGGAAATTATGGTATTTTAAAAAGCATCTGCAGAATGTTTTAAAATATTTTTATATACAAAAATTCCAAAGAAAAAGTTTAACAATAGCAAAGATAATCAAATCAGATGATTAGGATAAGTATAGTCTTCAGTGAGGTCTGCAACTGGCCATCCTAACAAATATGATCAATTGTTAAAGGATGAACAGTGATTTCATTACCAATGCCCTTTATAAAGGAACTCTAGTTGCATGTCTCAGCGGCTTACTCTATTCCTATTGCTCATTATAATTGTCCATGCAATAAAGAGTGTAGAATTTCCAATTTTGTTGTCCGTTATGGTTTATGGCTAGTAAGGAAGATAAATCTCACAAACAAATTAGGATGGCGTATGAGAGAATATTCTGAATAGCAAAAAGGAGATTATATAATGAACAGTTGGGTTAGCAGATTATGTGGGGCAGAGGCCATTCCGCTGAAAAGATTTCATTAGTCAACATGTTGGATGGTAAACTGCTGGCATCAGATGGTGAAGAGAAAAATTACCAGTAACTCTCCCAGCAAATTTCTCAGGAGAAAAAAAAATACAAAACGAAATGTGGTCCAAGGCTCCTGTTGCAAAAAGGAATTTAGCTTCTCTCTTTAAATGGAAGTTCTCTGATGCAGAGAATCAATGCTATTGCCAAAAATACTGTGCGGCTTGCATGCAGATGGACTCAGCTATCTGGCCACACAATGTTCAGCTGTTGTTCAGGAGCATCCATTGTTTCATTCACATTTCAGTTGACTGTCATTTAATGAGTCATTTTGTCCAGCTTTATAAGAGGATTATGCCATTATTTAAATAGCAAAAGAGAAGATGAATATGGCTTATTTTTATTACTAAACAATTATCATTTTCATAATTGTAAATTATATTTAGAGGCTTATCAACAGATGAATACAGCTCAGAGCAATTCATTGGCCCTATGAAAACAGAAAAGCAGGGGAGGAAAGGTTGATATTGTGCATTAAAGTCACAGGTTTTATATGCAAATGATGCCAGGTGTACCATCTCTGGCATTTTCTAGATAATTACTACCAAGTTTTAGGTAAATAATATGGTACCACTGGGTGACAATGTTCCTACAGATAACCCCCCCATGCCAGTCCTCCATCTGATTGTTAAAACTAGTTAATTAAAAAAGGGACATTCAAAATCCAAATGCAATCTACAGTATTAACTTTATTTACTAGAAAGTCCCCAGATAGCATAATCTCACAATTTGGAATACTGGCTGGCTAAAAAGTAATGCTTTGTGTTGGAGGTGTGGTATACTACTCAGATTTTTTTTAAAGACAAATGAAAAATGGGGAAATCACCTTTAGAACATATGACATAGAATCAAAGAGCTGGAAGGGCCATGTTCCAGGCAGGAGACCTAATACCAGCATGCCCAGTGGTGGACTCTTACGGGAACGGTCAGGAACGCAGTTCCGGTAGCAAAATTTGGAACTCTACCCCAGAGCACCCAATTTGCACTGAAAGATGTTGGGGGGGGGAAATGCATAAGCCACGCCCACAGTGTGGTAGTAAAAATTTTGGTAGCCCATCACTGAGCATGCCCCAATCTTTCTGGATTTGTAGACCAGCGTGGGGAAGGGAGAGGAAATGGTCATGCATGCAGCTGCCTTTCACACAAATGGAGCTGAGCACACACATGTGCTTGCCCAGTGCACACTCACCCATCACTTTTGTGGTATGGTTCCAAACGGACCAAGGCCCAGTAGTGGGAGGTATATAATCCCAGTGAAATGGTTGTCCAGTCTATTTTTGAAAATGTCCAGCAATGGAGCAACTAACTCCCGGAGGCAAGTTTTTCCATTGATTAATTGTTCTCACTGTCAGAAAAATTCTCCTTACTTCTAGGTTCACCTCTGTTTAACATGTTTCCACCCAATTCCTCTTGCCCTGCCCCCTGATGCCTTGGAAAATCACCTCTTCTCTATGAAAGCTCCTCAAGTACCGGAAGACCTTATCATGTTCCTCCTAATTTTTCTCTTTGATAGAGCAGACATACCCAGTTCCCTCAACTGTTCATTATACAATTTAGACTCCTCTTTCTTAGGAACAAAATTGGCATTTAAATACCAGCAATTCCCTAATGAGGCTAGTGAGAACTGTTACATTAACAAATTCCAGCTTGATCTTAAAGGAAGTTGCCAAGTAGTCACTAACTTGGAAAAGTAGAAAATGTCTAGAATTTAATCCACATGGTGCAACAACATGGTATTCATGGGAGACATGAATACACCACGCACTAGCCATTTTTGAGATCATTCACAGTCATATACTTTCAAAATGCTGTTTATGCACTTATTTCAAAAAGATAAAGAGGCATACAAATTAGTGGGCTCAGGCATTCATTTTGTTCAGACCCATGTTTAACCATAGTTTGTTTACTAAATTACAACATGCAAAGATACAATAAAAATAACATTGTGGCTTAGTGTGGTGTGTGAATTCAGTCATAGTCTCAGACTCAAAGAAAGGCAAGAGTAGTAAGTGATAAAATATCATATTGAACTTACGTTGGATTGTCATTTGGGTATGATTATGATTACACTTATGATTACTTCTCTGTGGCGGCCCCGACCCTGTGGAACCAACTCCCCCCAGATATTAAAATTGCCCCCACCCTCCTTGCCTTTCGTAAGCTGCTTAAAACCCACCTCTACCACCAGGCATGGGGGAACTAAGATACACTTTCCCCCGAGGCCTTCGCAATTTATGTATGGTAAGTTTGTATGTATGATTGGTTTTTTATATACAGTGATCCCCCGGTTATTGCGTCCCCGACCATTGCGAACAGGATAATTTGCGATTTTTGAACCCGGAAGTCAAAACACCATCTGCGCATGCGTGCCCTTTTTTCTATGGACACGCATGCGTAGATGGCGCCGGGCAGATCAGCTGCTGGGCGGCTTCCCTGGGTCTTCCCCCTCTTGCTGGCGGGAGGGCGAAGCCCCCCCCAGCACCCCGCTCGCCCGCCCTTCGCCCTTCGCCCTTCGCCCGGGAAGTTCGCCAGGAGTCAGCGGAGAACGGCGCGCCTGTTTTAAAAACGATCGGAGCCGGCCGGCTCCGATCGTTTTAAAACAGGCGCGCCGTTCTCCGCTGACTCCTAAAGCGGGGAAGTTCGCCAGGAGTCAACGGAGAACGGCGCGCCTGTTTTAAAACGATCGGAGCCGGCCGGCTCCGATCGTTTTAAAGCAGGCGCGCCGTTCTCCGCTGACTCCTAAAGCGGGGAAGTTCACCAGGAGTCAGCGGAGAACGGCGCGCCTGTTTTAAAACGATCGGAGCCGGCCGGCTCCGATCGTTTTAAAGCAGGCGCGCCGTTCTCCGCTGACTCCTAAAGCGGGGAAGTTCGCCCGGAGTCAGCGGAGAACGGCGCGCCTGTTTTAAAACGATCGGAGCCAGCCGGCTCCGATCGTTTTAAAGCAGGCGCGCCGTTCTCCGCTGACTCCTAAAGCGGGGAAGTTCGCCAGGAGTCAGCGGAGAACGGTGCGCCTGTTTTAAAACGATCGGAGCTTACCAATGAGTCCCGAAGACAAACGCAGAAGTTTGACGTTTGTCTTCGGGACTCATTGGAAAGCCACGCGGGTGTTTTAAAACGTCGCCGCTGACACGGGGGGCTTGCTAGCACCCCCCCAAACCCGGGTTGGGGGCTCGGGGGGGTGCTAGTGAGCCCCCCATGTCGGTGGTGACGTTTTAAAACAGCCGCGCCGCCCCCAATCTTCGGCTCCTCGCTAGCGCTGCGGAAGTTAAAAACACCATCTGCACATGCGCAGATGGTGTTTTTACTTCCGCAGCGCTACTTCACGAAAACCCGCTCATTGCGGGGGGTCCTGGAACGGAACCCTCGCAACGAGCGGGGGATCACTGTAATGGGTTTTTAACTGTTTTTTAGTATTGGATTTTGTTGTACTGTTTTACTGCTGTTGTTAGCTGCCCCGAGTCTGCGGAGAGGGACGGCATACAAATCCAATTAATAATAATAATAATAATAATAATAATAATAATAATAATAATAATAATAATACACACCTATAGTTAATATTTTTTATTTTTACAGTCCAGTACTTAATTTAATTTTACTTAATTTATTCAATTTAGACACCAATAGAGGCTTCTAAATTAGTTTGATATTGGTTCAGACCCCTGCTCATGTGTGCGCACAATGCTTCTGCACATGCACAAAAGCTTTCTGGGCAGCTGGGTGGAGCTTCCCGCCACAACCGCTACCGATTCGCAGAACTGGACGAAACCGGGAGCAACTCAATGCTGTTAGACACCACCTGATTCCAAACTGGCAGTGTATAATAAAGCCAACAGAATATGGAGTAGAATATAATAATTATAAGAGAAATAAAAATGAAATAAAACTATTCTCAACTATCTAATAGGAGTCCCAGCCACACTAGCCCCAGCGCCTGGGAAAGCAGACATGTCTGGGATGCCATCAGAGTGGGAGTCTCATTGGCATGAAGCTCATTTCAGAGGGCAGACCTTGTGTTTCCCAGGTCCCTAAAGATTATATTATTTAATTGGAGGGATCCAGAACATGCCAACCTGAAATCAATGGCCACGCTGATCCCATGGAAGAAGTACGATCTTCCTTTATTGGAAGGAGTTCCCTCATTGTTTGTTTTTTCAAATTCATATTTTAAAAGTAAAGATGCTTAACTCACTTCTGCTGTTTAAAGTTTTCCTTTACATTTCATTTTCTAAAACAAATCAAAACGCCAAGCAGCAAGAAGAGAATATTTAATCAGTTCCTATTTTTTAGCCTCTCTGCATTCATCCAACAGCAAAATTTAACAGGCTCTGATATGAAAGAAAAATGGCACTATGCTAGATTACTTTAATGAGAGTATTTCTCCTTCCACCTGCCCATTTTCTATGTCAAGGGAACACATCAGGCGCTGAGCTATTTCTCCCTCAATTTCCACATTGTTTTTTTTTTCAATCATCAAGAAGTAAATGTCATGCTTTGATAGTATTATCTAAGATCAATAGCTGTTTTCTTCCTCCTTGATTAAATATGACAGTAGATAAAAATGGGTAGGTTATTGTCAACATAATTTGAAGTCAAAGCATCAATATTCAATTACTAAAATCAAAGGAAAATGTTAAATAATAAATGATAAGTATCGCTCTATTGCTTCTGTAGTTTTGATTATATCCAATCAGCAATTCTGAAAATGGAGGCTGTGGTTTTTATACAGTCCAAATTCTATGTTTAAAGAAAAAAGATGGTGAGAGATAGCTGTGCTAAATGCATTGAATTTGGTGAAAGGTGGCGAGATGAAAGGTGGATTAATTCCATAACAAGTTTTGTGTGGACTTCCGAGATCAAGGCTCTTTTAAAAATCAAGATCTAAATCAACTGTCTGAAAGAACTACTGTGCGTATTAAATTGATAGGTCAAGAAATTAGAAGGCTATTTATTTCGTGCAATGAACATATTCCATTCTTATAAATAATTTTGTTAGCAATTTAGTAACATGTAGAAGAAACTAGAAATGAACTCACTCAATTTGTACCCATCTTTGGGTATATCCAGAGGTGGGCTGCTAAGGTGGAATGGTGGCTCCAGGGTTCTGAGTGCTAGCAGAGTCCAGCGCAATTATGCTACTGTACCTGTGCAGGTAGCAAAATCATGCGTGGAGATGCATATTTCAGCGCGGTTTTTGCTTCCGTGCTCAACATTTCAGATTCAACATTATTCAATTGTGATTTTGAGGTTGTTGGCCTGTTTTCCAAAGTCTGTATTTCCCCACAGTGGCCATTTTAGTCATGAGCCATCAGCTGAATTTTATGTTTAGAGTGCTTTACAGTAACTCAATATCAATACATTTGAAACTTGGCATCAAATCTGCTAAATAATTATCATGATTATCAAGGTTGACTCAGCCTTCCATCCTTCCGAGGTGGGTAAAATGAGGACCCCCGATTGCGGGGGCAATAGCCTTGCTCTGTTAAAAAAGTGCTATTGCTAACATGTTGTAAGCTGCCCTGAGTCTAAGGAGAAGGGCGGCATAAAAATTGAATAAATAAATAAATAAATAAATAAATGAAAGAAGATTTAATTTTGTGATTCCTCTAAAGTTATCTCTGACTCTCTCTGCATACACAGAAGACCTTGAATTGCATGCATAGCAAATCATGTGATAGTGAAATACAAAGTAATAAACAAAAAGGATAACACCTATAAAACCTCAGAACCTAGCTCCAAAGGCTAAAGGTCTGGGTCTCTATTTCAAGCCAGGCCTGGCAATCTGCCGACAGATTGGCCCCAAGGTCATCTGGACTGTTCTCTATGATATAACTCTTAACCCTTTGGAATGAACTCCCTCCAGAGATACGTACTGCCCCCTCCCTCTTGGACTTTCGCAAAGCTTTGAAGACCTATCTCTGTCAGTGGGCATGGGGGCCATGAATGGTGAGATTGGCTCTCGCTGATGCTGTGAGTGACTGGATTGGATGAATGTGGATGTCGGGATAGATGGGACATTTCTTTTTAGAAATTTTGTTAGTTTTATAATATTTTTTTAAAAATTAGATTTCTACACATTGTATTGTATTGTATTTATTATGCTGTACACCTCCCTGAGTCGGTTGAGAAGGGCAGCATAGAAGACAGACAAACAAACAAACAAACAAACAAATAATAATAATAATAATAATAAAATGTAATGTAATGTAATGTAATGTAATGTAATATAATATAATATAATATAATATAATATAATATAATATAATATAATATAATATAATATAATATAATATAATATAATATAATATAATATAATATAATATAATATAATATAATATAATATAATATAATATAATATAATATAATATAATATAATATAATATAATATAATATAATATAATATAATATAATATAATATAATATAATATAATATAATATAATATAATATAATATAATATAATATAATATAATATAATATAATATAATATAAACCCTGTATTTTGACAAATCACCTCCACCACAGGTCAAACCACCACCAGAATGGTTCCCCCTTCCGAGCATAGGAGGGGAGAAAATTCATTTCTCTGACAGAACTGAATCAGTGCATTTCAATTATATATATTGTGTGATTCTAGAGATTGATGTGCAGGGAACACATTTTTAAAAATAAATAATATTTGCATTATATATTGCATGTGTTATAATTATTAACAGACGCTCAGTTACCACAAAATAATTACTGTACTTAGAAATGGCACAAGAAATTAAATGTCTACAATTTAAGACTATATCAAAACTCTGATGTATTCTCTGTGTAAATATGTACAGCTGCCTAGAGAAACAAGTGCAAACCAACTACTGCTGCACCACAAAAATATCCAAATACCATATCCTTTTGTTAGTAGAATCAGCATTGGCAAGGCATTCTGTATTATCCAAGAACATTTATCATGTCAGAAAAGAACTCTGCATATTCAAGTACTCACACATTCATTCTACAGAATCCATTGTGCCAGATCATTTCATATAAGCACAATAGAAAAGAGAAACACTACTTCACTGTCAAAAAATTTCATGTTATTCTTGTGCTTGGATCATCTTTTTAGTTGTGTGTGATTATAAACATGTGGGAGTAGATTTGCACATTTTTTTTTTAAAAAAAGACATAGTGTAAAAGCTACTTTTGTTTAAAAAATTATGAGATCAGAAAATAATGTCCAAATTGTACATAAACATGTTTCATTACAAGTATATCTTCTCAATGTATCCTTGCCCGTGTAGAAAGTATTTCTGAACAAAAAGAGAAAAGGAGCAAGCAGGAAGGACATCAAATTCCATGAATAGAGTGTTGACAGCCTTATCACCAGAAACATAACCACGTGAGATAATTTTACTTTATTGTAAAGTTGCATTAACAAAATCTTGCAGATATGAAAACCATCCTCTCTCTAATCTCATTTGCAGTCAATAAAATAGGCGGGTTTTCCTCTGAACTTCTTGCCCTGACTACATTCCTGTTACAGACTCAGGTTCCTTTTTTTTCTGACAGTTCTCTTAGTTGCATCTCTTTGCCGTATATTCCAAGGCCATTCTCACATATCATTTCAGTTGTTTTTGGGGGGGGCAAATTAAAGAATGTCCAAAATAAGATACAAATTAGTGAGTGAACATATGTAATAATTTCACATTCTTAAAAAATAATATAGAAGGCATTCAAATGCCGAATAATAATCCATTCTCTGAAATTGGGACTTGGAGCATTAGAGATATATATTTGTATGAATGAAAGCTAGAAAAACGAAGAGTTCATCACCCCTCATCTGGATCCACTTGTCCAGATAGATCCCTCTTCATCAAGTATGGGGATTAAGTGCCAGAGTTTCTCAGGGCAAAGAAATCAGCTAGTTGAACAACTGACAGTCACTCCGCTTTAAGTTTGAAAAGCAAAGGGCAAAAGTCCACTAAATGATGGGACAAGCAATGCCAGAATTAAATTATAAAGCCGATAAGGAAGAACTATATGCTCATGTTGACAAGAGAACAAATCTATTGTTTTATTGCATACAGTTTCAAATAAGGATCGTTACCAAGTCATGTCATAGTGTGATCTTCAATGCAGTTCCAACTTAGACAAACTATGCCTAGTCAAACATTTAGGAATCATTGCTGAATTCTTGTGGTGAGCCTAACAAGAAAAAGTTTCAAGAGAAGTTTGTATTTATTTGGAAGTATATGGTAGTAACAATGAATTTACAAGGCTACATTTCTTAATCATGTATAGGTTTCTGCTGTTAGGCAACTAATAAAGTTAGACTATCTAATCAAATTCTCCATATTAATATAAGCAGTAAAATTGGCAAAGTCCCTATAAGGTTTGACCAAAGTAAGTCACAAACTTTTAAGCCATTCTCGTTATTAATTTAATATATAAAATACCGTTTTATACCTCAAAACCAGAGGTGGGCTGCTGCCCGGATGGGGGGGGAACGTAATGGGGTAGCAAAAATGGAGCTCCATCCCAGAGCACCCAATTTGCACTGAAAGATGTTGAAAGAAAATACAGGGCGTTCTGCATAAGCCACGCCAACAGTGTGGTAGTAAAAAGTTTGGTAGCCCTTCACTGCACAAAACCATACTGTATATTCATAGCTCACCCTTGCTTACATTTCAAGATATTACTCTTGAATCCTATTTATATTGTAAACTAATTCAAGTTTGAGTTTCAATTTATATTCTTCCTTATCTCTAGATTAAGAACAAACATAATTTCAAAGTGCTTCAATAAACAATAAAATTAAGAAAATAACCTAAAAGTATTAAACTAATCCAAGTATTTTGGTATACGTCTCAGTGTCGTGTGTGAATAAGTCCATTTGTCTTGATGTACACAGGCTTTCTGCTCATGTATCATCAGTGATCTACCTGGAATAAAAAATGGCAGACCACAATAAAAAAAATTAACTGACCTTTTTGAAGTGTTTTTTGGGGAGTTCCGGCAATCAAATGCAGTAAATTAATAAGGTAGTTTAATACTAATATTATGTATTTATTTGATACTATTTGATATTACACTTTCCCAAGAAGGCCAGCTCTCACTAGTTAACAAAGCGACCCAAACAACACTTCATGAGTATATGGATTATTGTTAGGGGGGGGGGTTGGTTGCTGTGTATTCTGATTTTTTTAATATGTATTTGTTTTATCTTTACCACTGTCTACCAACTGGAGTCATTGTTGAGACAGGCAGTGATATAATTTGATTAAGTAAATAAGTAAGTCACAGATTCTTGGAAGAGTGCATGTAACATTTACCTGCAACTTCTTAAAACCAAATGTATTTTATCTAGAGATTACATGGTAAGAATCCTGCAAGAAGCGCAGCTTCCAGGTGTCAGATGAGCTTCTGCAGAGCTCACACTTCAAGACATCTACTTCCCTTTCAGATCTGAAGCCTTGAACAGACCTAATATAGTATGCTATGGTTATCCTATATAATGAACAGGCCATATCTCAGATTATCAGTTCTTCCATTGGACAATGCAATGGCTCTCCTGAAAAGTGAAAATCTGAAATGCCAAACAAGGATCCTATTTCATTTTTTAAAAATGTCTCGGCATCCAGTTCCAGAGAAAGGCAGTTAAAGATAATAGCCAGAATGAAAGAGTGTTCATTTTGGTAAAATGCACAAATTCTGTATTTATACTGAAAGCATTTTATATGATAATTTTCAGTAACACCCAAGACCTCAAAAGATAATTGGTTTTATTATGCTTCTCAAACGGATGCATCTCTCTGTGTGTGATGGTATTCAGGTCCCAAAGTTATTTTATCAAACTAAATGAAAGATACAGTATTTCCCTTATTTATTTCTACATAGTTTTCATGGCAATCTTTATAATTGATTAAATAAGCCATATTGATATATTTCAGCAAATAGCATAGTCTATCCCACAAATAAGACAATTTAACAAATCAGGACAATTTTGTAAAGCATATGACAGTTCTGCTTGCAAGGTTTCTTACAATAAATATGCAAAACATAAAGACAAAATGTATATTTTTAATAAATGCAATGCATTCCAGGAGTTATAAGTAGGCACATCTCCATGGCAAATATTTATTGTACATTCCCCAATCGAATTTATATATTGCTATAGGTACCAAAATCTTCCAAAGATTAATACAATAAGAATCAAGTAATATAGGTAGCTTTTCCTAAGCAAATACACTGAATTGGTTCCATGTTTATATCTGCATTCTGTTAACATAGAAAAGGTTTTAAATTAAACTAGCATTGTGATCTATGTGCAGAAATCTACTGGTAGCCAAATTGGGACCTGCAATACAGATTAAATACATCTGCATGGCAAGCACCAACCAACAAGAGGCTACTGAATTTTGGACAATCTGAGCTTTGAAGTGGTCTTCAAAAGCAGCCTTATTATTATTTATTATTATTATTTATTCAACTTCTATGCCACCCAATCCCGAAGGACTCAGGGCGCCTTACAACAATATAAAAATACAATTTACAATAAAAATAAGTCAAAAGTAAATTAAAACAATAACCCCAGTTAAAACGCACAACTCAACAATCCAATCAACACATACATACTATTCAATACAATTTGTCCATGAAAGGTGTACAATCATGTATTATGTACATACATTGCAGAGATTCACATAAATAACAATGAGAGAAGGGATCATCCTCATGATATCTTTCTGCTCCATTTAGAACAAAAACTGAAGGTGAAGCTGAGGCTTTTCTGACCATGGTTTCCACTTGAAACCGTAAAATCAGAAATTGTTAACCCAGGAAGTCCCTCAAATCATAGATCTAGTAGTACTTCCCTGTATGAAGTCTTCTTATGCTTAAAAAGAAATGCTTCTGTAAGTATTTATTCCAAAATTTTGTTTTAGAGAACACGGAGTCACAAATTATTAAAATGGTGCTAGTGCTAGAATGGTGATCTTCTTTGAACAGGTAGTTTTGTGGATATGTTTTCTAATTAAAGGCTGGAGATAACAATGTTGCTCTCTGTGATGGTCTCGTAAACAAGCTAAAGAGCTGTAATCACTAAGTTTGTCAGCATCTCCCTTCATTAGAATCAATTAAGGAAGAAGTATAGAAAAGATAAGGAGTGAATCAGCAGTTACTACACAATTCAGATCATCCAATATTCAGATAGAGACATAAAACACAGCAACAAAGCACAATCTTTCCATAATAGACAGTCAACTCAGCACTGTTTCAAAGGTTGCTAAATCCGTGATTGTGTATAGGAAATCATTTACAACACAAGCAAGGCACTCATCCTCAGTTGTTCAAGGTCACCTTTCCTTTTACCCAGGACTTTTAGAAAGAGTAGAATTGTGACTGCAATCTAAGAAATAGTGTCATCTCCAGATTCCATAGGACACAATGATTCATAATGTATTAATATAAGAAGATCTAGACTGGTCTTGTAATAAAGAATATACAGTAATACAAAAGAAATATAATTCAGTTTTTAACTAGTGTGCATTCTGAACTTAAAAGTGTAAAATAGAAATACAGTGGTACCTCTACCTAAGAACGGCTCTGCTTATGAGCTTTTCTAGATAAGAACCAGTTGTTCAAGATTTTTTTGCCTCTTCTCAAGAACCATTTTCTAAAACCAGAGCCTCCAAAACTGTAACCAGAAAAGGCAGGGAAAAGCCTCCAAGGGGCCTCTCTAGGAATCTCCTGGGAGGAAACAGGGCTGGAAAAGGTGGGGAGAAGCCTCCGTGGGGCCTCTCTAGGAATCTCCTGGGAGGAAACAGTGCCTCCACCTTCTCCATGGTTTCCCCAATCGGACGCATTATTTGCTTTTACATTGATTTCTATGGGGAAAATTGCTTCTTCTACAAACTTTTCGACTTAAGAACCTGGTCATGGAATGATTAAGATCGTAAGTAGAGGTACCACTGTAGATAGATCAGAGGGAAGCAAACTACTGTTTTCCAAATTATTTTAAACTCAACTTGTAGGGACAGTGAGGAGGAGAATGGAAAATGCCAAAGGAGTTAACCTCCAAAATATACAGAGAACACAAAATTATAAATACCTGAAATAAAGTACAGTATTCCTGCTTGTAACAATTGCATACCTCATGTTATATACAATTGTATCTCTTTCTAAAATGTACTTCTATGAGGATAGATTCCTATTTTGTTTTTCAAAATTACTGTGAGACAACATAGAAGTCCAATTTCATCAGCAAAAGGAAAGACAAATCAAGAGTATCTCTGTTTGATAAGAAAACACATATCTATACTTCAATCTAGCTCAAATCTCACCACTGGCTTAAGGTTGACTCAGCCTTCCATCCTTCCGAGGTGGGTAAAATGAGGACCCAGATTGTTGGGGTCAATATGCTGATTCTGTAAACCACTTAGAGAGGGCTATTAAGTGGTATATAAGTCTAAATGCTATTGCTAATTGATATGTAACTAAGGGGAAATAATTATTCCAGAATATGAATAAATGCAAGAACACTTAATGTTAAAATTGATGCAAATGGAAAGTAAGATATCTTATTAACATGTCATAAATCTTTCACTAGTAGAAGAGACAAAAGTAATAGATGATGATTTGGGGGGGTGGGGACTTTAAAAGTTCAGAGGTTCCTTGCCTCATAAATTATATCATTTCCATAATCTGGTAGTCTGAAGAGTTGAGGGGCAGATTAGTAGGATAAACACCAGAAATATATCCAGAAGTCAAGAAAAAGGTCTGATTTTTAGGAGATCACAGGGACATAGGACAGAAACAAGAAATCAGGTTAGACTGCATTGCTTGTTCTTGATAATTCCATGGTGGGTTTTGCAAAGTAATTCTTCTTTTCAAAATGCTTACAAAACAATTACTTACAAACATTAGCAACATTAGTACCAAGCAAAACCAAGGCCTTTTCTCTATCAACAGACTGGCCTAGATATACTTAGGTTTTCTTTTCTTTTTCTTTCTTTTTTTCCTTTCTGAACAGTATTTAATAATTAATATTAAATAAAGTCTACGGAGAGGGGCGGCATACAAATCTAATTATTAATAATAATAATAATAATAATAATAATAATAATAATAATTTATTAGATTTGTATGCCGCCCCTCTCCGAGGACTCGGAGTGGCTCACCACAAGTAAAACATCATATACAAATCCAATGTTAAAACAGTTTTAAAAACTCCTATTAAAAACAATCATACAACCCAAACACACCATAAATAAAGTCAAGACAGCTAAGGATATATCAATTCCTCCATGCCTGGCAGCAAAGGTGAATTTTTAGGAGTTTGCAAAAGGCAAGGAGGGTGAGGGCAGTCCTAATATCCAGAGGGAGCTGATTCCAGAGCGCCGGGGCCGCCACAGAAAAGGCTCTTCCCCTGGGTCCCGCCAGACGGCATTGTTTTGTCGACGGGACCCGGAGAAGGCCAACACCCTTCTCTCTACAGTTGAAAGATGGTGCTCTAATGTAAGCTGTGGATCGTGGAGGACGCCCAAGTTGCGAACCCTCTCTGAGGGGGTCAATAATCCCCCCCAGGGTGATGGACGGACAGATGGAATTGTCCTTGGGAGGCAAAACCCACAGCCACTCCGTCTTGTCAGGGTTGAGTTTGAGCCTGTTGACACCCATCCAGACCCTAACAGCCTCCAGGCACTGGCACATCACTTCCACTGCTTCACTCACTGAACATGGGATTGAGATGTACAACTGGGTATCATCAGCGTACTTATGATTCCTCACCGCATGCCCTTTTATTTTATTTATTACTTGGATTTGTATGCCGCCCCTCTCCGAAGACTCGGGGCGGCTCACAACATGTAAAAGACAAATCATAAGTAATCAACAATTTAAAATTTTAAAGATTTAAAAAAAAAAAAAAAACCCCACAAACTAACAGACTCACACACAAGCATACCATATATAAATTCAACGTGCCCAGGGGGGGGGGATGTTTCAATTCCCCCATGCCTGACGGCAAAGGTGGGTTTTAAGAAGTTTGCGGAAGGCAGGAAGAGTAGGGGCAGTTCTAATCTCCGGGGGGAGTTGGTTCCAGAGGGCCGGTGCCGCCACAGAGAAGGCTCTTCCCCTGGGGCCCGCCAACCGACATTGCTTAGTTGACGGGACCCGGAGAAGGCCCACTCTGTGGGACCTAATTGGTCGCTGGGATTCGTGCGGCAGGAGGCGGTCTCGGAGATATTCTGGTCCAGTGCCATGAAGGGCTTTAAAGGTCATAACCAACACTTTGAATTGTGACCGGAAACTGATCGGCAGCCAGTGCAGACTGCGGAGTGATGGTGAAACATGGGCATACCTGGGTAAGCCCATGACTGCTCTCGCAGCTGCATTCTGCACGATCTGGAGTTTCCGAACACTTTTCAAAGGTAGCCCCATGTAGAGAGCATTACAGTAGTCGAACCTCGAGGTGATGAGGGCATGAGTGACTGTGAGCAGTGAGTCCCGGTCCAGATAGGGCCGCAACTGGTGCACCAGGCGAACCTGGGCAAACGCCCCCCTCGCCACAGCTGCGAGATGTTGTTCTAATGTGAGCTGTGGATCGAGGAGGACGCCCAAGTTGCGGACCCTCTCTGAGGGGGTCAATAATTCCCCCCCCAGGGTAATGGACGGACAGATGGAGTTGTCCTTGGGAGGCAAAACCCACAGCCACTCCGTCTTATCCGGGTTGAGTTTGAGTCTGTTGACACCCATCCAGGCCCCAACAGCCTCCAGGCACCGGCACATCACTTCCACCGCTTCGTTGACTGGGCATGGGGTGGAGATGTAAAGCTGGGTATCATCAGCATATTGATGATACCTCACCCCATGTCCTTGGATGATCTCACCCAGCGGTTTCATGTAGATGTTAAATAGCAGGGGGGAGAGGACCGACCCCTGAGGCACCCCACAAGGGAGAGACCTAGGAGTCGACCTCTGTCCCCCCACTAACACCGACTGCAACCGGCCAGAGAGGTAGGAGGAGAACCACTGAAGAACAGTGCCTCCCACTCCCAACCCCTCCAGCCGGCGCAGAAGGATACCATGGTCGATGGTATCGAAAGCCGCTGAGAGGTCAAGGAGCACCAGGACAGAGGATAAACCCCTGTCCCGGGCCCGCCAGAGATCATCCATCAACGCGACCAAAGCGGTTTCCGTGCTGTAACCGGGCCTGAAACCCGACTGCTGGGGACCTAGATAATCGGCTTCTTCCAAGGACCGCTGGAGCTGGAGTGCCACCACCTTCTCAACAACCTTCCCCATAAAGGGAAGGTTGGAGACTGGACGGTAGTTATTAAGCACAGCTGGGTCCAGGGAGGGCTTCTTGAGGAGGGGGCGCACAAGCGCTTCTTTATAGAGTGATGGAAAAACTCCCCTCCCCAAGGAAGCGTTGGTAATCTCCTGGGCCCAGCTCCGTGTCACCTCCCTGCTGGCCGAGACCAACCAGGAGGGACACGGATCCAGTAAACAGGTGGCGGAACTCACAGCTCCAATGGCCTTGTCCACTTCATCAGGTGTCACCAGATCAAACTCTTCCCAGACAGGTGGACAAGTACGTGCCTTGGATGATCTCGCCCAGCAGTTTTATGTAGATATTAAATAGCAGGGGGGAGAGGACCGACCCCTGAGGCACCCCACAAGGGAGAGACCTAGAGGTTGACTTCATCCTCTGGAAGTATAACTGTCCTCTACAATTTCTCAAAGATTATAAAAAGGAGTTTATCGATGACTCAATTCATCTCATATGTGGCCAGTCTGGTCTTGAAAACTTAAACTTATTTATGGCAACCAGATGTACATTAGTCATCAACTTGTATAGCTTCTTCTCTGGTAATATTGTATTTAATTAAACAATACAAAACATTTGCTAGACCAATTCTTGAATACAGCTCTTCTGTCTGGAACCTGCACTATATGTCAGACATTAATACAATTGAGAATGTCCAGAGATATTTCACAAGAACAGTCTTCCACTTGGTATTCTTCATCCACCCAGAGTCTCCAATCCATGCTAACTAGGTAATGTTCTCTTCAGCAGTGCAATAAGAATGTCTGAAATATAGTCTACCCCTTTTTTGCTTTTCCTTACTTCCTGCTTTTCATATAGGACTCTAGTATACTTTGGATGATCTTAAGCATTATTTTAACTTCATTCTATGATTCCATTTAAAATATGCATTTTAATAAATCTTAAATATTACCAGCCAAAAAATTTGACAGTAGAATTATTATATATCCTCTCTCATTCCTGCCAAAGATAAACCATATCTTTTCCATGCTCTGCTAAATGGAGTAAATCTCCCCCAAATTTTACTCTTGGTATAAACTCACAAGGTAGTCCATTGCTTATCCCACAGTGTGCTGGATAGAAAAAGGGGAAAGAAAGGGGAAAGGGGATGGGGGAATGGGGGTGGGGAAGGAAGGAAATAAAGGTCTGCTCTTATCATTATCTGCCAAAAAACAATAAAAGATTTTTTTTAATTATATGATGATCCCTAGTAGAATGAAAATGGGTTCTATACCTTCATCTCTGGCATTTTAAAGAATGCACATGATTTCCCTACTCTGAAGACCAGCATTTGTATTTCCCTCTATTTCTACCACGTTTCCCCAAAAGTAAGACCCTGTCTTATATTTTTTTGAACAATTGGGCTTATTATCAGGGGATGTCTTATTTTGGGGAAACAGAGTAGAATATCATAGGGCATATTAACTAGGGATGAGCAATTCTGGTCCATTTCGGACCTGTGGATTTCAATTCTTAGAATTCCTGAGATAGTCATGCTTACTCAGGAGATATAGGAGTTGAAGTTCACATGTCATAAAGGGTCAGACTTGCCCACCTCTATTTTAAATGACTCTCAGGTAGCCCCTGGCACCTTAGATGGCTTGGTCCACCAAAATAAGACATTTTTTTTCTGGAAACTTTTTCTTCTGAATCGGACCCAATAGTATCACAGGATGAATAACTGCAGATGGAACTATTCGGCCTTGAAGGCACAGCTCTTTCTCCAAGTGCATAATTACGCATTATATATTCTTAACTACAATTTTATTATTACATTAGTGATTAGTCCCTTTTCTGTCTTCTTTATGGAATATTTTTAAATTGTATGCCATATAGAATTGGGTGGTTTATAAATGTGATAAAAAAGCAAGCAAGGACACTCTTAGAGTTATGTTTTGCACACATACATTTTGTGCTAACTATGTCCATTAATCTGCAGAGCATAAGAACTCAAAAAGAGTGGGGAAGGAAAATGAAAGCTATATCCAAAAAGAAGCCCTCAAAGGATAAATATGCCTATCACACATATCGGTATGTCACTGTTTTACTCTGCCTGCAAGTAAAATGCAGCTATTCAAAAATATTTCAGAGACAGAAGATAGCTTAGCAATAAATGAAAGAGAATGTTTAGCTTCAGCAGAAAGAGGGGCATTGACCCGCATTCTATTCTATCAACTCAAAACTCTGCATGGCATAAATGTTTACTAGGCTCTACACTTGCTTATCTCTTTGAATAATGTTCTCCCAAAAATCTTCCCTGTCTGGGTACAGCAGGCCATTTATTTTTCCACTTCTACATTGGTTTTATTTCACTAATGACACCACTCATCTTCTGAGGACAGAAAGAATTGACTTCTCCTATGCACTGTGTCACAATTGGTGCACATTTCAGCCACTGATATTCTGTCATCTATTTGAAAGGAGGTATATGTATACACATGAAAAGTTATTAAACTGAAAGTAGTAACAAAGCTTTCCACTTTTGTAATACAAGGTATCATTTCTTATAGGAAATGCAGAAAAGAAATGCAGTTATTATTATTATTATTATTATTATTATTATTATTATTAATTAGATTTGTATGCCGCCCCTCTCTGTAGATTCATTGCTCTACACTAACTAGCAAAAGGTAATAATTAATCTCTGTTATATTTTCGCTTCTCTCTCTATAAGTGTTTGTTCTTAAGAATAGAAAGCCATTTCCAGAGGCTAGAAAAAATGTTTAGGACCTGGAACTTACAAAGCCTGTTTTTAACTATTTGTAAGTACAGTATATGCTGAGATCAAAGTATTAACCAGATAAGATTTCTAACTAACAAAATGACTTCATTTGTTTTAGGGTAAGTTAAATGGTTATGAGTCCTAATAGCAAAGCTACTGTTACAAAATTACATCTTTAAAATTATTAATCAGTAACTTTAAAAGAACTTTTTTATATAACATGACTTCACTAGTAAGATTTATCTTATAATATTTTAATTAGAATTTACTTACTTCAATGATAAGGATATGACATATTTCAAAATAAGCTTACCTGTCCAACTTAGTGATATTTGTATGCCACGGAGAGGGGCGGCATACAAATCTAATTAACAATAACAATAATAATAATAATAATAATAACAATTATTATTATTATTATTATTATTATTATTATTATTATTATTATTATTATTATTATTATATAGTTCACCCTTAACAACCACAATTGGGACCAGCAAAGTACTCACTAAACATAATATCAAATGACCAGACAGACTTATGACATTACTTCCTATTCACTTATTGAATAGGATACAAACCAGAAATAGGCTGGGGACATGAATCCCTGGAGTAGCATTGTCATGGACATTAATAAGGTCTCAGCATGAAGTATCACAGTGGATCGGGGTGGGTTCCTCCCAGTGTAGACCAGATTGCCTGAAACATTAGCCACCCTCTGGTGCCACAACGATGATGTCACAGATCCAGTTCAGATGGTGCTGGTCCGTGGGCGCCACCATCTTTTTGGGGAAATTTTTGCCACATTTCTCTATTTGGACAGCTTTTCCTCTTCTCTCGCTTGAAAAAAAAAGCCCTCCCGCCCATCCATGGGTTAATACTAATCTTTATTTCTTTGCCCAAAACACAACTGATCAGCTCCTTTGCTGTGTTTTAGGCTAAATCCTGTGACAGACATACACGCATGTGAAACCTCATGTTGTGAACCAGTGGCAAAGGTAAGTGGAGTGCATGGCTTTATCAAAAGTCCTAAGGTCCATGCTAAATGAGATATCAGAAAAGGTGAACTAAAGAGACTAACAGATAACTTTTTGAGATCTTATTCTAAATTCCCTGAATGAAGAATTAACGATCTTCTGCAAATCCCTCAAACAGACTTCCTGTTGGATGCCTTCCTTTTATCCAACAGAACTTCTCTTAGCATGCAAATTGACGGGTTCACCAAACCGTTTATTAAAGATGTCTCTTCATCACGACATTTTGCTAGCCCATTTTTCTCATGCTTGTCTCTCTGATGTCTGAACAGAGACAGTCACATATGCTTGATGTCACATATGTTTGATGTTAAACACAGCATTTTTTCTGTTATGGACAGGGATGCTGCTTGAACATTATGGTTATAGAATGCTTTGCTATCGCACTTTTAAGTCTATTGCTTTGAAGTCTTAAGGATATCTTGTACATTTCAGTATTCACTCTCTACATACAGGCACCTCAGGAACAAAGAAATGACAGAGTAATAGATGGCTAGGGCTTAACTCAGTAAGTGATGGTACAGATGAGGCCTGATAAGTTTAACATTTCAACTCCCTGCTGCCACTGTGGGTTGTGAGAAGATTAAAACTGTCTTACTGTGAGGAGGGCAAGCTCCACAAATTCACTCATACATGGCAGTTCTATAATGAGGTGATACTTCATTCCTTAAACTACTGAACTCGAACTGCACAAACAGATGTGTGCCTCTGGCAATTCTTGTCTACTCTGCACTAGCTTTGCACTTTTTTTCATACACTGCAAACAAAATGTCCAGTGGCTGCAAGTATTATTCATAACTATTCATTCATAACATGCCTACTCATATAATCCAAGGCTTTCCAAGATTTGTATTTTATATTACACGTTGTCCTCCTATTTATAAAAGAAACTTTGACCTACAAAGATCTTATGCCCAGCAAAAAGGAGTAGTTTTTGTGAGTTCCTCTATATTCTTACTATATTCATGAAATTGTGGGCTGTCTCCCAGAGAGCTGGAGATTCGGGAATAAACAGCAAAAGAGGAACCAATAAAATTCAGAATATCTTCCATAAAATTAAAGAACCTCCAGTGAATAGGATAGATAAACACTATTGTTTTGATAGCAAACAGCCAACCAAAATGTATTTCCCTTATTGGCAGGGAAATTCTAAATGATGCTTTAAAGAAGTATATTAAGCTGAACATCTGGTCTTAATGTCTACTGCTTTGCATAACTATTATCTTCCTTATAGAAAATTACAAACAGGAGTATAATTCATCTTTCTAGATAATATCTAGATTTCACTAAAGTCTATCACTTTTTTTTTTAGTGTTTTGGATAACCTTTTAATCTCAACAGGCTTGAAATAGATGGGCAAATTCACCTATATTTGGTTTGCAAATTACAAAAACAAAATACTTGCATCCATTAAATAAGTCTGCTAGTTAGTCAGTTTTTAATAGACCCAACTGATTTCTAGCCTTAATGGTAGACAATAGGAAGGATCTAATTTGCATATAAATGAATTAATCTATGCAAAAGAGCAGTGGCCTTTTAAAGAGAGAGATGGCCTCCTTCCAAATAGGTGACCAGTGAAATAGAACTCATTAGTATACCAAACCAATGCCTCAAAAGGTGTTCACAATATAAAAACAAATGCACAAACAAAAAGGAATTATTTTCATGGATTTTTGGTTTCTTCATAACATATTTAATAATGGAGAAAAATGCAAAAATGTGACACCTATTTCAATAAATGATCCCAAGGACAGAGCAGCAAAATGCACTCAATCTTTGAGGATTAGTAGATTTTCCATTAAATGTTGTCTTTTATTTTATTTAACCTATGAACTGTAGCTGTCTTATGCCATAGCATATGCTATGTAACTGTTAGCATATTAATCACGGATCATTATGTGAACAAAGTCAATTGGTTGGGAAACATTATTACAATAATAATAAAAATATAAATAATTCTTCCTATTGTGTCAAATAAATCCAATCCAGGACCAGGAAACAAATATCTAAGTAACCTCTCCAAATTTTTCTTTTCCAAATTTATTTCATCTTTGCAATTTTTCAAATCAAAGGAGTTTATAAACTGAAAAATTCTGGCATTCAATTGTGTGGTGCATAGCCTGGAAAACATTCAACTTAAGCAAAATACAGAATTTGGATATATAAAAACCCTGGTACTGCTAAACAAGCCCTGCATATAAAACTCTTAAGAATGATTGCCAATCAGTGTTGACAGTGCTGAGCTATGGCTTCTACAACAGTTTTTATGCTCCAAATCTTCTTGAACAAGAGATCGTTTGAAAGATCTAAATGTTCTAACCAGGCAACCAGCTTTGGAGAATACAGAATATAACTTTAATAGACTTGACAACAATTTTCCTTTTATTGAGAACAAAATTCCTCAAATATTTGACACAGTACATTCTTGGTACCACAACAAAGTATGGAAAGTGCCAAGTTAATTAATCTTAGCTGCATTTAGAAATACAGTCTTAAGAAAAAATATCTTCTTAAGCAGAAGAAATTATGTTGAATTCAGGGCTGGTTCCAGGTTTCCAAGGAAGTGATATCAATAGAATTCAATTCTTTTGGTCCATCCCATTTGCTTGACCTTTCTCCATTTAAGTTATAAAAGTATTGTCAACATAACATTTCCTCATCTGGTTTCTAGGAAAAACAATGCTATCTGATTAATTCATTATTTGCCTTTTAGGTAATGCATTGCTGCAAATATATTGTGTCTTTTAGCTTTAAATTTGTGAAAAAATATTTCCAATGTGCAGGGAACTATTATTGTTGTCTGTTCTTACAGAAACAGAATGACTATTAGATTTATTCTTAGCTGCATATACAACTGCTTCTAGGCTCAAACACTAGATCTACACCAGAAATGAACTTATATCTTATTACAGACTTATAGCACAGTTCATTAAATAAAGTTGAATTGTATTATTTCTATTAGAAAGACTTAAGAATACAGTATAGCAGTTGCTTATTTGACAAATTCAGTATAAAGAGCTAATTTTTCAGTGAAGCGCTATTCCTGTCCATAAATTGCATCCCTGCCAGAAGAAGTGTACACAAACCCTGTTTAAGCCAGCCCTCTTCCATCAGGTCCTCTACTTCTCCAAATAATATCTACAACACTGATAGAGGAAGCTTCAGGGCTATGGAGATAATTGATTAATTATTCTAACTGTCAGGGAATTTCTCCTTAGCTCTAAGTTACTTCGCTCATTGTTGAGTTTCCACCCATTGCTTCTTGTTTACATTCAGGTGCTTTGGAGAATATGAAACCTCTGTGATTACAAAGCATACACTACATTAGCAATAAAGCAGAGTGGGTTATGTTAAAATTGAGATTGATCAAAGTAAGCAAATAAATTTCACAGCATAATCCATAAAGACAATCTGATCCATTACACTAAATTGTAGCCTAGTCTGGCTCAAAGTCTTGCTTCTATTATCTAGTTAGAATGAAATTATTGCAGATTAAATCTTGCTATTACCTAAGGAAACCAAGAAATGACTTGCTTAACAAAACTAGGGATATATCAAATCTAAAGAAGACACTGGCCCGTGGGTTTTGTTTTAATATACAGTGGTACCTCGTCTTACAAACGCCTCATCTAACAAACTTTTTGTGATATGCACCCGGTGTTTGAGATTTTTTTGCCTCTTCTTCCAAATTATTTTCACCTTACGAACCCAAGCTGCCACCGCTGAGATGCCCCGCCTCCAGACTTCTGTTGCCAGCCAAAGGCTCCCCTCGCTGGGAAATCACACCTCCGAACTTCCGTTGCCAGCAAAGTGCCCGTTTTTGCGCTGCTGGGATTTCCCTGAGGTCCCCTTCACTGGGAAACCTCACCTCCGGACTTCCATGTTTTTGCGATGCTGCGATTTCCCTGAGGCTCCCCTCGCTGGGATTCCCTTCATTTTTGCCGGCACTGCTTTGAATCCCAGAGAGAGGACCCTCAGGGAAATTGCAGCATCACAAAAACATGGAAGTCCAGAGGTGGGATTTCCCAGGGAGGGGAGCCTCAGGGGAATCCCAGCAGCGTGAGAACGGGCGCTTCGGCTGGCAACATAAGTCCAGAGGTGGGGATTCCCAGCGGCGTAAGGCAAAAGGGGTGAGTTTTGGGCTTGCACGCATTATTCGCTTTTATGTTGATTCCTGTGGGAAACGTTTTATCATCTTACAAACTTTTCACTTTACGAACCTTGTCATGGAATGAATTAAGTTCGTAAGATGAGGTAACACTGTATCATGTGTATCAGCCACTGTAGTCTATTCAACAAAGCATAGATTTTGTACAGTTCATCACCTTCCAGGAGACTCTGATAGCACTTAATTTAAGGCAGGGTTGTCAATCTAATGGCCCATGGGCCAGATGCGTCACGTGCTGCCCATGGTTTAGCAAAGGGAGAGAATGTCTCGAAATGTTATGTGAAAATGCCGTGATGACGCAAGTTTGACAGCCCTGACATAAGAGAATCAAGGAGAACAAGGATGCAAAATAGTTGCATCATCACCAAAATTTCTCTCTTTTTCTCTCCCCTTTCCTCCCTCCCTTCCTTTCTTCCCCTTTAAAAGAAAGTCAGGGATAGAACAGTTATTTAAATTATCATAAGCATCTTTAGAATTTACACTGTAAGAAATTGTATTCAGAAAGCTCCAAAGATTACAAAATAGAGATTGGGGAACATATGTACAAACCATTTTTGTGTTGTTTGTTTGTTTGACAAAAAGTGCTGCTGAGTTGTTTAAAACTCTTCAATACCACAGATAACACAACTACTCTCCAAAGAGACCCAGACTTGGTTTCTGACTGGTCTAACACATGGCAACTCCAAATCTCAAACAGCAAATGCTCTGACTTACACATCTATAAAAAGAATCAGAACTCCAAATACAAACTGAATAAACAAATTATCACAGATAATCTCCACTCAGTCAAGGACCTCGGAGTACTAATAACTAAAGATCTAAGTGCCAAAGCCCACTGCAACAACATCGCCAAGAAGGCTTCAAGAGTTGTTAATCTAATCCTACGTAGCTTCTGCTCTGGAAATCTCACACTACTTACCAGAGATTACAAAACTTTCACCAGACCCATCCTAGAATAGGGCTCATGTGTTTGGAACCCATACCGCATTTCTGACATTAACACCCTAGAAAATGTCCAAAGCTACTTCACCAGAAGAGCCCTTCACTCCTCTACCCGAAACAGAATTCCCTACGAAACTAGACTTACAATTCTGGGTCTGGAAAGCTTAGAACTACGATGCCTTAAATATGATCTAAGTATTGCCCACAAGATTATATGCTGCAATGTCCTGCTATCAAAGACTACTTCAGCTTCAACCACAACACAAGAGCACACAACAGATTCAAGCTTATTATTAACCGCTCCAAATTTGACTGTAAAAAATACGACTTTAGTAATCGAGTTGTCGAAGCATGGAACTCATTACCGGACTCCGTAGTATCATCCCCTAACCCCCAACACTTTACCCTTACACTATCCATGATTGACCTCTCCAGATTCCTAAGGGGTCAGTAAGGGGCGTGCATAAGCGCACTAGAGTGCCTTCCATCCCCTGTCCTATAGCCTCTCCTATATCTCATATATCTTCTCCTCTATCCCTATATTCTTTCTGCTATTCTCTCATACATACATTTTATTCCTATATTTTCTCTTCTCTTCTTTCTCTAATACGTTTCACTCGAGTTTATCCTCTATAACCTTCATTGTGTATTATTGTGTATTGGACAAAATAAATAAATAAATAAAATAAATATTGAATATGCATAGCAGTAAGAATTCCATTGTCCTCTGGAGACAGGCTGGGCTTTCGTTAAAACAGAGATATATACATAATATTCCTTAAATTTAATATATCTGTAAACTGCTGTGAGTTGACCAGAAAAATGAGATATTTTTAATTTAATCAGGAACTTATAAAGAATAAAGTTTGAGATACAATTCTTTACTCACCTAAAAACATAATCAGGTGTTTTCTATTTTTAGAAATGAATACAATTAAAACCATTCACTTAAAACTGATCATTAAAAGAAAAGTTCAATTAAGGTTCAATTTGAAATAATCTGAAAAGCATTTAGTGAAGTATGACAATTTTTATGCAGATACTTTCATATCTTGAAATAGCTCAGAAAACTGCAAATCAGAAGTTTTGGAATGCCATATTAAAGAAAAAAAGTATATGAAGTTCAGTTCAGTTCAAAATTAGAATTGTTTCTCTTATCCAAAACAGTTTCTGTAAAAAAAAAATTAATTTATTTATTGGATTTGTATGCCGCCCCTCTCCGTAGGTCATCAATTATTAAAGAGGTAAATCAGCAATATTTATTGGTTTGTTTGTTTAATTATTTACTTGTTTGTTTGTCAAAACATGTACAACACAATAGGTATGGTATAAACATAAACAAAAGCAAAGCAGGTATAGGTAAATTTGGAAAATAGGACTGTCAGGTGTGCTTCCATTCAAAGTCCAGGGAAGAAAAACCTCAACTCCATTTGTTAGAGATGAGTACTTTTACTAGACAAGAAGTGATAGCAACAAAAGGAAAGCAAATTCTAAGGCAAAAGGCATGCAAGATGCATATACAGTGGTACCTCTACTTAAGAACTTAATTCGTTCCGTGACCAGGTTCTTAAGTAGAAAAGATTGTATGTAGAAGCAATTTTTTCCCATAGGAATCAATGTAAAAGCAAATAATGCATGCAAACCCATTAGGAAAGAAATAAAAGCTCAGAATTTGGGTGGGAGGAAGAGGAGGAAGAAGAGGAGGAAGACAGTCGCTGCCGAAGGAAGAGGGTGAGGTGAGGGGAATTTAAAAAATCCAAAAGTTTAAGGCTAACAAAAAAGAGGGACTCTGAGGCAGCAAGGAGGAGCACATACCTCCCATGCACCCGGCGTGAGACTGCCTCCCATACACTGCACCAGAGAGAGAAACCCAGGTAGGTAAGAGGTGGGAACCTCCCGCTCCTTTGACTGAAAGACGGCGGCTGCTGCTGCTGCTACCTGCTTCTTCCCCATGCTGAAGGGCTCCCCTCTCCTCTCGCTCACTCGCTTTGTAGCTGGTGCCTTTCTTTCACTGTGGTGATTCCTCAGTTTGGCTGAAGCTGAGTTGATCCGGCCAGAGCAAAGTGCTCCCTTTTGCCTTTCCGTGCCCAGATGCTCTGGGAAGCAACCTTACTCTGGGTGTATGGGAGGCAACGTGAGGGAGTCATCACAGCAAAGTGGTTTATTCCCTCTCCAAATGCCCAGAGAAAGGAAAATGCCCAGAGTGAATGGAGTATTTCTTTTATCTGGGCGCTGGCAGAGGTTTATTCCCTCTCCAAGCGCCCAGAGAAAGAAAAATGCTTCGTTCGCTCTGGACTGCCAAAGCCAACTTAAGTGCCACTGAAAGGCTTCTCTAGCAGCCCAGAAAAGTCCAAGATGGCCAGGATTAAAGGGAGAATGGCATGAAACTGGCCCGGCCTTCGTGCCGCTCTCAAATTTCCTGGGAAATTTTTCTGGGCTCAGGTTCTTAAGAAGAAAATGGTTCTTAAGAAGAGGCAAAAAAATCTTAAACACCCAGTTCTTATCTAGAAAAATTCTTAAGTACAGGCATTCTTAGGTAGAGGTACCACTATACAAAGGAACCCAAAACCCTCCCAAGTAACCCCTCTTGGATCATCTATCCAATCTCAATGTCTCAAGGTGTCAGGTGGGTGTGCTAGCCATTAGGTCTTTGTCATCTGGGCAGCCACAGCTATTGACCTTGAGCAGGCTGAAAACAAGTCCATGATGCCTAACTGTGCCAGGCAGACAGTGATGAGAACAGCCCTCCCTTAACAATATTTGAAATTACACAAGGCAACCACTAGTGCTCTTCCCCCCTCCTAATTACCAAAATAACCTCCCCTCACCCTATGTTACTATGACAGCTGAGGTAAACAGCTCAAGAAGAAATGCAGAGGCTAACAGACAGTAGGACAGGGACGATAGGCACAATGGTGTGGTTATTAGAAAGATTTTAAAATAGACAGCAATATTCATTCGTTCATTCATTCATTCATTCATTCATTCATTCATTCATACTTCTATACTACCCAATCCCAAATGACTCAGGGTGGCTTACAACAGTATAAATTACAAAAACAATAAAAAGAAGTGAAATATAGAATCTAAACTATAAAATCATTAATTAAAAACCATAATAAATTAACCCATCAACATGTGTAATAGAGCCAATAGAGTGTGATAAGTATGGACATCAGGGGTGAGTTGATTCCATAGAGCCAGGGCAGCAATAGAGAAGGCCCTCCCCCGCAGCCCCACCAACTTGATTTGCTTTGTCGATGGGACCTGGAGAAGGCCAACTCTGTGTGCCCTTATTTCTTGCCACATACCTCTGGGAGGTATGTGGCAAGTGATAGTTCCGTAGATAGTCTGGCCCTCAGCCATATAGGGCTTTATAAATAATAACTAACACCTTGAATTGGGCCTGGAGACTAATAGGAAACCAACACAGCTTGTGGAGTGTAGGTGTTATATGGGTGGGCCACAGCCACAACCCAGAGGTGGGGATCACAGTTCAGCTGTGGGTCCAAGAAGACACCGAAGTTGCAGACCCTATCGCACAGCTTGTTGAGTGTAGGTGTTATATGGGTGGGCCACAGCCACAGCCAAGAGGTGGGGATCAAGGTTCAGCTGTGGGTCCAAGAAGACACCCAAGTTGCAGACCCTATCTGAGGGATCAATGTTTCTCGCCCCAGAACAATGGATGAATAATCCTTAGGAGGAAATGCCCACAGTCACTCGATCTTGTCTGAGTTGAGCTTGTTGGCCCACATCCAGACAATGGCACCTCGCATCCACCGCTTCACTGAATTGGCATGGGGTGGAGATGTACAACTGAGTATTATCAGTGTACTGATGATACCTCATCCCACTGGATGATCTCACCCAGCAGCTTCATGTAGATGTTAAATAGTAGGGAGGAGAGGACAGACCCCTATGGCAACCCACAAAGAAGAGGCCGAGGGGTGGACCCCTGTCCCCTCACTAACACCAACTGCAAATGACCGGAGAGATAGAAGGAGAACCACCATAAAATGGTTCCTCTCACTCCCAATCCCTCCAGCTGTCACAGAAGCATACCATGGTCGATGGTATCGAAGGCCCCTGAGAGGTCAAGGAGCATCAGGATAGAGGAATGTCCCTTATCCCGGGTCTGCCAGAGATCATCCATCAGCACAACCATAAGTGGTTTCTATGCTGTAACCGGTCCTGAAACCAGACTGAAAGGAGTCCAGATAATCAGCTTCATCCAAGGCCCTCCAGAGCTGGAGTGCTTCCACCTTCTCAACAACCTTACCCAAAAAGGGCAGGTTGGAGACTGGCCTATATTTCTTCAATTTGGTTGGATCCAGGGATGGTTTCTTTAGGAAATATATATTTCATTGGTAGGTTTTCATATATAGAATTCATGTTTAGACAGGGATTCATTCATATAGATCAGGGCTGTCAAACTCAAGGCCCAGGGTGCCTGTACCAGCAAAAGCGGAATTTGGAAGTGCTGCACACAGCCCCACCAAGCTAGCAGACAGCCTGGGCGCAGACAGCTGGCCTCTTGAGGTCAAACACAACCCTGATGCATCCCTCAATGAAATCTAGTTTGACACTCCTGATATAGTCTTTTACCAACATAATCTATGGATTAAAAAATATAATTTACAATGCCAAGAATGTAATCAATATTCATATACTGTATACTGTAATTCTGCATGGTCTCCAATAGGTTAGTTTTTATCTCTCTTTCATCTCACAAAAATACATAGAAGCTTTAACAATTATTTTAAAGCTATCTTTGCCTCCCAATATAATATTTGTATACAGTTTTGAATATTTATAATTTATTTGTACATTGCCCAGCCCCTCTATGAGAGAAATGAGCAGTTCCCAAAATTGATGTATAAATAAAATAATTAAAAAAACAGCGGTATAAAATAGCCATAAAAATAATATTTAATAGCCAATGGAAGCTAACACTCTCTCTGCTCATGAACGGTCAGACAAGCGCTTGAAGGTAATATGAAGAAACAATGATTGTTTCTGGCATTGAAATGAATATTTCCATTGCTACAGAAACCTGTGAGGTACCCTGAACAGCACAATGATGCCTTTATTTATTTATTGTCAAATTCTATGGTTGCAAAACATCAAAAAAACTAACTCCTCAAAGTTTAGCTGATTTTAAAACAGGCAATTTACAAATGCATTTAAATTTATTTTACAGATGGACTAATGATTTCTGTGCTTTATTTAAATGATATGTACTGTAGCATTTGCTCATTTGTTTTGATAAGAGTATTTAAATGAGCCTTTCATTTCAGATCTTCTGAATTTCATTTATGTTCCTTTCATTCATCACCAACGCACCTGAGCCTTAGATGTAATACTAAGAAACATTTTATTTAATGATGGCATTTTATTCAAATAATTCCAATCACTCAGATTTGTCTTTAAAACAATTTTGATTATATGTAGAAACCCCACAGAGGGAATGCATTTAAACTACACTGAATTTTTAATTAGCATTTACAAGCCATACTAATGGTGTGTGCTTGCATTGTGCCCTTATCAAATCGTATTTAAAGAAAACATAAGTATTGAGAGTTGCATAGCTGCAATAGAATAATTTATGCACTTTTTTCATATGAACTTAGTTAATTTGCATTTCTTAAGCTTTCATTCCACAGGAACATAATTATGGTATACACTGAAATAGGCACATATTCTTTATTTTTTAAAAGACAGAGTAAGTATACATAGAAAAATATAGTATGCACATAAAATTACAAATTAGCATATATGGATGGATGGATCCTATCTTCAAATTTATCATTCCAAAACTTATAACTAATGACTGTTTTCCTATAAACATAATTATGTGAAATATAAATACATGAAAAATATCTGCCCTTTTCTGACTTCTGAATTGGTAGTCTGCAACTCCCCAAAAGTAAATATTAAAAAAAGATCTGCATACAAAAATGTGCACGAAAACATATTATGAGTTAAAAGTGATGGCGAACCTTTATTTCCTTGGGTGCCAAAAGCACACATGCGCATACAATTGTGCCCATGCAAGTGCCCACACCCATAATTCAATGCCCCCTGCCCCTTGTGCATGCACGTGTGGTCGCCCCCATGCTGCCCCACCCCCTGTGCATGCACACACCATAGTTCCCTCTAAGCTGAGCAGTGAGCAATCGCTCACTTAAAAATCATAATCAACTCAGAGTTTTCCAAACCTGCCCAGAAGCCGAGAGGGAAAGAGTGAGAGGGAAGGAGAGAGAGAGGAAGAGAGAGAAACAGATAGAAAAAAGAGAGGAATGAAAAGAGAAAGAAAAAGAATGGGAGTAAGGAAGAGAGAAAGAAAATCAAAATCTAGTTTGAAACTAGCTCAACTATTTAAGTGGCATTTTGATATTGATAGAGTTGCCCTATTATGAGCTCACTGTTATAGACACACAGTACAGTATTTGATTTTGAAATTCTCTGAGGAAAAACAGGGTGGGTTTTTTGTTTGTTTGCTTGCTTGTTTGTTTGTTTATTTATTATTTCTGTGCCGCCCAGTCCCAAAGGGACTGCCACTCAGACACTATACTTTTCCGCCCACCCCCCAAAAAAATTAGAGGGAACACTGGCACACACAATCCCCCATTCACACATTTCTTGACTTTGGGTAGGCCTGGTAGGCCCATTTTTCATCATCCCCAGGTTCCAGAGGGATTCTTGGAGCCTTGGGAGGGCGAAAATGGCTTCCCTGCCCCCCTGGAGGTCTTCCGGGGGCTGAAAACGCCTTCCCAGAGCTTCTGTGCAAGTCGAAAATCATCTGGCCAGCATGCACATGCACCTTCAGATTAATTAGGGCAATAGCTCGCATGCCAGCAGATATGGCTCCATGTGCCACCTGTGGCACAAGTGCCATAGGTTTGCAATCACTGGTATAGCATGTTGTTCTACTAAATACTGCCAAATAAACTACGGAAACATATATGTGTATGTATGTATTTATGTATGTATGTATCTATGTATGTGTATGTATATATGTATCATACATATATACATGTGTATATGTGTGTACATGTACACACACACACACACACACACACATATAATGTCATACTTGTATATACCATATATGAAATTTACACAAATATACACAATACTGTTATAGACATGTGAAGAAATGGAATGGTATAAATTTAAGACTGAAAAATAAATGGGAAACTGAGTTAAATACAATTTCAGCTATTTTTCCATCTATAATATAGCATGTTGTTCTAATAAACACTGCCAAATAAACTATACCATAACATCATCGCAAGAGGTATGGCTTGATATTTAGTGGGTTTTTTCCCTTGTCCCTAAGAAATAATGGTCCAAAATCTACATGTTGTATGGAATCTTACTCAGTTTACAAATTGGCAAAGATTAAACCCCATATCCAAGGTTTTTTTTTCCTAATAAGAGATAAAGCTCTTCTTCAGTATTTGACAAATTCAAGCCGATTCTTTTGAAAAGAGGGCTGACTAGAACCGAACTGACCAATACAGCTTGGCAATGAGTCAGCAAATCCATCCAACATTTTTTTATACAAGGAAATGTGTTTCTTCATTGTAGTATCACTCCACTTCATATTTTCATAGGCAATCTTTTTTCATGGCAATTAGCTAAAGTAAAATAATGTTGATTGCTACTAAAAACCTTTACGCTAATTCTGCTAATTCTGCTAACTCTCATAGCTCTGAAAACGTATGCTTTTAGAGTACAATGACACCCGAAGAATCTTTCTCAAATAAATACCTTTAAATAATACCTTGCAATGGCAAATCACTTCTGAGAAAACTTACCTAGAAAATGTCAAGGACCTATCTTGGTAACATCCAAGAATTGGACACAAATGAACAGAAGAAAACAAGATCCAAATACTATAATTGTTCTGCAGTTTGTAGAATGAAAATGCATGTACATGGGGTTCCTGCCCTTTTTCTATCTAATCCTTACAGATAATATTTTAGGTATCCTTTATGTTGTGTTTAACTCTGCCCCACCAATAGGCTTTTTCTAATTACTAAATAACCACAGTGATCTATATTTTTAAAATATGCTGTCTGAAATCCAAAGGAAAGCTGTTAGATAATCAAAGCAGGGGTTAGAAAAAGATAACAGCAAGAAGCTTTATTGTTTCTAGAATGCATAACAGCAACAAATTACTCTCTTAAAAGAAGAATGCAGGTCTTACATGAAGTGGAACTATTAATTTCACGCTTGTCATCCCAGCCTCAATAATGTGTGGATTCAAATCAGATATTTGCAGCGCAGTATTCCAAGCAGTGGGCAGGCTTGATGCCTCCTGAGCATCAATGATAGGAGTGATTGTAAAACAATCCATCAATGAGAATAATTACAGTATTGATTAAAACGGTGGGCTGTTTTCTATCAGAATCAATTCAGAAGAGTAGCTAGGAACAGAATGTCTAATGGACTATGCCATCTCTAATGACTGTACCTCCTGAAACAGCTAATAATCTGGAAAACTCTTCATAATTACTTGTGAGTTCTGCTCCAACAGGTAACTGTATACCCAGTTTACTGTTGCTTGAAAGTCAATGGTCGAAGTAAAAGTCTGAATGCACCTTGGGGGAACCAAAGCAAAATAGCCTTTAAAAAAAAACGTTGGACTTCTGTTAATCAGATAACTTAATTACAGTTCAGCTGACTTTATTCCAAGTGAGAAAATACATTTTAAATGTAGACAGCTTGTTTTATGGTAGCTGCCGGTCCATTTTTTCTTTTGAAACACAGAAATAATGGTACTTGGCACAAGCAATAGGGAAATGCTGCTGTTCAGCTGTAGGTTTGTTTTCACAGAGCCTTTAAATTCATTTTCCTTGATCATATAATTTTATGTAGTGCAATGCATTAAAATTGTAATTGAAAATTTCAAAATATTTGTTTTGGAGTTCAGGTCTTAAAAGAACTATTCATAAATATGAATATACAATATACAGATTTATTTTGTGAGCTTAAAGCAACTCATTGCCCAATTTAAATAGAAGCTCCAAACTGATGTCATTTGATTTTTTAAAAAAATAAACTAAGCAATATTGGGTATGGTTAGACCACCATCAGAAAATAGTGTATCTATGTACTATATGTGTATGAAGTAGGCGCACAAAAGACAAAGCACTGATAAACTACTCATTTATCGCTGCTAGAAAAACTATAAACTTTGTATTTACATTAAAGAATTTGGTATCTTTTAAGCAACTCTGTCTTTAGCTAGTCAGTCAAAGCAGCATTTAATAATTTTGCTGTTGAACTTTAGGAAAGATGTGTCAATCAAAATCCATGTATTAATGGAATTAAACATGGAAAGCTTAGTCTGAATTTAATTCTCTATCCTCAGTCATTCTGGTAACATTATAAAAATCAGAAATATATACCCCCTCCTCATATCTACACTATTTCTTCTATTCCAGTTACATCAGCCATCTACAAAATTTCTAAATAATAAAATCTGCCTACTTTGAGTGGTTTAAAGCCTGATAAAACCTTGAGGCAATTCATAGTCCTTCTTTTTTGATTTTTTTTATTCCACTATTTGTTCTGTCGGGCTCTCTGGTAGAATCCTCCCAAAAATTCACAGGTACAAATTTCAGACACACACACGTTTGAAAATTCAAAACAATGTTCTTTATACTGAAAATTCAAATAAACTAAGCCCTCTTTTGGTATAGCAAAGAGCACTCGTCTCCAAACAAACTGGTAATTTGTACAAGTCCCTTATCAGTTCTGTGATACTTAGCTTGCAGCTGTGAGGCAATTCACAGTCCTTTCACAAAGTGAAACACACTTTGCCCTGGTTTAGTTTCAAAGCGGGGAAAAATCAGCACACAAAAGGTCAAAGTCAGTAAAGCTGTCATGAAACACAACGATCAGATAATCCTCCACAATGGCCAAACCCACAGGCTGCTATTTATAGCAGCCTCACTAATTACCACAGCCCCACCCAACCACAGGTGGCCTCATTTTCTTTGATAATAATATCTCAGTTGTTGTTGCCTATGCATCGCTCTCCGCATGCGTGGCTGTATCATTAACTCTTGTTCTGAATCCAAGGAGGAGCTATATAATTGATCTCCTTCTGAGCTGTCTGCCCCACTCTCCTCCTCCCTGTCAGTCATGTCTTCCTGGTCAGAGGAGCCTTCAACAGCAGATTCCACCAGAGGCAAAACAGGCCTGCAGCATGTGGATGTCTCCCCCACATCCACAGTCCTTGGGGCAGGAGCTGGGCCAGAGCTAACCACAACACTATTATTATTTTTTTATAATTAATTCAAGGAGATGAACATACCAACTACTTCTTCCTCCTATTTCCCCCACAATAACAGCCCTGTGAAGTGAGCTGAATTGAGAGAGAGTTACTGGCCTAAAGTTATGCCAGCTTTCATGCCTAAAATGGGCTAGAAGTCACAATTCCCTGATTTCTACCCTGGTGCTTTAGCCACTGCTAAACCAACTCAATATATTTGTTTCGAGCTCAAAGCAGTGATTTTGAGTTCAAATCAGATTCTTCCAATTTCTTCCAAAGATGATCAACTGCAGATTCAACTATGAAGTAAAAGGAAGGCAGTAAAACACAGAGATAGGCACCCCTATTGATTTATAAAGCTCGTTTTCTTGCGCATTCTTACATAACAGAATTCCTACCATCCATTTTGCACTTTGGCATAGAAAGCAAAAGAAGAGATGGCTGCCTGAAGGGCATCTTCAGCAAGCCAAACTTTCATCAAAATAATGAAAAGTGTGTTGTGAGGTCATGAGACAATCCTTACATCTCACATTTGATTATCACGCTTCAGGTATGAAAAGGGGTAAGAGTTTATTCTGTGTCATCACAAAGCATGCTTTGTAATTTCCTTCCCAGAAGGCCACAAACGGCTTCACTATCTTCCAGCCCAAATATAAAGGACAGATCTTCACAACAGACTGAGACCACTCCTCTATTCCTATGCCAGGAAGGAAGGAAGAAATGCATACCCATACTGATATAGACAGTACCCCTAAAAGTGAGACAAACAGCAACTCTTATTAAATAATATAAATGCAACATCACTTATTGTACTATAGGCTGAAATGTTTTAGAGTTGACTTAATCCTACTGAGGTAAAGAAGGTATAACACAAAGCTTTTTAAACTTCTGGTCCTTTGGGAGACCTGGCTATATGCTTCTGCAGAGAAAATTATGAGAGTGCAACCCAGGCATCAACCTTCAATCTTAGAGGATGTACAATCAGTGACAAAAGGTTAAAGATTTAGCACAGTGTGATATCATACTGTCACACCTTTCTAACAGTATCTTCTCTCTACTTTCTACTCTTGTCATCCTATTAGGACAAATCAGACAAAAGCATCCTTTCAGACAGTTGGGTTAGAAAAAAGATTAACCTTTTTGAGAAGCTTAAAATACACAGACCAAAAGCCTATCACAGAACTGATATTCCCCTCCCCTCAAAGCTGTAAGAGAATAAAGTGGCTAGTTGCTTAAAGGATATACTGAAAGCAAAAAGCATATTTTACAAGCCTGAATTAAGAGAAGGGTATAGAATATGGCCAAATGATATACAATATTATTTGCTATGGACAGTAAAAATGTGCAAGATGTTGTTAGATGAGTAGCAACTTGAGAAAAAAGTGAAGTTTTTGGGTGCTATGAAAAGACGGGTTTGGATGATGTTTCTCCCCTATTACTATTATTATTTTAACAAAATATGCCTTATAAAAGCCACTACCATCTTTTTAGTTGCTCTAATATCTATAGTTATGAATAACTTTGAAAGGCTAGTAATGTCCCACCTGAAAACCATGACAGATCTTCTATTAGACCCCCTGCAATTTGCATACCAAGCAAATAGATCAACAGATGATGCTGTTAATATGGCTCTGCACTGTATCCTGCAATATCTTGAATCTCCAAAGACCTACGCAAGAGTCGTCTTTGTAGATTTTAGTTCAGCGTTCAATACCATTATTCCAGACATTCTTCTAACTAAACTAAACCGACTAGCAGTACCTGAACACACTTGTACGTGAATCATAAGCTTTCAAACAGACAGGAAGCAGCAGGTGAAGCTGGGCAAAATCACATCAGATGCCTGTACAATTAACACAGTCCCCCCCAATGATGTGTGCTCTCTCCAATTCTCCCTATATATCAATGACTGCATCTCAAATTATCCATCTATTGAACTACTAAAGTTTGCAGATGATACAGCAGTGATTGGTCTTACTCAAGACAATAATGAATCCACATATAGACAGGAGGCTGAATAACTTGCTTCATAGTGCGACTAGAACAATCTGAAACTGAACATACGCAAAACCGTAGAAATGATGGGAGACTGTAGGAGAAATCCACCCATTCTGCCACCTCTTACAATACTAGAAAACACAGTATCCACAGTAGAAACCTTTAAACTTCTAGGTTCTATCATATCACAAGACCTAAAATGGTCACCAAATATCAAAAATGTCATCAAAAACACACAACAAAGAATGTTCTTTATGTGCTACCTCAGGAAGCTCAAACTGTCCAAGGAGTTGCTGTTACAGTTTTACAGAGGAATTATTAAGTTTGTCATCTGTACCCCTATAACTGTCTGGTTTGGTTCTGCAACCCAACAAGACAGACACATAATTAGAATTGCAGAAAAAACAATTACTGTCAACCTGCATTCCATTGAGGACCTGTATACTGCACGAGTCAGAAAGAGGGATGTGAAAATATTTTCAGACTCATCACATCCTGGACATAAATTGTTTCAATTTATACCCTCAAAACGACACTATAGAGCAGTGTACCCCAGAATAAGTAGACACAACAGTTTTTTCTCGAATGCCATCACTCTGCTAAACAAATAATTCCTTCAACACTGTTAGATTACTGCAATGCACTCTAATATGGCTACCAATGAAGAGTACACAAAAAAGAGTACACTTTGTTGCAGCTAACGAAGAATGCGGCTTCATGAATACCCCAAAGACTGCATATGTAAACCTCTGCTGCCTGACCTGCATTGGATGCCAGTCTGCTTCTGGATTCAATTTAAGACATCATTGGGGGGGACTGGATTCAATTTAAGACATCATTGGGGGGGACTGTGCTTTAAAGATCTTCACGGCAAGGGACCAGGAACCATTTTGTCCCAATTATATCAACCTGTTTTATCTGGTCAGGCATCTGGTTTGTATGAATTGAAGGAAGAGAGCCTTCGCTGCCTTGCTTTTGCTCGATAAAAATTCTTACTCTCAGAGGGGATGTTGGCTTTTTTTGAAGACCTACCCCTGAGGCACCCCACAAGGGAGCAACCTAGAGGCCAACTTTTGAGTGGATCGAAGAGCAGCATGCAACCTTAGTGATAGTTGATAGCCTGGTAGCTCTCCACTTGCTTTTTAATGTACTTTTATCCTTCCTTTTATCTGCTTTTATTCTGTTTTAACTGTATTTTTATGGTGATTTTCTGACGCTTTATCTGTAAAAACCCCTGAGCCACTTGGACAGTATCTAAACTTGATAACTAAAGTAAAATAAATGCATAGTGTGTACTTTTATTTGAAATTTACTGATTACATCACATTTACTGCACTACATTTAATATTAGTCTTGTAAGTACTGGTGTAAGAACAGGCCTTATAAGAGAAAAAAATATTAATCTATATATAAATAAGCAAAACAAAGAAAAAAAATTGAGTATGCGAATTCTCTCCCTTCTTCAGCCTTTTTATGACTCCTTGCTATCCTAAGCTGCTACAGAAAATTTAAAATGTAACACAATTACACCCATATTCAAGAGATATCCCATAAAATTATCTCTTAGCGGCATGATTCAGATGACAGGTCCTATCAATTTATATGGACATAGATTATGCAGCTAAGTACTCCAATCCTAATATACATAATAAAATAAACTGCTTAGTCAAGTAAGCATGCATAGGGTTGGACTACAAGGATATGGAAATTATATATCTAGTTATTTTTTTCTACAGGTTGCAAATTACAGCATAAACTGATTTATTACTCCCTTACCCAGCATCTGATTCAAAATTTGTCATTTTTAAAAAAGCAAAGCCTTCATTTTGACACTTCAAGACCCACAACCATGAAACTAAGTCATGACTGAATGACTAAGCAAATTGCAAATATTAGTTAGGCAGCCAATAATATTATAGCCACTGCATAATGTAGCAATGGTGACAATCCTACAGTGTATTCATGCCATCTAGGAAACACTTCTTTGTATTAGTCGAAGTGAAATAAACACCAACTTCATTTCCATGATTCATAAAATTTATGTTTTATCAATAATCTTGTAGATTGTTTTGGATATATTTTTGTGATGCTGATGCTTTATCATCATACAGCTCATATGACTGCTAATCACTTATGTCCTGTGATTTCTCTCCTGAACAACAGAACAGATTGGCATCCAAAATTTCAACTGTCCTTCAGTGGTTCTCCTCCTACCTCTCCGGTCGGTCGCAGTCAGTGTTAGTGGGGGGTCAGAGGGGTCGGTCCTCTCCCCCCTGCTATTTAATATCTACATGAAACCGCTGGGTGAGATCATACAAGGGCATGGAGTGAGGTATCAGGTATGCTGATGGTACCCAGCTGTACATCTCCACCTCATATCCAGTCAGCGAAGCAGTGGAAGTGATGTGCCAGTGCCTGGAGGCTGTTGGGGTCTGGATGGGTGTCAACAGACTCAAACTCAATCCTGATAAAATGGAGTGACTGTGGGTTTTGCCTCCCAAGGACAATTCCATCCGTCCATTCATCACCCTGGGGGGGGATTATTGACCCTCTCAGAGAAGGTTCACAAATTGGGCATCCTCCTCGATCCACAGCTAACATTAGAAAACCATCTTTCAGCTGTGGCGAAGGGGGCATTTGCCCAGGTTCGCCTGGTGCATCAATTGCGGCCCTATTTGGACCGGGAGTCACTGCTCACAGTCACTCATGCCCTCATCACCTCGACATTCGACTACTGTAACACTCTCTACATGGGGCTACCTTTGAAGAGTGTTCGGAAACTTCAGATCGTGCAAAATGCAGCTGCGAGAGCAATCATGGGCTTCCCTAGGTATACCCATGTCATACCAATACTCTGCAGTCTGCATTGGTTGCCGATAAGTTTCCAGTCACAATTCAAAGTGTTGGTTATGACCTATAAAGCCCTTCGTGGCATCGGGCCAGAATATCACCGAGACCGCCTTCTGCTGCATGAATCCCAGCGACATGTTAGGTCCCACAGAGTTGGTCTTCTCCAGGTCCCGTCGACTAAGCAATGGCGTCTCACGGGACCCAGGGGAAGAGCCTTCTCTGTGGTGGCCCAAACCCTCTGGAACCAGCTCCCCTGAAGATTAGAATTGAGCCCACCCTCCTTGTCTTTCGCAAACTCCTTAAAACCCACCTCTGCTACCAGGCATGGGGGAATTGAGACAAATCCCCCAGGCCTATATAGTCCTATGCATGGAATGCTTGTGTTGTATGTTCTTTTTAATAATGGATTTTAGATTTTTAAATGTTAGATTGGTGTCTGTATATTGTTTTGTTGTTGTTGTAACCGCCCCGAGTCTGCGGAGAGGGGCGGCATACAAATCTAATTAATAATAATAATAATAATAATAATAATAATAATAATAATAATAATTTTTTAAAAAGCTGCAGTTTCTGAACCACTAATTGGGGTTTGTTAACAGGTTATGCATGTGATCTAAAACTCAAAACATATGTATACATAACAGATCATGTTGCCATACTTTGCAATAGATTCAAGATACTTGCAGATAAAATACCTAACCTTCAGCAAATTGTCCAATGAAGAAAGATACTGCTCCCATTATTCAGGTAGACACAACATGGATGTGCGGAAAAATTATTCCTAATTACACACAGAGAAGAAAACAATTTTGAAATACTGTTCTTCTATCTACGAACAAAACAATCTGAAAAGAGGATCTGTATCAAAGACAAACTGTTCAGCTCTTTATCTATTTTTGTGGTTCTGCATTTAACATGGCTTCATTCTGCTTTTTCATCTTCATTGCCATCTTAAGAAAGGGAAACTTCCAAGTGGTTATATCAGTCATGAAAAAAGAGATCTGACTGTAGAAGTGGAGAGAGACTCAAAGTAAAATAGAGCAGGTAGATATAATGACTACACAGGGGATAGTTAATAGTATGGAAGTTGATTCATTTAAGAAAAAGGAGAAGGGTGAAAGGGTAGAAGAAATATAAGGAATATCAAAGTAGACCCCAAGTCCTAAAAACCTGGGTTTTCAACAACAAAAAATAGTAAAAGATCCAGGAAATCACAAAGCGCTTATGGGGAGCTGCTCACCACATTAGCTCTTAGCCTTTCAGGATAATACTCATTATACAATCTCATGGTTAAAACTAATGTACTGTGAATGATCTACCACTTCATTATAATTTAAATCGCTTTTTCCTCCTATTTTGCAATTCATCATGGGGGTAACTTTACCGCAGGATGTAATGAAATATTATATGTATCTGTATTTCTCTCTCCTTCTGCCCTCCCCCTCTACACATCATCACAATATGGAAAAACTTTAAAGGTCTTGAATGAAAGCTTCCTGAAGTCCACAAAGATCACACTGCTGCACAAGATTTGAGTCAACTCAACAAGCAAAGGATATATATTCAGCAAACAAATCAATCCATCACTTTATACAGGCAACAATAAATAGCACTTGTCATTCCCTTTTCATAGCAAAATATATTTTATTAACATCTATGCAATTTAAACATCATTTTATATATTTCTTCAAATGTATTTGGTACCGGTATAGCTCAACCATTTCCTCAATTTTATTCTTCCAGTGAGAGGTATCAATTTTTTAATTTTAATTTTTTACAAAAGTTTTTCTATGAATAATTATTTGGATATTGTATCACTGGTAACTTATTCAAAAACACTCAATGCTTCCTCGCTACTATTTATCAGTTATCATTTTTTAACAGTATAAGTGAAAAACAGAAAAGAGGAAATATAGGACAGATTCATCAACAACACAGAAAGCATTTGTTTGAACCCCGCAGCGACAGCCCATTATGTACAAAAGAAAACAAATTATTTTTTTCAGAAGAATTTTAAAATGAAGTTTGCAAAATATTTGTTAGGGGAAGATACATACCAAAAGACTAAATTGATATAAAATTACACATTTGTCTGCGGTTCAAGGAAAAAAATGTTTTCTTTTATAATTTAAAAACAGAATGGAGTGAAAGACGCCATTTCGTGCCTATCATTTATTTCCATCTGCACATAGGGAAAGTAATGCTTCTGCCTATTGCTCTTTTCTTCCATTTTTCTGGAATCCAGGATGCAGGAAGGGGCATAGAAAAGGAGAGATGAAGACATTCTAAATAGTATTTGCAAGGATGGCCATCTCATAGGATTTTGGGCAGTGAAAAATAAACAACAATAGCAATAGCACTTAGACTTATATACAGTAGTCCCTCGCTATACCACGCTTCACCTACTGCGGCTTCACATCATCGCGGGTTTCTGAGGAAGTCGATCGGCAGATTTAAACAGCCCGCCGAACTCGATCAGCAGGTTGTTTTAAAATATATATATATATATATATATATATATCTAAAATTGTAAATACTGTATTTAAATACTGTATCTAAAATAAATACTGTGTGGGAAGGGTTTACAAAAACTTAAAACAATGAAAACTTACCAAACAATTACAATATAAATACTTAAATAAGTACTATCAGTCGATAAATTCCACATCGCAGATTTCACCTATCGCGGCCAGGTCTGGAACATAACACCAGCGATAGGTGAGGGACTACTGTATACCGCTTCATGGTGCTTTACAGCCCTCTCTGAGCGGTTTACAGAGTTAGCATATTGCCCCAACAATCTGGATCCTCATTTTACCGACATTAAAAAAACAACACAAAACAATTAATCAACAGAAACATAATTGGAACACCTCACAATCACAATCATTTTCAAACACAGGACATCCCATTCACCTAACCCGCGACCTGAAGCCAGGTTTTCAAAGACTGCTTGAAGGAGTGCAGGGCAGGACTATTTAATGGCTGCTATTCCAGAAACCAAGCACTGCAACAGGAAAGACTTGCTTCTAGGATGCCATGAAACAGCATTGTTTAAAGGATGATACCTGGACCAAGCCAGGTTTTCATCCTGTATCTGAACTGACAGGGTGAGGAGAAACCATCGGAGACATGTGGTTCTCCAAATAATTAGCCTATTTACAGCTTTAAAGACAAAAATAAGTTCCTTGAATTGCACCCAGAGTGGATAAAAATGGATGATATTTTTAAATTTAAATCAGATTTTTTTTTATTTTTATAAAATTTATTTTTATAAAATGCTTTTGGAGTAAAAAAAAATCTATCTAAAGATAGTTTTTTATTTAAGATACATTAATAATTTAGTTTATTGAGCATCAAATGGAGCTTAGTTATGTAGAATGATGCTATATATTCTGTAATATTGGGACTTTGGGTGAGTCAACAGTAGCTGGAAAGATGCGTGTCTTGTAGCCCAACCCCTGCCTCACCTGTCACCCCCAAATTGTGCCTGAACATCTAACAAGTGTCTGGCAGCTTTACCACTTCTCTTTCTCGGCAGGTCTTTGCAAGGAAATGTAGAGGAAAAGTTATTACGAGGAGTTGTTAATTGCTCACTAGATTCAAAGTCAAGAGAGTTAACCATTACACTATGGAATTAACTATGTTTCCGGCCTCTCTTCAAAGCAAGTAAAGGGAGGTCCTTTCAGCAAAAGGAGCTGGGAAATCCCACAATTTCAACGTCATGGAGTGTTTGGGTTCGTTTCGGTTTCAGTGACATCACCCAAATTTTTTGTAAAGTCCGCCCGAATCCGCCGAACCCAAATTTCATTGGGTTCGCCCATCACTACTGCCAGACACTGCAAAAGTGTGTATCTCTCAGCCCGCCCGTCCCTATCCCCTGCCTCATCTGCCACCCCAAATTGTGCCCGAACATCTTACCAGCATCTGACAGCTTTACTGCTTCGCTTTCTCAGCAGGTTTTTTCAAGGAAACTCCTTGAAATGTAAAGGAAAACTTATCACAAGTGTGAGAAGTTGTTAATTGCTTGCTGTCATGAGAGGTTTTCCATTAAATTTCAAGGAGTTCCCCTGCAAAGGCCTGCCGAGAACAAAAATTGGCAAGCTGCCAGACGCTGGTAAAATTTTCTGGCACAATTTGGGGGTAGCAAATGGGGCAGGGGATACCTGTACAAAGTTGGGGAAGGGGCTTATTTTAGGGACAGGGTTTATTTCAACACATGTCCTAAAAAGCCCTATTGGGCTTATTATCAGGACATGTCTTATTTTTGGGAAAACACGGTATCAAACAACATAATCTGATTCTATTGAAATATAATTTCAACAGAGAAGGGAGGGGTGGCATATAAATTCAATTAATAAATTAATATATAAATAATGGATCAGATCATGTACATGCAAACATGTTACATCTGGGAGAAAATTATAAAACAATTTATATAAAAAGCTACCATGGACATTGGAAAAATAAGTTGACAAATCTGGAAGAATATTGATATTACAATTGGTGACAAATCAGAAGAGAAAAAGGCAATTTTATTAACACTTTCTCCAATCTTTTCAGGAAGTTGAAAAAATTAAACAACATTTATATAAACTACAAATTGATAAATCTGACAGTTATAAGAAATACCTTATATTATGAATGAATGCTGAAAATGGCATGTTTCTATTTTCTTTTAATCTTAGAGCTATTGGCATCCCAAAGAAAGGCAGCTATTATTGTCCATGTTACAAAACCCATTCTAAAAAGATATATGTTTATTGGATTTTATACTTTATTATGGAGTAACATATCAAGATGTAGAAACTGCAGCTTGCAATCCATTCATTACAAAAACAAAACAGATCAGATCTATTCTGGAGTAAAAGACTGAGATTGAATAACTCAATACTTGCATGACATAAAGTTTAAATTAGTCTGGAAAAAGCATTTTAATATGTATTAGAAATGTCTATAAAAAGCATGGGATTCTTGTAAAACATTTGTGTGACAAATATTTATTTCTTTGTCTTAATAAAAAAGACAAACAGAAAGATGGTTTACTAACTAGTTTGAAAAGTATGGAATTACAGTATAAATATCAGCAACTCAACTCATAGAATACTACACATCATTTTATTAGATTTACAATCCATATATAAATAAAACAAAAGCTTCATATAAGCAAAATAAAATATTTCTTATATAATGAAAACATTGTAGGAGAATAGCTACCTTAATCTAAGATAGCCAAAAATCACAGAAATACATTTGTTTATCTGAAAGGCAGTTCCCTGATTCTTTCTGATTTTAGGCAATGTACAAAGCTGCAATAAATTCAGTTGGAAGCATTGAATAAATCAATTACCAAAGAAAAAAGAAAGGAGGAGATTGGAAAACTAAAATTAAACAAGTTTCTGGCCCAGATACCTTCCTTGCTATGTATTATGTTTTCCCCCCTTTGATTTATTGTTTGTTTTTATGCTGTATACTACCCGCTGGTTGAGTTGGGCAACCTTATAAATCTTATAAATAAATAAAAATAAAATAAATGATAAACACTTTAAAGAAATATTGGTTAAACCATTAACAACATTAGCACAAGTAATGAATGAGATAAATCAATATCACATTCTTAATTTATAAAGAGAGTAATAATCCAATCCCTCTATAGTCCTGCTCTGCCGCCTCATCATGGCAAAGGGCATTTTTGGGATTGATGAACAATGAATCCCAGGAATATGCTGTATGCCAGGAATATATATTCCCAGCAGTATCACTCAAGGTATAAAGATAATCCCAAACTCCCAGACAAAGCAAGCAAGAACTTCTATCATGCAGCAAAAATGTAAGATGCTGGAGGTGGATATGGGAAACATTATGATTTCATTCTGTTCAGGAGAAGGCACTCCTATATTTTATCAAGAAAACTACATGGATAGAAAATTTGTAATTGACTCAAAAACTAAAGAAGTATACCGGAAAAATATTGATATCACAAATACCCTAGAACATATTCCTTACTTACAAGAGCTGCTAGTACTAAAATATGATTTAGATGAGACATGGTTCATTACTAAATCAAAAGGCTGCAGGAATTGATGTAATATCTACAGAAATATGACAAGCAATAAAAGAAGAATCATTAAAGGTTCTTAGCAAATTGTTTCAGCAAATCTGTACAGCCAAGTGGCTGAGAAAGATCAACCTACATAGCAATAGCAAAGAAAGGAAGGGTAACAGGCCATACATGTGCAAATTGTTGTATAATCCTTAGTATCATGTGATGTGAATGATGTTCAAGCAGACTTTAGAAAATGTAAAGGAATATTTTATTTATTTATTTACTTATTAGATTTGTATAATGTATATAAGATACATTATTGCTCACTGTAGTTCAGAAAGCTAAATATTATCAAAACAAATTCAAAACTGGATACACTTAATATGGAAAAGCCATTAATTGTATAAATCACATTAAGCTGTGCAATATCCATGGGAAATATGAAAATCCCAGGATATCTCATTGTCTTCATGTAAAACTTGGACTTAGAACTGAACTGCAGCCTCGAACTCGGGAGCTCAAGCTATCCACGCCAGTCTCAGGCTCCACATGCTGGATTACAGGCCCGCGCTACCCAAGCCTGGCTATTTGGGAATGGAACTCATACTCTGGATGAAAAATAGCAAAATAGATAGCTCTTTCTTCTTTGGAGGCTGAATTGGAAATAGTAGTTGTAGTAATAAAATTGGAAAAAGAAACATCAAAAACCTGCACTCTGCTGACAACATTACAATGATATTGAAAATGTTATGCAAGTTCCATCAATGGACCTTAAGGGATCTACAGGAAAATGAGAAAAATGCTAATAACTGTTCAAAGGAATCCTTTCAAAAAAGTTTAATTTTAGATTTATTTTTGGGGGCAAAACGCTTTGTGATTTGTGCTAATTTTAACTAACTTAAAAAAACCATAATCAGTCGAGCATTGGTTACATGCTCACAGAACTGTGTTAGTTAATTACAGTTTACATATGAATAACTGAACGCCTTATAAATATTGGGTACTTAAATTTGTAGGAGAAGGAAATATTAAAGATATGAAATAAATTACTTACTAGAGGGGACCAAATTACAGTAGAGTTTCACAATCTATTTGGGGCTTAAATATATAACTTGTAGGTATCTCAAGAGAAGTTATTAACAGGGAAAAAATCCTATTAAAATTGGTTAACAAAAATGCTCCATATGAGATAGGAACCAGTTATAAATTATTTTAATTAGAAAACTGCTGAGATGTAATATTAGAAAAACAATTGGGTTTGGAATTCACTTGCTCTGTTTGCATTTATTTTATGCTATTTTCCCTCCCAAACATCCCTACGTGTCTGACCACAGCTGATAAAAGGTTATCTCTCAGCAAAGAATTTATAGTTAATCAAACTTATAAAGGATTAGGACTACAAAGCTTCAGGGTTAGAAATCAATAGAACAGCAGCAGAATCTTTTTCTATTCTATATTTTATTGGGAAACTGTTTTTGCAGTTCTTTGAAATTGACCCACATAAGCTCAGTAATTAAAACATTTTATTGGGAATTTTGTCAAGTTACATTTTCTTAACTTAACTTTTTTTAAAAATGGATACTCTGTTTAGGAAATCAAAAACTGTAGTGATTTTTGGATGATAACCTTACATCCCTTATTTATTTTAATCATGACTTCTGAGCATCTCTTCATACCAGGACTTGTTCTGACATTCAAGGAGTTAATAAATTAGTGATGGTGGAATTGTAATGCTTAGAATAACAACATGTTATCAATATAATACACTTGCAATAATCCCTGACTAACCAAAGATCCTTAGTTTTTAAACAAAGGATGAGAGCTAGCTAATATTAATCATTTTAAATATTGGAAAGTTAAGCACATATTGAACCTGGAATATAAGTGTCTGGATTATGTTCAAGATAGCCAAACTCCTAATATCTTAATAATATATAAAGTTACAAGGAGTTTCCAGTAGCTATTATCTTTTGGTATCATTGTTGTATAAAATTAATATTAATAATCATACTAATTATAACTATTTAATGAAATTATTAATGAATCTAATTTGTGTAGCAGTTTTATATGATTACATTGGTTTTTGGAAGATTTGAGTTATAATAATAATAATAATAATAATAATAATAATAATAATAATAATAATTTATTGGATTTGTATGCCGCCCCTCTCCGTAGACTCGGGGCGGCTAACAACAATAATAAAAACAGAGTTATGAGATAAATATTAGCAATTTTGCATTGAGACTTTTTCTTTGTATACCATTCTCAGCAGATGATAGAATCAAGTCAAGGAATTTGTGTATAAAGGATAGCAATTGCACTTAGACTTGTTTTCCCATTTAATAATTCAATAACATGAGATTTTCCATACACATATTTTAATCAACCCCCTCCCCCTCCAAAAAAAACCCCTAAAAGTGACACAAACACACATTGGCAGTTTTTGTATACATATAGAATGTGTTCAAATACTTCCCTTTTTATCCCATTCCTTCTCCAAAGATGTTAAGACTTAACATTTTATATTTCCTATATCATGATAACAATAACTCTCAGAGAAAGTTACCAATACCATAATTCACTATCAAGCTTGGGTTATATTAATGATTTATTGTCTTTGAATATACAGTAATTTAAATGGGAGTATAAGCAATGCGTGAAAACTAGTGCCTTTGAAATGGGTATGTAGAAATTATATCAACCCTGTCTGTATTTTTTCTGATGCTCTTCTTTTTCTACTGATTATTTTAATCATGTAATCATTTATCTCAGCAACATTTCATAGCATATGGGGAAATTATATGCATATTCTAATTTGTACAATGTTTACATAGATTACTCCAAACCCTTTTGAATTAAACCACTCAGCTTTCATTCCTTGAAATATAAATTTCCCTGATACAGACTTTCAAAATGCAAGTTCTCCTAATGTAAAACTATCTTTTCAGTGTATCCATAAATGTTCATATACTGAACACCTTTTTTCAGTTGATAGTATTTGAAGTTATTGCTACTACTGTAGAATTAACAATAGCATATTTTCTGTGAAGCTAGTACTAAGGTCACTATAAATTTAAGTTCAATTTGGGAAGAATACAGTGGTCCCTCGATCATCGCGAGGGTTCCGTTCCAGGACCCCTCGCGATGATCGATTTTTCGCGAAGTAGCGGTGCGGAAGTAAAAACACCATCTGCGCATGCGCAGATGGTGTTTTTACTTCCACCGCCACCCGCCCTTCGCCCGCCATTGCCAGCTCCGCTTCCCAGCTGAGAAGCGGAGCGGGGGGGGTGTCCCGAAGCGCGCGCACGCTTGCGGACACCCTAGCTCCGCTTCTCAGCTGGGAAGCAGAGCTGGGGTATCCCCGCGCTCGCGCGCGCCGTCTGCCATTGCCAGCTCCGCTTCCCAGCTGAGAAGCAGAGATGGGGGTGTCCCGAAAGCGCGCGCGCGCTTGCGGACACCCTAGCTCCGCTTCTCAGCTGGGAAGCAGAGCTGGGGTATCCCCGCGCTCGCGCGCGCCGTCCGCCATTGCCAGCTCCGCTTCCCAGCTGAGAAGCGGAGCAGCTGCTACGAGGGGCATTTCACCTTCCCTCCCAGGCAAAAAGATGCCGGCATTCTGGGATGATGGGGCCGGATCTTTTTGCCTGGGAGGGAAAGTGAAACACCGCTCGTAGCAGCTGCTACGAGTGGCATTTCACCTTCCCTCCTAGGCAAAAAGATGCCGGCATTCTGGGATGATGGGGCCGGATCTTTTTGCCTGGGAGGGAAAGTGAAACGCCGCTCGTAGCAGCTGCTACGAGTGGCATTTCACCTTCCCTCCTAGGCAAAAAGATGCCGGCATTCTGGGATGATGGGGCCGGATCTTTTTGCCTGGGAGGGAAAGTGAAACGCCGCTCATAGCAGCTGCTGCGCGGGGCATTTCACCTTCCCTCCCAGGCAAAAAGATGCCGGGGAGAGGGGCATGCCTTCCGCCTGGGAAGTCCGGCCCCATCATCCCAGAATGCCGGCACCTTTTTGCCTGGGAGGGAAAGTGAAACGCCGCTCGTAGCAGCTGCTACGAGTGGCATTTCACCTTCCCTCCCAGGCAAAAAGATGCCGGCATTCTGGGATGATGGGGCCGGATCTTTTTGCCTGGGAGGGAAAGTGAAACGCCGCTCGTAGCAGCTGCTACGCGGGGCATTTCACCTTCCCTCTCAGGCAAAAAGATGCCGGGGAGAGGGGCACGCCTTCCGCCTGGGAAGTCCGGCCCCATCATCCCAGAATGCCGGCACCTTTTTGCCTGGGAGGGAAAGTGAAACGCCGCTCGTAGCAGCTGCTACGAGTGGCATTTCACCTTCCCTCCCAGGCAAAAAGATGCCGGCATTCTGGGATGATGGGGCCGGATCTTTTTGCCTGGGAGGGAAAGTGAAACGCCGCTCGTAGCAGCTGCTACGCGGGGCATTTCACCTTCCCTCCCAGGCAAAAAGATGCCGGGGAGAGGGGCACGCCTTCCGCCTGGGAAGTCCGGCCCCATCATCCCAGAATGCTGGAATCTTTTTGCCTGGGAGGGAAAGTGAAACGCCGCTCATAGCAGCTGCTACACGGGGCATTTCACCTTCCCTCCCAGGCAAAAAGATGCCGGGGAGAGGGGCACGCCTTCCGCCTGGGAAGTCCGGCCCCATCATCCCAGAATGCCGGTATCTTTTTGCCTGGGAGGGAAAGTGAAACGCCGCTCGTAGCAGCTGCTATGAGTGGCATTTCACCTTCCCTCCCAGGCAAAAAGATGCCGGCATTCTGGGATGATGGGGCCGGATCTTTTTGCCTGGGAGGGAAAGTGAAACGCCGCTCGTAGCAGCTGCTACGAGTGGCATTTCACCTTCCCTCCTAGGCAAAAAGATGCCGGCATTCTGGGATGATGGGGCCGGATCTTTTTGCCTGGGAGGGAAAGTGAAACGCCGCTCGTAGCAGCTGCTACGAGTGGCATTTCACCTTCCCTCCTAGGCAAAAAGATGCCGGCATTCTGGGATGATGGGGCCGGATCTTTTTGCCTGGGAGGGAAAGTGAAACGCCGCTCATAGCAGCTGCTACGCGGGGCATTTCACCTTCCCTCCCAGGCAAAAAGATGCCGGGGAGAGGGGCATGCCTTCCGCCTGGGAAGTCCGGCCCCATCATCCCAGAATGCCGGCACCTTTTTGCCTGGGAGGGAAAGTGAAACGCCGCTCGTAGCAGCTGCTACGAGTGGCATTTCACCTTCCCTCCCAGGCAAAAAGATGCCGGCATTCTGGGATGATGGGGCCGGATCTTTTTGCCTGGGAGGGAAAGTGAAACGCCGCTCGTAGCAGCTGCTACGCGGGGCATTTCACCTTCCCTCTCAGGCAAAAAGATGCCGGGGAGAGGGGCACGCCTTCCGCCTGGGAAGTCCGGCCCCATCATCCCAGAATGCCGGCATCTTTTTGCCTGAGAGGGAAGGTGAAATGCCCCGCGTAGCAGCTGCTACGAGTGGCATTTCACCTTCCCTCCCAGGCAAAAAGATGCCGGCATTCTGGGATGATGGGGCCGGATCTTTTTGCCTGGGAGGGAAAGTGAAACGCCGCTCGTAGCAGCTGCTACGCGGGGCATTTCACCTTCCCTCTCAGGCAAAAAGATGCCGGGGAGAGGGGCACGCCTTCCGCCTGGGAAGTCCGGCCCCATCATCCCAGAATGCCGGCACCTTTTTGCCTGGGAGGGAAAGTGAAACGCCCGTATCCAGCAGAAGCGGCGGGATTCAAAGTGCTGCGGTGGGGGGGGGGGCTGTCAGAACAAGGAGCGAGGGGGCTGCGAAGGGGCGCACGCGGCAGAGCTCCAGCGGAGGAGAGGTGGCGGGGAGAAGCTCTCTCTCCCTCCCCCCCCGGAAAAAAGAAAGCAGCCTCAGCCAAAGATGCCCAGCGAGAAAGAGACCTCCGCGCCGACTTTTCTCGGCTGCTGCCTACGCCCGGCTCTCTTGGCAGGCAGAAGCAACAAGTCCGGCTCGGAGGCCTCTTTCTCGCTGGGCGTCTTTGGCGGGCGGTGGGGGGGACCAGCGGCGCGGAAGCCAGGGCTGTGGCAGCTCGCCCCCCCATCGCACGTATCCAGCAGAAGCGGCGGGATTCAAAGTGCTGCGGTGGGGGGTGTCCCGACAGCGGCGGGTGAACGGGGCGAGCGAACGAGGCGGGGAAACGAGGCGGGGGAACGGGGCGAGCGAACGAGGCGGGGGAACGAGGCGGGGGAATGAGGCGAGCGAACGAGGCGGGGAAACGAGGCGGGTGAACGGGGCGAGTGAACGAGGCGGGTGAACGAGGCGGGGGAACGGGGCGAGTGAACGAGGTGAGCGAACGAGGCGGGGAAACGAGGCGGGTGAACGAGGCGGGGGAACGGGGCGAGCGAACGAGGCGGGGGAACGAAGCGGGCGAACGAGGCGGGGGAACGGGGCGGGGGAACGGGGCGGGGGAACGAGGCGGGGAAATGAGGCGGGTGAACGGGGCGAGCGAACCAGGCGAGGGAACGGGGCGAGCGAACGAGGCGAGCGAACGAGGCGGGGAAACGAGGCGGGTGAACGGGGCGAGTGAACGAGGCGGGGGAACGAGGCGGGGGAACGGGGCGAGCGAACGAGGCGGGGGAACGAAGCGGGCGAACGAGGCGAGGGAATGATGCAGGGAAACGAGGCGGGTGAACGCGGCGGGGGAACGAGGCAGGTGAACGAGGCGGGGAAATGAGGCGGGGGAACGGGGCGAGCGAACCAGGCGAGCGAACGAGGCGGGGGAACGAGGCGGGGGAACGAAGCGGGCGAACGAGGCGGGGGAACGAGGCGGGGGAACGAGGCGGGGGAATGAGGCGAGCGAACGAGGCGGGGAAACGAGGCGGGTGAACGGGGCGAGTGAACGAGGCGGGGGAACGGGGCGAGCAAACGGGGCGAGCGAACGAGGCGGGGTGAACGATGCGAGCGAATGAGGCGGGGGAACGAGGCCGGCGAACGAGGCGGGTGAACGGGGCGGGTGAATGGGGCGGGCGAACGAGGCGTGTGAACGAGGCGAGCGAACGATGCGGGGGAACGAGGCGGGGGAACGAAGCGGGCGAACGAGGCGGGGGAACGAGGCGGGGGAATGAGGCGAGCGAACGAGGCGGGGAAACGAGGCGGGTGAACGGGGCAAGTGAACGAGGCGGGGGAACGGGGCGAGCAAACGGGGCGAGCGAACGAGGCGGGTGAACGATGCGAGCGAATGAGGCGGGGGAACGAGGCCGGCGAACGAGGCGGGTGAACGGGGCGGGTGAACGGGGCGGGCGAACGAGGCGGGTGAACGAGGCGAGCGAACGATGCGGGGGAACGAGGGGAGCGGCGGGCGAACGAGGGGAGCGGCGGGCGAACGAGGCGAGCGGCGGGCGTACGAGGCGAGCGGCGGGCGAACGAGGGGAGCGGCGGGCGAACGAGGCGAGCGGCGGGCGAACGGGGCAAGCGGCAAACGGCGGGCGGGCATCAGCGGGATCCGAGGCGGCGGGGAAGACCCAGGGAAGGTTCCTTCAGCCGCCTAGCAGCTGATCTGCTCGGCAGCGCAGCACCAGCAAGGAGCCGAAGATCTTCGGCTCCTCGCTGCTGCTGCGCTGCCGAGCAGATCAGCTGCTAGGCGGCCACTCGAGAGCAAGAGGGGAGAGAAAGAGAGAGAAGGAAAGAGAGATGAGAGAGGGAGGAAGAGAGATTGTGAGAGAGGAAGAAGCAACATAGAGAAAGAGAGAGAGAAAGAAAGATGAGAAAGGAAGGAAGAGAGTGACCTCATCGGGTGGGAAAAATCGCGATATAGCGTTCGCGAAGATCGAGATGGTCACAATTGCTGAAAAATCGCGATATAGCGTTTCGCGAAGATCGAGATCGCGAAACTCGAGGGACCACTGTACATCCAAATTAACTCTTAATTGTTTAGCCTAAAGGCACAGATCAAGCAACCCTACATATACTGTAAATTACAGTGCTGCTTCCTATCCTATACCAACAACTAATAATAACTCCTGCAAAAACCATTGAATTGTTTCAAAATTTATAAAATAAATTACTTATTATGGTGTGTTTTATTATTGGACTCTGTAATATATTTGACCTCAGAAATAATCTCATAAATAAATACCTAAATTTCCATTAAAAGGTGCTACATCTGTAAAGTATGGCTCTCTATACATATTAATATGTTGCTAGAAATAATAATAATAATAATAACAACAACAACAACAACAACGATGATGATGATGGACTTGCATTAGAAAGAAAATACAAACATCAGAAAAATGCAGATCTGTTTGACAGGTAAATATCTCCTCCCAGATGATCTTCAATGATGGAATTATCATTTTATTTACAGAAACATCAACTGACAGCTTTACGTTTAATGCTATTAGCACAAAGTGAAGTAATCCCTAATTCAGCAGATTGAGAGGTAAAATCTGCATGTAAACCACGGAAGCACGTCACACTGCTGCTTTAATTCAATCATGGTTCCTGACGGAGCAATTCCGTGCATACTGATTCAGACTTGAGTCCCACTGCTTTGAACAGGGTTTATTCCCTAGAAAGTGTGTTTAGGATTACAGACTCATGCCAGGCAAGTAAATAAATCCATCTGTAATTATGGCCAGAGGAAAAGAAGGGGAAACAGGCTGTTATCTTCCCCAGACAGACTCTTATCAACAGATCCATTAAGACTCAGAATTGCTATCAAGAATTAAAGTCTGGAAAGGAATTCCAAATGCATAATTGATGGACTAAGGAGTAAATGATGTAACTATCCCTGCTGCTGTATTTCACTGCTAATGTTATGTGAAGTATAGACTACTGTACATGGTGCATTCTTTTAAGGTTTAATTTACGCCACATCACATTGATTTGGAATTAAAACCCAAAGAAACTCTACATTTTTAGTCTGATTGGGAACGTTATCTGCTCTTTTCAAGAGAAAGGTCGGAGCCAGGGATAGATACATATAAATACTACGCCAGTCATTATTCATGAGTTTTAGTGTTTTTGATATCATATTGATGGATCCTTTTCAGTTTCATCACTTCCTATCAAAGTTTTCTAATTCTAATTATGGTCTACATTCTTATCCTGGTGTTTTTTTTTGAAAAAAAACATAGATTGAGCATGGGACATAATTGATCAATAGTTTTGTCAGAATCATCTCATAAGGAACATAGGTGACATAAAAAAATTAATGTGAACATTGGTTTATAAAATCAACTGGGCTTCATTGTGGATATCTAGTCCTTGGACAGTACACTTGCCATCAGCAGAAGGGAATAAAAATCAGTGCATGTGCCCTTTGGTTGCATCCTGGACATAAACTGTTTCAACTCCTACCTTCAAAGTGTCGCTACAGAGCACTGCACACCAAGACAACTAGACACAAGAACAGTTTTTTTCCGAATGCCATCACTCTGCTAAACAAATAATTCCCTCAACACTGTCAAACTATTTACTATGTCTGCACTACTATTACTACTAGTTTTTTCTCATAATTCTTATCACCCATTTCCGCCCACTTATGACTCAATAGAATAGAATAGAATAGAATAGAATAGAATAGAATAGAATAGAATAGAGGGTAGGAGTTGAAACAATTTCCAAACAAGTCAAAAATTTCAGAGACCCAGTGGGGAATGGAAGAATTTTCCCCATCTCACTGAGATTCAACCACAAATTCTCATCACCTTCTAAGGGCCTCAAGGAAAGTGCACAGAAAGGAGCACAGATTAAGAAGGGTGCACAGAGGCACATAAGATATCAGGGAGGCTGAACAAGGTGGAAAGTGGCTGCTGCTGGGTGTGGGAGTGAGTGAGGGATAATGAAAACCATATGAGTCATGATTGTCACAGTATCCCAGTAGCACAGCAGCATCCAATGGCACTAAAACAGCCACAAGTTTCCTAAATTTCATTCACTCGGGAAGCATGGGTCCTTGATTTTGGACACATTGTGCAAGTTAGCCCCAATAAAGGAGAATGTTTGTAGGTCAGGATTGAAATGAGGAGTTGTTTTTCAGCAGAGGCAGAGTAACGACGCAGACACAGAGCTGGATTTAAAACTGGGTTGTTTTTATTAATTAAATTAGTATAAATTTAATTCAACCTAACAAAGACCCGCAGGGTCAAACAATTACTTCTGGGGCGGAAATGACATCAGAAAAACTTCCGGGGCAACATATGGGCGTAGCTCCATGCTGATCCAGGTGAAAGGGCCACGCCCTCACCTGGATCCAAGCCATGCGAATGCATGTGGGAGGTCTCACCGTCTAACCCCTGAAAGGGGATAGAAATGGGCGAGACCCAAAGGCAGGTTCTCCCCAAATTGCTCAGATCAGGTTCTCCCCAAATTGCTCAGATGAGCCCTTGGAGAGAATCTGCCAATCATCCTCAAAGATGCCCAATGGAGAACACGCAGTTACTAAACACCACCCAATTTCCGCCCCTAACCTGCCAACCCAATGACCAAAGGTAAGCCAATTAAAAACTAATCGGGGAGCGAAGCACCCCCTAACCATCCATCCTTTACCACAGTGTGGAATAGGCGAAAAAACGGTCACAGAAAATACCGAGATCACCAAAAATTCCTATTCGGCCCCCTAAGGGCGACCCACAGTAGCACACTGAAAGATAGGGAGAGTGGGCGGGTGTTCGCTTGCTTGTCGTCGGGCAAAAAGGAGGCCCCAAGAATGCGCAGCCCCTTTTATAGGGCTGGCAGGCTCCGCCCCGCCCCCGATGACATCATCGGGCTGAGCCGATGACTCAACATGGCCAGGATCTCACGAAATCTTGCGAGATCCCGGCTTTCTAAGATGGCGGCTGTGCCGGGAGCCGCGTCTCCCTGGCCCTGCCGCAAATCCGGGCCGGGGATAAGTCACCGGCCGGGCATTCTTGCAGATATTTCATTACCCAAAGTAGGCAACATAATCAGTGCTGGAAGAAAAGTTTTTCCTTGGCTGTATCATTGAGAAACACTTACCATTAAGAATGCTTTTCCAGCACCCAAATAAAACCATCTTCTTGCATTTTCCTACTGTTTTCTGTCCTGTCTTCTAGATCTGAGTACAATTCTGCCTCACCCCCTGACATGACAGCTCAGGAATTACATCATTCTTAATTCATCAAAGCTCTCTTGCCTAAGAGCAGGTTAAGCAACTGAATGAGTAGCTACTTTCAAGCCTTTGATAATACAAGGTAAAACAAAGTAATTCTTATATCTAACCCAAGAAATCCTACAATTTCAATAGGATCCAGATGCAAAGGGTGGCATTTAAGCAAACCAAAATTAATTCTATTCAGAGATAAGTAACCGATAACACTTTACACTATAAATTCCATTCTTGGTGGTTGTCAGTTGGATAAAAACATGCCTTGAAGAACCTAACCTAAGGCAATGAATCAAATAATGTTAAAATCTGCAATGCTGACAAAAAGAAATGCTTGTGCTTAGAAATGTTCTTAAATATGGTAATCCAGTATCAAAGGACATTTTACGAAAAGGGCACGAAAGCAAAGTTTTGATCTTGACTCCAATTGGAGTGCAGAGTCGGCTGACAACAAGTCAGTCGAGGTGACAGGGGTTCGTCTTGGTCCACCTGTTTGGAGCGAGTTTGACCTGGTGACACCTGATGAAGTGGACAAGGCCATTGGAGCTGCAAGTTCTGCCACCTGTTTGTTAGACCAGTGCCCCTCCTGGCTGGTTTCAGCCAGCAGGGAGGTGATACAAAGCTGGGTCCAGGAGATTGCCAACGCTTCTTTGAGGGAGGGGTCCTTCCAGGCTCCAGAGGGTGGGGCCCCCACAGAGGGCCGGAGCCTTCTCAAGAAGCCTTCCCTGGACCTGGCCGTATTTAACAACTATTGTCCTACCTCCAACCTTCTCTCTATGTGGAAGGTTGTTGAGAAGGTAGTGTTACTCCAGCTCCAGCGGTCCTTGGAAGAAGCCAATTATCTAGGCCCTCAGCACTCAGGATTCAGTACGGAAACTGCTTTGGTCCCACTGATGGATTACCTCTGGCAGGACTGGGATTATCTCTGGCGGGTCCTGGTGCTTCTTGACCTCTCAGCAGCTTTTGATACCATCGATCATGGTATACTTCTGCATCGACTGGAGAGATTGGGAATGGAAGGCACCGTTTTACGGTGGTTGTCCTACCTCTCTGGTCATTCGCAGCCGGTGTTAGCGGGGGGTCAGAGGTCAAAACCCTACCTTGGGGGCTTCCTCAGGGGTCAATCCTCTCCCCTCTGCTGTTTAATATCTACATGAAACCGTTGGGTGAGATCATCCAAGGGCATGGGGTGAGTTACCATCAGTATGCTGATGACACTCAGCTGTATATCTCCACCCCATGTCCACTCAGCGAAGCAGTGGAAGTGATGTGCCGGTGTCTGGAGGCTGTAAGGGTCTGGATGGGTGCAAACAGACTCGGACTCAATCCAGACAAGATGGAGTGGCTGTGGGTACTGCCTCCCAAGGACACGCCCATCTGTCCATCCATTACTCTTCGAAGCCGCTCACTGGCATCTCCCCCAGAGGCTATCTTTGTGGATTGGCCTGGCCGGCCACCGATGCCACTCAGGGAATTTGGCCCATGGCACCGGCTTGGAAACCAGTGGGCTGCTTTGGAACACCAAGTCCCATGGAGCTAGCACAGGTCAGAAGACAGCCTTTCCTACAGCATCTCTGTCCCCTCTTTAAATTGTCTGGCAGAGCTCTGCCTTTGCAGAAACTGGGCAGACGGTTTGTACAGAAGATTGGTGGGAGTGATGTGTGGCTCTCTGGAATGGAGAGTGGGGCAAGAGAAGGCACAATAGGCTGCACTGCCCCGACTCCACTCAAACATGCTTCTTCCAGCCCATCTGTCCCATGATACCATGTACGGGAAAATTGGCCATTCCTTCTGACCCAACCATTCTCGCTGGGTGTTGCTGCATCAGCAGATCTGCCCTCTGCCCTGCCCAGCTCTGCCTGCCATCACTTCCCATGAACCTCCCAGAAAATGGAGAAATGAAGATGGGATGAGGATGGAGAAAAATGGCCAAAAAGAAGCCCAAAAATTAGCCGGTTGGCATGCACATGTGTGCTGGAGCTGACATAGGGCCTTGCTTGCTCTCAGATATGGTTCCATATGCCACCTGTGGCATGCATGCCATAGCTTTGTCATCACTTACAGTATGCACAACTGGAACTGGAATAAAATTACACCAACCAACTAATGTCAAATACTATTAAATATTCCAAAGGATTCATACAAAACAATTGACAGTATGATGCTAATCTTGTATTTCCGGATGTCAATAAACCAAAAATTACAGCCACAAGCCAAAGATTGACAGTAATCAGCTGTGGATTATTTAATGTTTTGACTTATAATAGGTGTTGGACTCACCTGATATGCCTCTTCTCATCAGATGGAGCCAGCACTCTGGATGGGTTGTCCTCATCCAATCAAATAGAGGACCAAGCCTGTCTATTTTTTTTTTATTGCAAGGATCAGTCTTGTTATGACCTAGTTTTGACTCCATTCTTCAGCAGGATGGACATTGGCAAACAGACTCCCATCCTGAAGACTGATTCACCAATTAGGCTTACCTTTCCAAAAATTTTCTCCAAATTAAAAATATAACACCACTGAAAACAGAGGCTTCAACTTCAGCTACTCGGGTTGTGGCTAATCTGGCTGTATGCCAGAAGGCAGGCTCTCTTGCACTATCTCTCTCAGCCAATTGCCAGAGTTTTCGCTGCTCGAAGAAGGACAGGCAAGAGGAGGATGGAGAAGTATAGGTAGCACACTTCAAAACCATCCTACTATATTACAAACAATTTGGTTAGATCTGCAGGTTCAAAGGAGCAGGACAATATGCAATAGAATATAAGTATGTCTGATATAAATTATGATGTATACCTATATAAATGTGATGTTATACTTACGTAATTATATACATGTGATAACTAAATAAATGTTTTAACAAGCCATGTCTTCACCAACTTCACAAAAAATTATCAATTCTATGCTGCTATTCTTCCAGCTGATTTGTTCTGATACTTATGTTAAAATCACAAAACCATAACTGAGAAATCTACTCCAAATGGACTTTTTCCTTATGTACTCGTGCAGTAGTACGAGAGCAATTTACTTGATCCTCACAATATAGCCTTCAAGTTTTTCTCTATTGATTTTTGCCTTTTCTTTCTAGACAGATGGATACACCACCACCACCCCCTCCAAAAATCAAACAGAACTGGGTTGAAAGTAGTCACCATTTTTATTTGCTGAGATCATGGGCACAGAAAGATTCCTGCAAATAAAGATGTTGTTAGTAGCATCAATTTTTCACCATGCCAATTTCCTAGTGTTCTTTTTTTAAAAAAATAAAAGACTGTTTAAATAATTGACTAGGTCTGGCAAAGAGTTGATAAGTGGCAACGAAGGTATTCACGTAGAATCCATTTACTAACTGTGCTGCAAATATAGGAATTGATGGGATTGCTGTCAAAATGAGCTGCAGGGATTGTATAACTAGAAGAGAAAATTCCTGGGACCAAAGTCCTGGATATATTGTATGAAACACAAAATAACTAAGACTACAAGGTGCTACAAGAGATAAGTAATGAATAATTGCAAGACAGGGACCAGCTCAAAACTCATACAAGGCCTTTATGAACTGGAGTTTTCCCTCGATTCTCCCTTCCCCTCTACATACATTGTCTGGGTCTTTTGTATTCAATATATGCAATTTTTGTCTAACGTATTAAAACATTCTGGGTTTTTTTTTCTTTGTTCTGAAAAACACATATACATTTTTCTGTCCATTCTCCCCTCCAGTCATACAATGGACATAAACATACATATGCATCACACCTTTTTTATAAGGCTATCAGATCTGGGCTACCAAAATACAAATCCCAAAAATACACAGCATAACCAACTTGACCAAATAAACCAAAAACCCAAAATCATGGAACAACCTTTGCCTAACCACATACTTTCAATTCAATAGACCAGGGGTCTCCGACCTTTTGCACCTCAGGGACCACCTAATTCATAATTTTATATCCTGGGGACCATTGGGGGTGGGAGTCCAGCCTCTTTTCAGGCCTACCTGCCTTGCTTCTGTGAGGCCTCTTGGTGGGAGGCCCGAGAGAAAGTGCCTGATCCAGGCACACATTTTTGTGTTGCTTCTCTTCTCAAGAAGCTTGGTCAATCGAGGGAAGGAAAATAAAGACTGGCAGACTGACAATGGCTTGCTGATGTTGGTGGGAATGTCAATCCCACATTCCAGAGCCAACCTAGTGTCTGGACTGGCTACAAGAGAAACATTCATTCTTGGCCACATTTGAGATTTTTAGCTGCGATGGAAAGCTAGATTCCTTCTGCTAACAGGTGGCCAAGCTAACTGCCTGAAGGACCTCATCCTGTCCTTGGTAGTCAAAGGACTGAAGCCCGAATGGTGCAGGAATTTTGGGCAGGCTTCTCAAGAGAAATGTAAAGATCTTTCTGTATACCACCAAAATTTTATCGCGGACCACCAGTTGGTGACCACTGCAACAGACAACAAATCAAATAAATGCCCATAGGATCATCATTAACAGCAGAGATCATAATAAAATTCCTGAAATACTCCCATACATGCAAAGCGAAGCAGCATCCAGTACATAAATGACACCCTATAATAAAAAAAGACCTCTCAGAGATCACATAGAAACTTATTATGAACATCTTCAAAGGAATATAATTCAGTAGGGAAGAAGAAAACAAGGACATGCTACCCTTCCTTGATATCCCCATCAGCAGAGGCAGTACTGGCAAATTAGAAACACAAATATATTGTAAAACTATCCACACCAACCAAGAGCTCCATTACCAAAATAACAAAAATACTATTTAGATGAGCACTAACACACTGCAGCAACCTTGAACGTCAGAAAAAGGAAACAAATCATCTGATAGTATATTAACAGATTAACAGAGCTGAAAGGGACCTTGTAGGTCATCTACTCCAACCCCCTGCTCAAGTAGGAGGCCCTATACTATTTCTGACAAATGGCAGTCCAAACTCTTCTTGAAAGTCTCAAGTGAGGAAGCTCCCACAACTTCGAAGTCAAGCTGTTCCATTGGTTGATTGTTCTGTCAGAATGTTCCTCATCATTTCTAGCTTGAATCTCTCCTTGGTCAGTTTCCATCCATTATTTCCTGTCTGGCCTCCAGGTGCTTTGTAAAATAGCTTCACCCCCTCCTGTCTGTAGCAACCCCTCAAATATTGGAACACTGTTATCATGTCTCCCCTGGTCCTTCTCTTCACTAGACTAGCGAGGCAACGGTTCATCATATGTTTTAGTATCCAATCCCCTAATCATCTTGGTTGCTGTCCTCTGCACTTTTTCTAAAGTTTCAACACCCTTTTTATATTGTAGTGACCAAAACTGGATGCAGTACTCTTGGTGTAGTCTAACTAAGGCTTTATAGAGTGGTATTAGTACATCATTTGATCTTGATCGTATTCATCTGTTAATGCAATTTAGGATTGAATTGGCTTTTTTGGGTGCTGCTGCACACTGCTGGCTCATATTTAGCTGGTTGTTCACTAAGACTCCAAGATCCCTTTCACAGTCATTGCTATTAATCCTGGCTTCACCCGGTTTATATATATATACAATATATTAAAAGTGCCTTAGCCCCTTTCCAACACAAGCTATAAAAAGGATAACATTGCCATACACTAATAACATCTCAAATATCTCACCAATAGGTTATTACAGCCACATAGCATCACTGTAACATGTAAACCAACTAAATCCCTCCAAAACATCCTAAGTAGATAAAAAAAAATGCAGCAGTCCCAGAAGAAGAAGAAAACAAGTGTCATCTACAGCAGTGATTTTCAACTTTTTTTGAGCCGCAACACATTTTTTACATTTACACATCCTGGGCACACCACCAACCAAAATGACACTCTAACACAGTACAAATTATACATATAGTTAATAATATAGTTTCTAAATGTATTTATACTCAGTGTGAAACCTGGGCCTGTTTCAATGAACACAAAAGGGATATCCTGGCAGGAATGGTAGAAAGACACACACGAAGCTCTTCCTCAACAGTTCTCAGTCTCTCTCTGTTTTTAGTTTTTATCGGTCAAGCTTGAGAAGGTCAGCTCACATAGATATATGGTTGAGAACAAGAGCAATGTCAAAATAGCTTTGTTGGCCAGAATGGGGAACTCCTTGACAACAGATAACCAAAAACTGTCCAAAGGAAGATCAGCAAACTTTAGCTTTATGAGAGGTGGCCTACTATTGGTTCATCACTTGTGGTCGGGATGAATCCTAGAAGGTCAGTGAGGGATGAATTCTAGAAGGTCAGTGAGCATTCCCTGTGCCTCCATTCTTCCTGTCACTGATAGCTGGAGAGATTGTGAGGGGAATGTTTATGTTCGGATGAAGGCAGCTGGCGGCGGGCCGGATAAATGGCCTCCGCGGGCCGTATCCGGCATGCGGGCCATAGTTTGGGGGTCCATGTTTAATTTCCCCACTGATTGAAAAACACTGATCTACAGCATACAGTATAAGGACTACAATAGCCATCGTCCTGGACAAAGAGGCAAAAGACTAGCAGAGTGTATCCATGAACACCAACTAGCCATAAGAAGACATGATGAAGACTCCTTAATTTCACATCAAATGGTCAGACTAACCATAGTTTCAACTGGGAAATTGTAAGAATCCCAGACCAAGCCAAGTCCAAACACACTAAAGAATTCCTGGAATTCTGGTTTGAGACAAATTGGCCATCAACAGTCACAACTCCAATTCCTGCCAGCATCCCAAAGCTGCTTTTTCAGGAGGCAACTGAACTTTCCTTTTTTTTCTCTGAAGACATTTCACTTCTCACCCAAGAAGCTTCTTCAGCCCTGACAGGACAGTGGGGAATGGAAGGAGTTGAAGAAGCATCTTAGATGTGAAGCAAAAAGTCTTCAAAGGGGGAAAAAAGAAAGTCCAGTTGCCTCCGGAAAAAGTACCTTTGCAACAATTATGACCTAGATGAGTGAGAATCTCTACAGACATCCTGCCAGAATCATTTTTAGGGTCACTGAAATTACTGATACATCATATCAATGTGATAATTTTTAAGGGATTCAGCAACATAAATATTGATCAAGAAAAGGAAAATGACTTGTCTGTGGCTGATCAGAATGTTTCACATTTTTTCTGCTTAAACTCTGCTACCTGAGGTCAAGGTTGTCTTAATCTAATGAAATGTTGCCAAGGAAATTCTATACCACCCTTCCCAAGATTCCTTTTAATACCCAAAGGACATCAGAGGAAAGACACTCTACCTAGCAGTCTTCTGTATTCATCTGCAATAGGGATGCGCCCTTAAAATGCAAGAATCTCCTTTATTTCTCTGCATTGGACTCATTAATAAATATGACAGCTGAGGAGAGGCAAACTGGGAAAGAAAATGAATGCTTTTAGGTTTTCCCATTTCTGTAATTCGATATAAAACTATACAACATAAATCTGTATTTTTTAAACGATAGATAGATAGATAGATAGATAGATAGATAGATAGATAGATAGATAGATAGATAGATAGATAGGTACGTAGGTAGGTAGGTAGGTAGGTAGGTAGGTAAGTAGATAGATAGATAGATAGATAGATAGATAGATAGATAGATAGATAGATAGATAGATAGATAGATAGATAGATAGATAGATAGATAGATAGATAGATAGATAGATAGATAGATAGATAGATAGATCTGGAACATCAGTAGTCTAAATAATAGCAAATCAGGTCATGAGCACTTCGCAGTTCTTTTTAAGTGCACAGTGACTCAGCTTATATGTTGTCAGCCTTACAGAAAGATGATCTGGCATAAAAAGTAGGCCACAATGAACACATTAAAGTAATCTATTTGTTTGTGCAACATTCATCTGCCGCGGTACAACAGTAGCTATTTATTCTATATTTATCGTGTCAAATTAATGCTTTTACAGCACTGTTAATGTTCAGGCATGAAGCTAGTTACGGAGTATTTTTAAAGAGAAATCTTTGTATCTAGAGATACTGTATATAAGTTTCTAACGCCTCCCAATTCTTGTTAAAAATCTGTGGTTTCATGTCACACAAATAAGCAGAAGGAAAACTTAGGCTTGCATTGTACTTCCTGACTATTGTTTCGTTATATTATTCACAAACTGTGATTAGGACAGTTTCTGATATAACCTACAAACTTTCCACAGAATACAGAATACAACTGAAACATCTATTATCGTGATGGCGAAACTATGGCATGCATGAAACAGGCGGCACGCAGAGCCCTGTCTGCAGGCATGCAAACCATTGACCAACTTAGCTTCAATTCCAATGTCTGATTTTCAGGTCAGACACACACATGCTTTCTCCTCACTTTCTACGGCCGTCCCTTCCCAGATCTCTGGAGATTCCACTCCAGCGCTGTTTGGGCCACACAAGGCTTTTACCCCTCCCAGCTCCGTTTGGGGATAGGAGGTTTCCCCCTTCCAACTCTGTTTGGGGATGGGAGGCTTTTCTCCCTCCCATTGCTGTTTTGGGATGTGAGGAAAAACAGGGGGTCACGGGTGCATGTGCAGGGAGCGGGACGTGTGGGAGGGCCATTGCATTATGGGTGTGGGCACTCACACATATGTGACAGTGCACGAAAACACACAATTTGGGTTTGCCACATCTATTAAGTAAACAGTGTGGCCTGGGTGTTTTGATAGTCCTGAGATACTTGCAATTTGACCTTCTTGAATAGAAACCAACAATTCAGTTTATAAGGTATTAAAGTTGAAATGAAAGTTAGTAGTAGCTATGGTACATATTTGGTCTATGAAAAATTAGAATTATCATTTTTTGGGGTTGGGGGATTAAGGAGTCCTGGTATTAAAATGTGGAACATACCTGTACTTCTTTTTTAAAAAAAAAAATCATAATTTATGAGAAAATATTATTTTAGATTTACTGGACTCCCTAAAAAAGGGACATATGTTAGACGTTTAATTAGTTTAGTTTAGTTTTATTGGATTTATATGCCGCCCCTCTCCGAAAACTCGGGGCGGCTAACAGCAATCAATGCTGATTTTATATCAATTTGAAAATTAACTTCAATGAATTAGCCTTGTTCTTTCATAACTTTATTTATTTATAGTGTTGGTTATGACCTATAAAGCCCTACATGGCATCGGACCAGATTACTTGCGGAACCGCCTCCTGCCGCATGAATCCCAGTGTCCGGTTAGGTCCCACGGAGTCAGCCTTCTCCAGGTCCTGTCAACTAGACAATTTTGCTTGGCAGGGCCTAGGGGAGAGCCTTCTTTGTGGGGGCCCTGGCCCTCTGGAATCCGCTCCCCCCAGAGATTCGCACTGCCCCATCTTCCTCGCCTTCTGCAAGAATCTGAAAATTATTTATGCCGCCAGGTTTGGGGTCACTGGACCCTAGCCTCTGGCCAATGAGTATGGAGTATGTCTATGGTCTGTGGTCTGAATCTGGATGAATGATTTTTAATGTTTTAGCTTTTTTAGAATGGTTTTAGATTAGTTATTTATATTAATTGGATTTCAGATGTTTTATTGTATATTTCTCTTTGATATGTTCTGAACCACCCCGAGTCCATGTAGAGGGGCAGCATACAAGTCCAATCAATCAATCAATACTTTATTGAATTTATTTATTACTGTGACTTTGGATCATCTCCAAAATGGACTCTTGGTGGGTTTATTTTCATTTCAAGTTAATAGGCATGCTAACATAACTTTGGAAGGAACACATTTATGGATCTCAAAGTGATGTTGAATTTTATTTCTAAAATATGGATTTTGTCATTTTATGAAGACTTTTGGCTATATGGAGCTTGAAACATAGCCAAGAGATAATTTTATATCACATTTTATATCACTATATTATAATTTTATATAAACTATTTTTGAAACATTTTGTGCTCTCTCTATCTGTTGTCACTGTAGTCTCACTACTCAATGTGGTCTGATTCCTTTTTGTTTTAATGCATGCTAACACACACAAAAATCTCCCGCCTAATTCTGAAATGATAAGACTGAAATAATAACTCTGAAGATTACATAGGAAAACAAATACCAGAATCTTGAATTTTGATGATAGATCCATTTAAACGAGAGAGGTCAATGCAGTATTCATGAGTGCCTGCTGTGATAAAAATGGATCAGTTCAAGAAAGTTTTGCTTACATACATAAAATCCTATGATGTGGATTTTATGCATGTATGTTCACAAAAGTGAACAAACACTTTTGTTCAAACAAATGTATTACTACAGCCACTTGCGAAATCTATAGATGATATTTAAGGTGAAAAAAAGCCAAGTATAAAACGTATCAACTAACCTAAAGATCCTGTATGTTCAAATATGCACCTCTCAGCATGCTCAAAGTGGCAGCAATTCCCATAATGATGTTTCATTTGAGCAATCAGGCTTTCCATTTCTTTTCTGAACTATTTTCATTATGCAAACTGGTCTAACCCATAAGGACAAGAACTTCATTAAAATACTCCCCAATGGGGTCTCTTTTTTATGACCCACTGCCCTAATTAGATTTTTGTCAATAGGAGGTACAAAAACATATTCCTCAAATCCTCTATATACTCTGCTTACATAAAGTTCTGTTTCTCTATCTTCTCTTTTCTCCCCTCTCGGCATTTATATCTAACCAGAGCTATTATATCACCCGAAATCCATCTTGGTCTTAGCATTTTTACAGACAGAGGTCATATCTCAAGTCTATAAATCATCTCTTATCTTCATATTACAATTAATTGTTAATGTCACAAAATCTCATGGATGTGAAATGGGTGGCTGTATCAATTTTTAAATAAATAAATTATAATAAAACATAACTAGAAGCATGTTTTACTTTTTCATTATTTTACTGTGCGAATAGAATATTCAGACATACTTATAAAGTAAAATAGTCTGAAACTAAACAATAAATAAAATCAAAAATTGATAGACAAAAAGAAAAGGAATTGTTAATTAGTGTGTTCAGGTTTAGCATGTAAAATTGTTAATAACATACAATTAAGGTGAATACAGATGACTAATCATTAACATTTAATCGCATTATTCCAAAATGAGATTTTTGTCAATGGAGAAAATCTATCAAGAATTTTTTTTATTAACAAATGGTATCCAAATTTGACTAAAGCAATTGTTCATCATAGATTTTTAAAAAACATTTGTTCTGCTATTTTTTACTGTTGATGCCATTTAGCATACTTTTTTGGAATACTATTCATCCACTGGCATCCATCCATCCTGCTTTATATTCCAATTTTCACAGTAACAAATCATTTGCTAACAATATAAATTCAGTTATTTTTATGCAAGACTTTTACCAATTATACAATATGCCGGCAGTAAGTCCATTTGTAGGATTTATTTCAAACAGTTATTGCATAATGTTTTCAATAACCTTAGGCTGTCTACTGTCAACTTTACCTCATTTCTAAGTGGTCTGTAAGTGGCGTGCATAACTGTACCAGCGTGCCTACCATCTCTGTCCTACTGTCCTATTGTCCTCATTTATCTTTACTTATTTTGTTGATTGATTGATTGGATTTGTATGCCACCCCTCTCCGAGGCCTCGGACATATAAAAACACTCACAACATATAAAAAAACATAGCAATACAACTAGAATCCAATTAATATGGTTAAAAAACTTTTAAAATACTTTAAAAACTCCAATATAATTTAAAAGCATTCATCATCATTTGTTCAACAAAACATACTAAAATACTCATTGGTCAGGGGGCTAAGATCTAATGGCCCCAAGCCTGGTGGCATAAAAAAGTCTTTAAACTTTTACGGAAGGCAACTAGGGCAAATCTCCAAGGGGAGCTGATTCCAGAGGGCCAGGCCCCCCACAGAGAAGGATCTTCTCCAAGGCCCTGCCAAACGACATTGCCTTGTTGATGGGACCCTGAGGCGGCCAACTCTGTGGGACCTGACCGGGCGCTGGGATTCGTGCGGCAGAAGGCAGTCTCGGAGGTAATCTGGCACGATGCCATGTACAGCTTTGTAGGTCATAACCAACACTTTGAATTGTGTCTGGAAACTAATTGGCAGCCAATGCAGTCCACGGAGTGATGGTGAAATATGGGTATGCCTTGGAAGGGCCATAACCGCTCGCACGGCTGAATTTTGGATGATTTGAAGTGATGGTTTATGTTTATACTTATACCTTCTATCTTGTACATGTTTGACAAACAAATAAAATAAAATAGATAAATAAAAATGCTAGGCCTAAAACTCTGAATAATTGGGCAGTATCAGCAAAGATTAAAATATGGGCTTCTTTCACTGTAGCCAGTCCTCAAAATAATTATTCCTAAATATTCCTATCAGCTATTAGAAATCTATTAATCTAATTTATCATTATAAGCACTCGTTGAGTTTCCTTCAACCCTTAGTGAAAGAAGTTTTTAAATACAAGTTTAAGGAGTTTAAAAATAATGTTTGGAGAGGAATAAACACAAAAGTTTGTTTACAGCTTTGGAAACTTACTAATTGACTAAGAGTCTGGATGGATTTGAAATAAGATTTTGGAATTAATTTTAAATAAGATTTCTCATAGAAAAATAGGAATTAGAAGGAGTTGAAAATTACAATAAAAGCAAAAGAAACTTTAATTTTATATTTTAACCTTAGATTTACTGAAGGATATTTTTGTACAAGGGACCCAGAGCCACTGGAAATTACACAGTGAGTATGTGGCACAGGCAGTCCAAAAGACCAGTGGCCTTTGGTAATCTAACTTCAACCCTTATATCTACTACTATATAAACACTAGAATAAAGATGGAAGGTAGGATAGCAAGTACAGTAGTTCCTCCATGGATAGTATTTTGCACCATAGATGAAACAATTTGATGGAACAATCAGGGATAATATTTCCAACATTTAATTGGAAAATAATCTGTGTTTATTCTATTAATGCATTTTATCACAAATACTACTAACATAAATACTTAATCCCTGAAATAAAGTTATATACCATGGCAACTTTTTAAGAAGTTTATTCTATCATATGCTTTTTAATATCTAAAGAAAATTAAGTTAATGGAGATTTATTTATTTGTCAAATTTGGAGACAGCCATCTTAATCACAGAGTGACTCTTGATGGCATAATTTAGTGTTAGATTTAACACTGTTCATATTTAACCATGTATAGTTCTACTAGGGACAAATAAAAGAAATATAAAATTATTGTTGAAGAAAGTATAAATTTGATGCAGAATTGTAAACCTAAATTAGATAACATTTCACAATACTTAATCAATGGCAAAAGCTATATTATAAAGCAGTGATGGCGAACCTTTTTTTCCTTGGGTGCCGAAAGAACGTGGGCGCGCGTTATTGTGCATGTGCGAGTGCCCACGCCCATAACGCAGTGTCTGGGGAGGGCGAAAACAGCTTCCACCACCACCCGGAGACACTCTGGATGCTGGAAACGGTCTGTTTCCCAACTTCTGGTGGGCCCAGTAGGCTTGCATTTCATCCTCCCCAGGCTCCAAAGGCTTCCCTGGAGGGTAAAAATGCCTCCCCCATCCCATGGAAGCTCTCTGGAAGCCAAAAACACCCTCCGAGAGTCTCTGTATGAGCCAAAAATCAGCTGGCCGGCACACACATGCACATTGGAGCTGAGCTAGGGCAACAGCTCACATGTCAGCAGATATGGCTCTACGTGCCACCTGTGGCACCCATGCCATAGGTTCGCCATCACTATTATAAAGTTTTAAAAAATGAAGAGAACAGCTTCTTATTTGTAATTCCTATAGAACTCTAACTTGACTAAGAATGCTGTGGAAGGAACGAGAATCTGCCAATATGAGGTTAGATGAGGTTTTGTGTGATCACTGCCATATTAAATGGCATTTTCCTGGAATAATATACCAGTTTTTTCATCCCAGTGACAAACCTAAGAAAAAACATTTTCCCATATCATAAAATTAAACATAGTAGATGTTTAGAAGATGTTTAATTTAGTGAATAATAAACTATATCATATTTGCCTTTCCTACTAATGTATTCCCTGATTCTAATCTGTAAGTGCTTTATTGAGCTCAAAATCTTTCTATTTATGTCTCTCTAGTTTTCTAGAAAGAGTTCTCTAGATAAATGTTCAAAAGTATAATATAAAATACAGTTACATTTCCAGCTGCACACTTCATCTGTGACGTACAGTAGCCATTTGGCAAGCATACTATTTCAGGACCAGCAACCAAAACCATTTGCTAATATAATTTTACTGAGACAGGAACAACAGAAGGTTTGATAATAATAATAACAACAAAGTTGGAAGGGACCTTGGAGGTCTTCTAGTCCAACCCCCTGCTTGGGCAGAAGACCCTACACTACTTAAGACAAATGGTTATCCAACATTTTCTTTAAAACTTCCATGGTTGGAGCATTCACAACTTTTGGAGGCAAGCCGTTCCACTGATCAATTGTTGTAACTGTCAGAAATGTTCTCCTTAGTTCTTAGTTGCTTCTCTCCTTGTTTAACTTCCACCCATTGCTTCCTGTCCTACCCTCTGGTGCTTTGGAGAATAGCCTGACTCCCTCTTCTTTGTGGCAACTCCTGAGATATTGGAACATTGCTATCATGTCTCCCCTAGTCCTTCTTTTCATTAAACTAGATGTACTCAGTTCCTAAAACTATGTTTTAGCCTCCAGTCCCCTAATCATCTTTGTTGCCCTTCCCTATACTCTTTCTAGAGTCTCAACATCCTTTTTCATTGTGGTGACCAAAACTGAATACAGTATTACCACTTCATGTGATCTTGATTCTATCCCTCTGTTAATGCAGCCTAGAACTGTGTTGGGGTTTTTGGCAGCTGCTGCACACTGCTGGCTCAGATTTAAATGGTTGTCCATTAGGACTCCAAGATCCCTCTCACAGTTACTACCGTTGAGCAAGGTACTACATATACTGTACCTGTGCATTTTGTTTTTGTTGCCTAAATGTAGAACCTTACTTTTTTGCCATTAAATTTCATTTTGTTTGATAGCGCCCTAATGTTCAAGTCTGTCAAGATCCTTCTGTATCTTGAGCGTATCTTCTGGAGAGTTTGCTATTTCTGCCAGTTTGGTGTCATCTGCAAATTTGATGAGTTCCCCATCTATCCCTTCGTCCAAGTCACTAATGAAGATATTGAAGAGTAAAAAAAACCTAAAAACTAAAAAAACTAAAACAGAGCCTTGGGATACTCCACTGCCTACTTCCTTCCATGTACAAGCAGTTCCATTGAGCACTACCCATTGAGTGTGGTTGGTTAGCCAGTTTTGAATCCATCCGGTGGTGTTGCTGTCTAACCCACATTTTTCAACTTTATGCAGTAGTAGCTTATGGTCTACTTTATTAAATGCCTTACTAAAGTCCAAGTAAATTAAATCGACAGCATTTCTCTGGTCCACTAATTTTGTCATTTTGTCAAATAATGCAATAATATTAGTAGAATGCAATATGGTTAGATAAATTTTAAGTCATATGTAGAACCTGCCTACTAAATATGAAGACCAAATTATCTACTAGCATATTATTGAAGGCTACATTTATTGCAGATGCAGTAAATAATAATTTCTTAGACTTTATAAGTCTGCATGTCCCGTACAAATTCTTCTCTCACTCTTTAATATACAAAGAGAAATAAAATGCCAAAAAAATCTGATAGACTCCCACCCACTCCCAAAAAACCCCAGTACATTCATACTTACAATCATCTCAGACTAAATTAGGTACTTTGGATCCAGCAGTTCATATAATGTGAAATAATATGAATAAACTGATGATGGGAAAAACTAGGGGGAAAAAACAGATTGTATTTTTAACCAACTTGCACCAAGGGTGAGGTTCTCTGAGACATGCATTGCAGTCAGCAAGGATGAAATGCTCCTTTCCATCAGTTAAAAATAATATGCACATATCACAACTATACACAGCTCTGTTTCCTAATGTTTGCTTTTCATGCTCAAAAGACACGATATAGTTTCTTATATAATTCGCTTAGCTCATGACTGCACGCCAAAAATGTTTCACATCATAATGTGCTCTATTTAAGGAGCACTTTAAAATATTGAAAGATCTGTCCTACAACACACTAAAAGGTCATAATTACATTAAATGGCCTAAACCTGATCTGTTCTCCCCGCAAGTCCTAAAACTAAATAGAGAAAACCCATTTAAGCGAAGGAGTCAAAATTATTTCATTTCAAAAACCATAGTGCTTTTGGATTGGGCGGCATAGAAGTTGAATTAAATAAGTAAATAATAAAAAATATATCCAAATATATTACGTATTAAGATGTCAGCGAACCAAATAGCTTGAGCAATAAATCAATTCCACACCTGTGCTTCTCGCTGGGTAAGATTTATTAACAGCCATGTCTGGATTCGACTGGAATCATTCCAACTCTGAGTCCCTTAGATTACATCTGGGTCAAAACCCCATCTCACATCCCCACACCCACAAGTGCAGTCACGAGGGTCAATCCTATGCAGGATTCCTGATTCCTTCCTGTGTTTGTTACTATGGCATCTGGAGAAAGGAATGTGTGGTGGCATGTCTCTCTCTCTCACTCCCAAACTGTGTCAGGCCCACCTTGGACTTCACATAATGACTTTGTATATCCAGGTTTGTATATCCAAATATATTATGTATTAAGGTTTGAATGAGTATAAACCAGAGGTCCCCAACCGCCGGTCCGCGGACCGGCACCGGGCCGTTGGGGGTTTTCAGCCGGTCCGCGGCACCAGGGCCCCCTCGGCCTTTCCGCACCACCAGCGGCGCTCCCCCCGCCAGCCAGCCAAGCCCCGCGCCTGCCGGAACCGGCTCCTCGCTCTCCCCCCACCGCCCGCCGCGTTTGCAGGAGGTGGGGAGGGTCGGGCGGCCCGCCAAGGCCAGGAGGGACGCCGCTGCCCCCCCCCTTCCCTCTCTCCGCCCGCCGCTGCGCCTCCTTGACGCCGAGAGGAAATGCCGGCAAAGGCTTTTCTCAGCGGAGGTCTTCAATGTCGGGGGTGCACGGGCGGTTGCACGCGCTCCCTATCTCCCTGCTAGCCCACTCGGAGTATTCAAAATAAGAAAAACCTTTGCCGGCGAAGGCTTTTCTTATTTTGAATATTCCGAGTGGGCTAGCAGGGAGATAGGGAGCGCGTGCAAACGCCTGTGCGCCCCCGACATTGAATATCACCTTCGCCGGCCCCACCTCTCCTGCAAACCCCCTTGCTGAGAGCCCGGGGTGAAAGTGCTCTCGCAAAGGTGAGGCGGGCAGGGCGTGCGCGCGTCACCGCTGAGAAGAACGGAGAACGAGAGTGAGTGAGAGCAACAGACAGCAAGATAGAGAGAAAGTGAGAAAGAGAGAGTGAGAGAAAGGGGGGGAGAAAGAGATAGCAAGAGAGAGAACAAGAGAGAGAAAGAGCGTGAGAAAGAAAACAAGAAAGAGTGAGAGAGAGAGAAAGCAAAAGAGACAGAAAGAAAACAAGAGAGAGAAAGTGAGAAGAAGAGAGAGAAAGAGGGGGAGAGAGAGAGAGAAAGAGAGGGAGAGGGAGAAAGAGAGAGGGAGAGGGGGGAGAGATAGCAAGAGAGGGAGAGAGAGAAAGAGAGAGGGAAAGGGGGGAGAGATAGCAAGAGAGGGAGAGAGAGAAAGAGAGAGGGAAAGGGGAGAGAGGGGGCAGAGAAAGAGAGAGGGAGAGAGAGAGGAGATAAAGGAAGAGGAGAGAGAGAAAGGAAGAGAAAGAAAGAAAGAGGGATAGAAAGAGAGAGAGAGTGAGAGATGCTCAGTGAGCCTTTCTTTGAAGTTGCCTTTCTTTCTTTCTTTCTTTCTTTCTTTCTTTCTCTTTCTTGCTTTCTTTCTTGCTCTTTTTCTTTCTCTCTTTTACCTTCCCTTCCTCTATTTCTTCTTTTCTTTCTCCTTCCTACCTTCTTCCCTTACTCTCCCCTTTCATAAGTTTCCTTGCTTCCTTCCTCTGTTCCTGGCCCTTCCCCCCTTCTTTCTTTCTTTCTTTCCTTCCTTCCTTTCCTCCCTCCATTTCTTGCTTTCCTTTTCCTTCCTCCCTTCTTTCCTCCCTCATTCCCTTCTTTCACTCCTTCCTCTCTTACTCTCCCCTTTCACACATTTCCTTGCTTCCTTTGCACCCTTCTTCTGTTCCTGTCCCTTCCCTCTTTCCTTCCTTCCTTCCCACCCTCCGTCCATTCATTCACCCATTCCTCTCTTGATCGCCCCTTTTACGGCGCCGCTGACAGCTAGCTCCCCCCCCCAACCGGGCCATGGAAAACTGGTCTAGCTTAAAGCCGGTCCCTGGTGCAAAAAAGGTTGGGGACCTCTGGTATAAACGATTTACTCCAAGGTTCACTCCCTGAAGAGGGAAAACCAAGAGTGGTGATTGGTTGAACCAGGCGGCAGTCCTCTATTCAAAGAGAGAGCTTCCCAGCTGGTTCCTTTGCTGTATCTATGACTTCTACAATAAAGAGCTATTCCAAGTCTCTCCAGTACCAGAACGTAACAGAAAATGTTCAGTCTAATTAGTTAAGGCACCAGACTAGAAAGTGGGAGGCCGCAAATTTTAGTCCTGTCTTAACTATGAAAGTCAGCTGGGTAACTTTGAGTCAGACATTCTCTCAGTTCAATGCATCTCACAGAGTTTTTGTTGTGAGCAAAATAGGAGGAAGAGGAGGAAGTATCAGGTATGTTCACTGCCTTGAGTAATTTATAAAAATAATAATTAAATAATTAGTATAAATAAAATACAGGAAGGAAGGAAGGAAGGAAAGAAGGAAAGAAAGAAGGAAGGAAAGAAAGAAAGAAAGAAAGAAATAGAATTTCCAGAATTGTCAGTTGAAGAGGAAATTATTAGGTTATTATTGAAATAACCTTATTTTTGGTTATTATTGAAATTATTATTTCAATCTATAGGGTGATAATCAAATCCTATCTTATTTAAAGAACAAAATTCCAAGTATTCACTATCTGATCTTCACATCACACGTATGAGGAAGTGTGTCCATGCTTGTACAAAGGATATTTTTGGTTATAGATCATATTTATGTAGAAATATTTAAAAAATCAAATGAGTTCACAAAGGTTTAGGTACCTCTGTTAATAAATAAGAATCAATTATGATAGAAAAAGGTCTAAGTAATTTTTTTTAATGTTCAAAACCTTAACAGAAATGATTAGAGGTGTTTTCCTTTGACAACGTAGAAGAGCTATACAGTGTTCCCTCGATTTTCGCAGGGGATGCATTCCGAGACTGCCCACGAAAGTCGAATTTCCGCGAAGTAGAGATGCGGAAGTAAATACACTATTTTTGGCTATGAACAGTATCACAAGCCTTCCCTTAACACTTTAAACCCCTAAATTACAATTTCCCATTCCCTTAACAACCATTTAGATTATTACTCACCATGTTTATTTATTAAAGTTTATTTAAAAAAATATTTATTAAAGGCGGACTAAAGTTTGGTGATGACATATGATGGGAAAAACCGTGGTATAGGGAAAAAACCCACAAAGTATTTTTTAATTAATATTGTTGAAAAACCGTGGTATAGACTTTTCGCGAAGTTTGAACCCGCGAAAATTGAGAGAACACTGTATTGCTGAAAAGACTCTTTCTGTGTCCACTTCCTTTGGAATTTCAGATTGAGGGGCCTTAAAAGAAGACACTTCTCTAATGGCCTAAGGATACAAAGGCTTGGCCCTGGTTGACCAGGCTCACTGCCCACTCATGCTCTCGCTGGACTTTCCAGGCTATCTTGAAAAGCAGTCCTTCCCCGTGTGAATTACTGAAACTCTTGGTGTACATGTTTCATTACATTCTATAAAAGGATTGTTTGATTACCGCTTTATCATGATATATAGTGACATCAAATGATTTTTTTAAAAAAACATATACAATGTCCCACATCATGTGCTTTAAAAAAAAAAATCCATATATGATACTAAAAACATAGGAGCACAAAAGGTAACAAATCTGACCATAGAAGTCTACTCAAGACATTAAAATAAATAATCCTTTGGGCTTTCAGCCAGCCTAATTTTACAAACTTCAGTCTGAATCTTTGAGCAGGCTGGAAAGTCTGTTTTTATGAAAGTTTTATCCAACAACTAGGTCTTTATTAATCATCATTATGAAACAGAACCTGTTCTATTTTATTGGGGGAATGACTTTGCAGGGGGAAAAAAAGACAAAAGCTGGAGACACACATTTTACAATCCAAAGACGATGAATCTTTTTAAAGCTATTATGTGACTGATGGAAGCAACTAATTCTTCTGTAATAAAAGGTAAAAGGACACTAAAATGATGACATTTCTAAACACTCAAGGATTTTAATTTCAGAGAATTCTTTCTCAGCATTTACATTTGTAGCTGTTGTTTTAGATAAAAAGCAACTGACCTTTTTTATTTTTAACTTCCATAATAAGCACCTCGGACATCACCCTGCAGGTGCACCAATATTACAAATAGCATGACAAGAGAAGTGCTTATCTTCGCGTCTGTCTGCAGAACTGCACTAACCAGCAGCAGGCTTTGTGTTGTGCATCCATAGGGGAATTGGCTACGGACAGTTTCAGAAGGAGGAGATCCTGAACTCTTCTCCTCATTGACGCACTGAGTTCAGACAACTCCAAACAGCATTGAAGAGAACAGGCGTTATAACATCACAGGGGAAAAATACCAGGTAACCCATTATTACAGACAAGCTTGGCTATGCTTCTTTTTGTTCATCTATAGATTGGGTGTTTTACTTCCTTGGACATTATCCAAACACATTGACTCAAGCTTTCCTTTTCTTCTTTTTTATTTCTAGAAAATAAGCCAAGCTGAACAAAGAGAGAACTGCTAGAAAGAAGAGCTATAGTTCAAAAACAGTGTGAGTGCATAACTCTAGAGGCTAAGGATTCTATGGCAGTCTTATGGACCACTGTGATAAATATCACAATTGCTTTTGTTTATTTACTTATTTACTTATTTACTTATTTACTTACCTACTTACCTACTTACCTACTTACCTACTTACTTACTTACTTACTTACTTACTTACTTACTTACTTACTTACTTGCTTGCTTGCTTGCTTGCTTGCTTGCTTGCTTGCTTACTTACTTGCTTACTTACTTACTTATTGCATTTATATGCCGCTCACTCCAAACGGACTTTGAGCGGCTAACAACAGGTATAAATACAAGTTAAATAAAAAACCAATAAAATACATCACTAAAATCATATGTATTATAAAACCATACTTGCAACAATCAGTCTTAATTCCAGGCCTGCTGGAAAAGCCAGGTTTTAACAGCTTTCCGGAAAACCGGTAGGGAGGAGATAATCTTGGGGCAGTTGATTCCATAGGGTTGGAGCAGCCACAGAGAAGGCCCCAAGGTCCTGCCAAACGATATTGTTTGGCGGACGGGACCTTTAGAAGACTGACTCTGTGGGCCCTTACTGGCCGCAATAAGGCATGAGGGAGGTGGTAGTCCCGTTAAAAATCCTCTTAAAAAATCCTCTCCTCTTATATTATCCACTCAACAAAGCTTGTAACATGCATTTTAATTTATTAATTGGAAATGTATGAGTGTGATTATGTCCATGCACAAGGGCACTTTCAGATTTTACTACCAATTACTGCTGTAACAGCTACATACTAATTCATCAACACAGCCACTCATCATTCTTCATTGCACTAGGAACAAGTACCTTTCCCCATGCAATACAAAGGTAACAATTGTCATTACTATACAAAAATGGTGGCAACGGTGGCTTAATTGGGCTAGTCAGAGAGTCACAAGTGAAAAACTAAGCACAGGTTGGCTTATACTTCTTGGTTTTTTATTTATTTATTTATTGTTAGAGTTGAAAGGGACCATGCAGGTCATCAAGTCCAACCCCCTGCCTGAGCAGGAAATCCTACAGCACCCCAGCCAAGTGGCAGTCCAATCTCCTCTTGAAAGTGTCCAGAGTTGGGGAGCTCCCAACCTCCACAGGCAGGTTGTTCCACTGGTTGATCGCTCTGACCATCAGGAAGTTCTTCCTTACTTCTAGGTTGAATTTCTCTTTGGTCAGCTTCCAGACGTTGTTCCTCGTCCAGCCCTCTGGTGCCCTGGAGAATAGAGTGACCCCCTCCTCTCTGTGGCAACCCCTCATATACCTGTATACTGCTATCATGTCCCCTCTGGCCCTCCTTTTCTCTAGGCTATCCATGCCACCCTGACTCCTCGGAAAGGAGCGGCATACAAATCCAATAAAATAAAATAAATAAATAAATAAATAGAATCATTAAGTTAACAAATAGTTTCTTTGTTAATTTGTGGCCATGGAAAATAATTTTGAGTTGCTTAACCTTTATGGACTCTTTCAATCTGCATTTTGGTACCCATCGAGAAATAAATTATTTTAGTACAGTACTGCTTTTTTCCCCCAAACCCTCCAAACTATCTTAAATGGGAGATTTTGAGAGTCTGAAAAAAATTCTTCTGAAAAGGAGAGTACTTGAGATTGACTATAAGTGTTCCATACAATTTATCTGCAAGACAGCGGGAAATGAAGGAATAGCCCTCTTACTCAAAACATGATTGACAACTTGGAAAGGACAGTAATTTGCATACTATATTTTCTAATCACTTTCAGAAATTGGTTCTTCACTGCTGTTCAGCTAGTAGGAACCGTTGAGTGAGTTTCCTTCAATCCTTAGTGGGGAAAAAATATGTATAAGTTTAAAGAGGTTTTTAGCTTATTGTTAATACAATAAGCAGCAAAACAATGATTAGAACATTGTTTTTAGAAAGTTACAAATGAACTAAAAATCCAGATAAATTCAAATTAAGATTTTATAATTAATTATAAAAATCCTTCCTTCGGGAAAAATGTTTTTATTTTAAATTGAAGAGTAAAATACAATAAGATTTTTTAAATTGGACACTAGAGGGAACTAGAGGGAATTAAGACTGCAATCAAAGGAAATGAACATGAACTACAGTGATCCCTCGATTATCGCGAGGGTTCCGTTCCAAGACCCCTCGCGATAATCGATTTTTCGCGATATAGTGGTGCGGAAGTAAAAACACCATCTGCGCATGCGCGCCCCTTTTTTCCATGGCCGCGCATGCGCAGATGGTGTTTTTACTTCCGCACCTGGGAAGACCCAGGGAAGGTTCCTTCGGCCGCCCAGCAGCTGAGGAGCCGAAGATCCGGGTTTCCCCGCCTCCCACACAAAGGGGAAACCCGGATCTTCGGCTCCTCGCTGCTGCGGCACTGCCGAGCAGATCAGCTGCTGGGCGGCCGAAGGAACCTTCCCTGGGTCTTCCCCGCCGCCCACGCAAAGGGGAAACCCGGATCTTCGGCTCCTCGCTGCTGCGGCGCTGCCGAGCAGATCAGCTGCTGGGTGGCCGAAGGAACCTTCCCTGGGTCTTCCCCGCCACCCACGCAAAGGGGAAACCCGGATCTTCGGCTCCTCGCTGCTGCGGCGCTGCCGAGCAGATCAGCTGCTGGGCGGCCGAAGGAACCTTCCCTGGGTCTTCCCCGCCGCCCACGCAAAGGGGAAACCCGGATCTTTGGCTCCTCGCTGCTGCGGCGCTGCCGAGCAGATCAGCTGCTGGGCGGCCGAAGGAACCTTCCCTGGGTCTTCCCCGCTGCCCACGCAAAGGGGAAACCCGGATCTTCGGCTCCTCGCTGCTGCGGCGCTGCCGAGCAGATCAGCTGCTGGGCGGCCGAAGGAACCTTCCCTGGGTCTTCCCCACCGCCCACGCAAAGGGGAAACCCGGATCTTCGGCTCCTCGCTGCTGTGGTGCTGCCGAGCAGATCAGCTGCTGGGCGGCTGAAGGAACCTTCCCTGGGTCTTCCCCGCCGCCCACGCAAAGGGGAAACCCGGATCTTCGGCTCCTCGCTGCTGCGGCGCTGCCGAGCAGATCAGCTGCTGGGAGGCCGAAGGAACCTTCCCTGGGTCTTCCCTGCCGCCCACGCGCCGCTCGAGAGCAAGAGGGGGAGAGATAGAGAAAGAGAGAGAAGGAAAGAAAGAGATGAGAGAGGGAGGAAGAGAGTGTGAGAGAGGAAGAAGCAAGATAGAGAAAGAGAGAGAGAAAGAAAGATGAGAAAGGAAGAGAGTGACGTCATCGGGTGGGAAAATATTTTTAATTAATATTTTTTGAAAAATCGCGATATAGCGTTTCACGAAGATCGAGATCGCGAAAATCAAGGGATCACTGTATTTCAAAAGGAAGCAAAAAATTCTAACATTTCATATATTGAAGGATATTTAATTTTAAGAATGTCTGCTTCTATAGATATATGGTCTAAAATATGTAATGGAAAAGGAATAAATCTATCTAATAAGATCAAGACTAAGTTTATCTTATTTAAAAATGACAGGCCATAAAAATGACATGGAAAAATATGTTGCATTGAACATACAAAAGAAACCAGATGATTTCTTAATAATTAAAAGGGGTGTAATAATTAAATAATAATTAATAATTAAAAGGGATGTACAAACAAAAGCCAAAACAATGACCTGGATAATTTTTCTTTATTGAATTTACAAGAGGCTTGTTGCTTGAATAATTGTGTAAGAAGGGACAAAAAATGAAAAGAAATGAAGTTCTAGGACATTATTTGAATGTATGAAAGATTAGGGTTGTTAGAAGCAAAAAGAAGCAATGTAAAGTTGATTTATTTGATCAAGGTAGAAAGAGCTATGCTGTTAGCAATGGGAGATTTTGAGAGTATGAAAAAAATTCTTCTGACGAGGAGAGTACTTGAGATTGACTATAAGTATTCCACATAATTCATCTGACAGTGGGATTTGGCTTATGCGAGGACTTAAATTATGATGTCTTATGTATTTGTTCATACATATGAAATGAAATATATGGGAAAAGAGATAATTTAGTGTCTTTTAAGAGAGAATGATAAGTTACTAAAATTGTTTATATTGCTGTGATTAAGGTAAACTTGCTTTTGTTTAAAATATCCTTATTTATTTTCTCCTTTTCTACTATTTTTCTTTCTTTTCTGTCTCTGCTACGCCTTTTTAATTGCATATATTTCAGTTTATTAGATTTCACTATTATAATTACAATATTTAAATAAAATTACTACATAAAAAGATCTTCAATGGCTGCATAACCTCAGCAGACCATATTAAGGGAGAAGACCTTCCCACCATCCAGACACCCACCTGACCAAATATTCTGGGTATTCAAATTTTTCTTTCCATGGTTAAGGCAAACCCATAGCTGCAGACTAGTAAAGCAATAACTGTTCAAGAAAAGAAGACCCTGGCCTTGGAAAGTAGGTAAAGTTAAAGAATAGAAGAGCAACAAACAACAGCTTAAACAACACTAGCATTCTGCTAAGTTAACACAGAGACAAATCTTGTCTGAACTTTTGCACAATCAGGCAGATTAACAGTGTTTCTCAATCTTGGCCACTTTAACATATTCATTTCCCAGAAATCCCCAGCCAGCACACTAAAACACTGAAGAGCCAAGAGGATTGTAGTATTTGAGAGAAGCTTGGAGAGTTAGAGAGTTAGAGAGTTAGTTAGTTAGTTGGTTGGTTGGTTGGTTGGTTGGTTGGTTGGTTGGTTGGTTGGTTGGTTGGTTGGTTGGTTGGTTGTTTATTTATTGGATTTGTATGCCGCCCCTCTCCGTAGACTCAGGGCGGCTAACAACAGTAATAAAAAACATCATATAAATCCAATACTAAAACAACTAAAAACCCTTATTGTAAAAACCAAACATCCCTACAAACAAACATAACACGCATAAATTGTAAAGGCCTAGGGGGAAAGAATATCTCAGTTCCCCCATGCCTGACGGCAGAGGTGGGTTTTAAGGAGCTTACGAAAGGCAAGGAAAGTTGCAATGAAGATCAAATTGGGAAATCATTAGTCATATTGTGAGATCAATTTAACTATAAATTTGATGAACCGAAGCAAAGAACAAAACAAAAGGACACCAGGCTATCATTTAGCATAATTTCATCTTTAAAAGAGTGCAAAACTGTATAAGTAACATTTAACCCAAACTTTTAGAAAACACAGTGTTCTTTTCTTCAGGTTAATGACCCTGTGAAGTTACATATTGTGTTTTTCACTTAATCTTGAGAAAAGAATATTAGAATAATTTTCTTTGAATTCATGGCTTTTCAAGGTGAACAGCTAATGGCTGGCAGTAAGTTACCTTCTTAAGATTAATGGTGGAGCATTGTAATTTGCCCTGTCATCCTTAGTAAGATGTATGGATGAATGAGCCTGATGAAAGAAGACTGTCAATGGTTTTCAGGGCCACTGGACATTTTCCAAACAAATCAGTGTCTTTCTCAACCTTGGGTTTGCCATTGGAAATAAACTGACAATGCAAAATTATCTTAGAAATTAGTATTTTAACTGCTTTTTAAAGCTATAACATTTCCTTGTGCTTTAAAAAGCATCAGTCTTTTAGACCATGGCTGTCAAACTCGATTGCATTACATGATGTATCACAACATTTTTTGACTTTGCGAAGCCAGGGTGGGCATGGCCCTGCATGTGACACACCCAGCTCACGAGCTTCCTGTTTGACACCCCTGTTCTAGATCAGACTTCCCAAACCTTTTCACTTTTGCAGACAAGGGGGGAGGGGATGATTCGATGTGTGCAGCGGGCAAGCGCACACACATGCGGAGCTCCATTTGCACGAGCAGCGAGCACATGCTGTTCACACGAATGGAGTGAGTGTGCACATGCTTGCCTGTTGCTCACACGAGTGAGGATGTGCACATTCCACCACTATCTCTGCAGCCCGGTTCCAAATGGCTCAAGGCCTGGTCGTGGGCTGCAGGTTGGCGACTCCTGTTCTAGATGGTAAATGAAACTGAAACCACTTAAGTGATGAAATCCCCTTCATGTTTCACTGCATTACAGGCAATACAAAACAGTTCAGTTGAAATCTAAAGCACTTTGGAGACAATGTCATAAAACCTCATACCAAATAACATGAGGCAAGAAAAATATTTGAGTGCCAGAACTCTTAGTTTTAATGTTGTCAACAGGGGCTTTCAAAGCACAAGCCAAAACAATATCTACTTAGACCATTTATACACAGTTCTAGAATAATTATTTGTTTTTTTTTTAATTTATCTACTATCCTTGACTCACTTTGAGGCATATGTGGAATTACTGTACATAATTATTCTTCTAATTCTAGTTCTTAAACAAAAGGAAAATGTATGGATAAAAGGTTTAAAATTTACATTAATAATTTAAAAGATTTTTTTTAAATAAAATGATGTATTGTTGGTATTTACCACCCAATAAACTATCAAAGATGTGTAAAGCTATTTTAAACGTATGTTGGAAAGGTAGATGTAAAGAAGGAACTTTTTACCATTTTTGGTGCTAAAGCAAAAAAAAAACCTAGAGTATTCTTAAAGTGGATATAAAATTAAAACCAGAGACTTTTCTTTTAGGTTTAATGGGCAAAGAACCAGCAGCAAGAATGCTTTATGCACAAAAATAGAAATATTCTTCAATTCCCATAATGGATGAATATCTGGAAAAATTGAAGGAACTAGCAGAGATGGCAAAATTGACTGCTTTAATTAAAGAAAAGAACACATCGAACTTTGTTACTAGTTGGTTATCACTTCTGGGTTTGGTGCTTAAAGGATGAAAAAACATAAAACTTTGACTTTGGGTTTTTGCCAATTAGATAAGTATGTACTAGCCATTGAAAATAAAATTAAAATAATTATTAAATTACAAAAAAGACTTCTAGGCAATTCACACCACAGAATAAAACAATACCATACAAAAATACAAACAAGAAACAAGAAGAATAGATATGGAAAAATCTGGCACCACAACATTCTCTTCAAAATCCAATGACACCTTAGCCCAATGCTTGAGTTTTGACAGGATGAAATTTACAAATGTAACATGATTTTTCACAGCAAGGTCGGAATTCAAAGAATTAAGCAGTATTTTCTAGTTAACGTTTCTAGCCAGCAGACCAGAATTCTTATCATTATTTCTCTTGTTCTAACCATGTGGCTGATGATAGGGACAGGTAAATCAAATCCATCCTACAGAGTTTTTCATTGTTCCAAAGTGAAGATCATTTAACATTTTTCTATGTATATTTATCCTATACATACATTGTTTTCTTGGCTATAAACCATATTACCAAGTCCAGAAGGTATGGATTTTCCTACTTTGAAATATTCCAATTTACAGTCAGCTATGAAAAATGTGAATGGAGCTAGATTTGCATTAAAATGAGAATCAAATTAATTTCTCTACCATCTCTCATTGAATAGCTAGGCATAAGATTGTACTGTTAATTAATATTGTTAACTAATAAGTTCGAGATCGCAGACAAGAATGATGGAAAGATAATATAGCTACCAGATTGTCTTCTGATATTATTACTGCACAGGTGCTACTGTTTAGAAACCCATATAGACTGGGGCTATTTTCCTAGTACATGTGATTCTATAAAACACAGCTGCACTAGAGGTATTTTTTTCTACAATGCAGTTTTGAAGTATTAAAGTAGAGTTTTCTCCTTTTGTATAGAAACTGCAGGCAAATCCTTTTTATTGTGTAAGTTTAAAATACCAAAAAAAAAATGCTTTTATATGGGGAAAAAGTTTTTCAGAGGGAACAAAAATTAGCAGTGCAAACCAGCTGGATATAAAAACAAAGAAATAAGTGGAATTTGCATGAATAGTTTTCATGAGGAAGAATACCATTTGTGTTAATATTGCTATTTTGTAAGATCTAAGATCCTCAATGTCAACATTTTTTTCTGACAATCAACATACATAAAATATTTTCTTATTCAATATGCTTTCTGATTTAATAATAGCTTTACATTTTATCCTGAACATTACTTTTCTTTATCACTTATTGAACCATTAATAGTTTTAATATGCCATTAATGCCAAACTCTTTGTGATACATTTTATCAGTCATTTTCACACTGCTTTAATCTTCTTTTGTTTGTTTATTTATTTATATACCTACCTTTACAACAGTGAAAGTTAAGGCACAGCTAAGATACATGCTTCAAAATACCATTAAAACATATAATGCACTATAGAGCATCCCGATTGTCTGTTAACCTAGATTAGGGGTCGACAACCTTAAAAACTCAAAGAGCCATTTGGAGACATTCCAAGAGAAAACAAAACACCCAGAGCCATAAAACCTGGGTGGGCATCGCCAACTAGATGTCACTCTCAAGTCACATGACCCACAAGCCAAGTCTACCCAGATTTTGTCGCTGTGTTTTCTTTTCTATGAGAAAAATGTTTCTCTCTCTCCCTTTTCCCTCTCTCTTTCTCTCTCTCCATCTCTGTTTCTCCCTTCTTCCCTCTCATCTTTCTTTCTCTTTCCCTCTCCCCATCTCTCTCTCTCTCTCCCTCTCCCACCCTCATTTCTCTCTTTTTCCCTCTCACTCCCCTTCTTTCTCTGTGTGCTGAGGAATGCTCAGCACTCCCAGCGGAGGTTACACTTCGGGCGATACTCCTCCTCCTCTGGCAACTCCCAGGCTGGCTATGACGCACACGGGGAGACACTCCTCAAGCGAATACCAAAGCGAAGCAAAGGCACATATGGAAGGTGTGCAGCTGCTCACTTCAGGAGGGTCTTTGGACATGGCTTCTCTCCTGCCCTAAGGATCTGGCCATTGCCTCGCCTTAATCAATCTCTCTCTCTCTCTCTCTCTCTCTCTCTCTCTCTCTCTCTCTCTCCGTGCGTGTGTGTGTTACATGTGTAACAGCATGGAAAAGAAAATAGCCATCTCTCAACTCTCCACTAAGTATGCCTGAGACCATAATAAAGAGTTCCTTCTAAGGTCTTAAGGAGATCTTAAGATCTTCTGCCATTCACAAGAAAATAATACAATGCTGGCTAAGAAATTCTGGGAATTGAAGGCCACACACCTTACTGTTGCTAAGGTTGAGAAACACTGGGTTAATACGTAAATACAATTTGCCTTCCAGTGCATTACTGTGAGAAGCTCTTTAGATTTATAGATGATTTAAGTGATGATTTAAGAACCAGCGTGGCGCAGGTAGAGTGCTGTACTGCAGGCCACTGAAGCTGACTAGATGTGTAGGTCAGCGATTCAAATCTCATCACCGGCTCAAGGTTGACTCAGCCTTCCATCCTTCCTAGGGGGGTAAAATGAGGAGGCTCTGTTAAAAAGTGCTATTGCTAACATGTTGTAAACATGTCAGAGGTGTTACCGGTTTGTGGCCAAGAGGCTAAAACAACGTGTATCAGAGAGTTTAATGTGTGGTTAAGGTAGTGGTGTAAAGCTGAAGGTTTTGGCTATGTAAGTCATGATGTCGGTAGGTGGTCTAATAGGGAGTTGTTTAAGAGGGATGGTTTGCATCCATCATACAGAGGTACCCAGGTGCTCGGTGAGGAATTCAGAACTTTTTTGGACAGGCATTTAAACTAGGTAAAGGGGACAGAGATGTAACTGATGTGGGTGATTTCTGTCCCCGACCAATGAGGATAAAGCAGTTTTTGGAAGCTTATGAAAAGGGAGCTGCAAATAAAATAGATGTAGTTGTTGATGATAAGGGGCAAACTAATAATGAAAATGTTCTTCGGGTAATGTGCACGAATGCTCGAAGCTTGAGCAACAAGCTCTGTGAATTAATGGCCATAATATCTAGGTTCTAGAGGACCCCGTAGCAACAAGAAGGAGGGAGGGAACTGCTGCTCCGACAGACAACGGCAAAAAACCCATCAAAAACATCAAAAATCACAAAAATAAAAAATAAAGAAAATCCCGAGGGTGAGTACTAAAACCTGCCCAGTGCCCAATAACCGGCCACGAGGATTCCCCTGAGGATTTCCCCTCAACGCCTGTTGCCTGCCTAGCGCGGAACCGGCCCAGAGCCCCAGCGCCACGTGGACCAAGACTCCTAGAGGATTCCTCTGAACCCAGCTACCGGGAGCCCCGACGCCCAGCTGACTACCCGGCGCGAAACCGGCCCAGAGCCCTAGCGCCGTGCAGATCCCCGGGGACCCCAACACCTCAAGGATTCCCCTGCACACCCACCTACCGGGAGCCCAGCTACCCACCTATTGGAGACCAACTATCTGCCTGGCGTGAAACCGGCCCAGAGCCCCAGCGCCAGGACCCCCCCACCAGCTAAGTCAGGAGTACTCTACAGAGATCTCCAAAAGCTAGGAGGTCTCCCCACAGCTTCTGAAGCCCCAGCAAATAATCCACAAGCCCTCGGCGACCTCCCTCCCCACAGCCGCCATTACCTCATGGCTGAAGACCAGCTCCGCTCCTCATAAACCTCTATCCTTCATAAACCTAAAATCGCCCAGCTTGCAGTGAAGCTCCAACCCCATCTAGCGGCTGAAAATAAAATAACATTGCAGCCACTTCCATTCAAAAGCTACAGATCCTAACAGAATCTTCAAACAGAAGCTCCAACCCCATCTAGTGGCTGAAAATATCATTGCAGCCACTTCCATCTCCTACAGATTCTCACAGAATCTTCAAACAGAATTCCAATTTTCACCCCCAAACAATGCCTTCCAAGAAGAAACCCCAAGCAAACCTAGTAAACATTCCTGTTAACAATTGCGTTATATGCAACACTAATGTAAATACACAAGAAGGAACCACAAAGTGCCAATCCTGCAAAAAATTGGCTCACCATACTTGCCTTAACATCAACAAACATGTTGCCACCTTCCTCAACGACAATCCCTCATTCTACTATTCCTGCCCATCCTGCACACCCAAATCAATCTCACTCGACAATTTATCCGAAGTAATCTTATCTGCAGTCTCAAAAACCCATCAAGCATATACCGAAAGTATCGAACCACGGTTCGCCTCCATAGAAAAAAATATCCAAGACCTGATAAACACCAAAACACCTAATCAACCACCCTGCAGCACCCCACCACCACCACCACCACCACCATACTCCCAACCCAGACCACCAAAACCTCTTCCTCTAAACCCTACCACCGACATCTCCACCCTGGTGAACGATGCCATGGAAAGGGCACAAAAACGCCACAATGCCATCCTTTTTGGCCTTGAGGAAAATGGGGAAACTGACTTAACAAATATACAAAACATAATCCACAATCAACATCCTCAAACAATTACCCCTGATGTCATCCTAGAGGTCTCCAGAAGCGGCCCCACACTAAAGTACAGCGATGGATCAACGGCTCCCCGACTGTGCAGAATAGTCTGCACTAACGAATCTTCCAAACAACAATTCATCAGGACCATGAACACCATTGCCAGAAACAACACCAAATACAACAAACTCAGATGCAGACCTGACTTAACATTACTCCAACGTATCCGCTCCCGTGAACTACGCGTCGAACTCAGGAGACGGTGCGAACTCGGCGAAAATAACCTCTACATTGACTACCGCTCTGATTGCATCAGAACCAAAACCTACAACCCTCCCTTCATCGTCAAACCCACTACCCCTCCACAACTTTCCAACACTTCTCCACCCACCATCCCACATCAACAATCGGACCTCCCCAGCACCTCCAGCAATGAATAGGAAAATGCGCCCCTTACTACCTTGCCTCAATCCTGCCACAACTCAACGCGATCCAATCCCCTTCCTGAACTCAAACACAACCTCAAATGCAAACTAATCAATGCAAGAAGTTTAATCAACAAGTTATCAGAATTCCTCCTTCTGCTCAACACCAACTTATTTGACATAATCTTTGTTTGCGAAACATGGCTCAACTGTTCCTTTCCTGACTCCATCATTACACAAAATAACTACCTGGTTTTCCGGTCCGACCGCGAATCCCGCAGAGGAGGTGGTGTAGCCATATTCTACAAAAGCTCACTCAATCTAAAAAACATTCAAGTTGCACAAGATTTATTCCTTCCTGAAACCCTAATCTGCGATCTTTCCCTTAACACCACTCTCCGCTTTTTACTGTGCTACAGAGCTCCAAACTATGACACTTCCCATGCATCAAAATTAACTTCCCTACTAACATGGGCATCCTCCTGCCCCTACCCCATCATCTTCCTAGGTGACCTCAACCTACCACACATCAACTGGACACTAAACGAATGCTCCACCGAACCTATACATCTACAACACCGTCACCAGCCTGGGACTGGAACAATTAGTATTAAACAACACCAGACTCAACAGCTGCCTCGACCTCATCTTCTGCAATAGTAAAAGTGCTATTTATGGACTGCATATCATAGAACCCTTCTCCAACAGCGACCATAGTATGATCAACTTCAACCTCAACCTACGCCATCATAACATTCAACAGAACAACGTGTCACCTAAGTACAATTTCAGGAAAGCTAACTACGAACTCATAGACGTCAGTCTCTCATTTATTAATTGGCAATCCCTCTTCTCCAACTGCATCTCCATCGATGACCTCTACAACACGTTCTTACTCCAAATCAATAGACTTATAGATCTGTATGTTCCAATTACTCCTCCTAGAAGAAAACAGAAAAACAACATTCCCATCTCACTAAAGAAACTACAAACCAAAAAACGATCCCTCTGGCGTAGAAACAAAAAAGGTCCTGTAAACAACTTTAAAAACCGCTACAGAAGAATATGCCAACAAATAAAAGTAGAATGTCTGAACTACCGCAGTAAACAAGAGGAAAACCTCCTACGCTCCAAATCTAACCGTGCCTTCTACAACTTCGTCAACAACAAACTTAACGACTCCAGACCTATTCCACCTCTCATTGGACCACACAACAAAGAGTACCACGACGACCCATCCAAAGCAAATCTTTTCAACTCCTTCTTTGGCTCCGTTTTTGTTAACAGTAATAACTCATTCCCCCTCTTCGCAAATCGCACTCCTAACTCATTAAATAACCTAAGCCAAATCATCTTCACCACAGACTACGTTGAAAAAGCAATCCGTGATCTCAAACCTTCCCTATCTGTCGGTCCAGATGGTCTCTGTGCATACTTCCTAAGAAAACTCTCATCCGCCATAGCTGAACCTCTAAGCATTATCTTCCAAAATTCCTTCATGACCAGCACTCTCCCCAAACTGTGGTCAAAAGCAGTAGTCATCCCCATCTTCAAAAAAGGAGACCCATCACTAGTTGACAACTACAGACCCATATCACTATGCTGTGTACCTTGTAAAATCATGGAATCAATTATAAATCGCTCAATCACTCTCTACTTAGAATCTAACAACCTACTATCAAAAAAACAATTTGGATTCCGTAAGAAACTATCCTGCAACCTACAACTACTCCACTGCAAAAACATCTGGACTACCCACCTTGATCAAGGAAAATTCATCGATGCAATTTATATCGACTTCTGCAAAGCCTTTGACTCAGTGGTTCACGACAAACTTCTCCTAAAACTCAAATCCTACGGCATCTCAGGACTCCTCCACAACTGGATTACCGCATTCTTGTCAAACAGACAACAAGTTGTCAAAATCGGAAGTGCCATTTCCTCCCCTGTCCCTGTCAAAAGCGGCGTTCCCCAAGGCAGCGTACTAGGTCCTACTCTTTTCATCCTATACATCAATGACCTCTGCGATAATATCGTAAGCAACTGTGTACTTTTTGCCGACGATGTGAAACTCTTCAACACCACCGACAACACACTCACTCTTCAAAAAGACCTTGACTTCATTTCAGATTGGTCCAACACCTGGCAACTTCAAATATCAACCAACAAATGCTCTACCCTCCACATCGGCAAAAAGAATCCAAACCACTTATATGAACTGAATAAACAAATCCTCACTACCAACCAACACTCAGTAAAAGACCTCGGAATACTCATTTCAAATGACCTAAGTGCTAAAGCCCACTGCAACAATATCGCCAAAAAAGCCTCCAGAGTTGTTAACCTGATCCTACGCAGCTTCTGCTCCGGCAATCTCACACTACTCACAAGAGCCTACAAAACCTATGCCAGACCCATTCTCGAATACAGCTCATCTGCCTGGAACCCACACCGCATCTCAGACATCAACACTCTCGAAAACGTCCAAAGATACTTCACCAGAAGAGCCCTCCACTCCTCCACTCGAAACAGAACACCCTACGAAAATAGACTAACCATCCTGGGCCTTGAAAGCCTAGAACTACGGCGTCTAAAACACGATCTAAGTATTGCCCACAAGATCATACGCTGCAACGTCCTTCCGGTCAACGACTACTTCAGCTTCAACAGCAACAACACAAGAGCACACAACAGATTCAAACTTAATATCAATCACTCCAAACTTGACTGCAAAAAATACGACTTTAACAATCGAGTTGTCGAAGCGTGGAACTCATTACCGGACTCAATAGTGTCAACCCCCAATCCCCTACACTTCTCCATTAAACTCTCCACGATTGACCTCTCCCGATTCCTCAGAGGCCAGTAAGGGGCGTATATAAGTGCACTGATGTGCCTATCGTCCCCTGTCCAATTCTCTATTCTCTTTTCTTACCTCTTTTATCTTATATATTCTCTCCTCTATATATATTCTCTTCCTATCCACTTCCCTTCTTTTTACTTCCTATTTTTATATATATATTCATAATGTATATTCTCTCTCATATGTATTGTATATTGGACAAAGAATAAAATAAAAAATAAAAAAATAATAATTTGGACCTGGTTGCCATAACTGAGACATGGTTTAAGGATTCTAATGAATGGGAAATATCCATACCAGGATATACACTGTATAGGAAGGATAGAATAGAGAGAAAGGGAGGTGGAGTAGCCATTTATATTAAAGAAAGTCTAAAAACAACACTAATTCAAAATACATGTCAAGATCTAGAGACTCTCTGGATTTGCATGCAAAATAAAGACGGTTCTGTCATTAGAATTGGGGTGATCTATAGGCCTACGGGGCAATCCGAGGAATATGACAACAAGATGGTGGATGAAATTACCCAAATGGCAGTAAAGGGAGATATTGTGGTTATGGGTGATTTCAACATGCCTGATGTTGACTGGAATATCCCCAGTGCCCTTACATGCAAAAGTAAGAATATAGTAGAGGCCTTTACAGGAGCAGCTCTGGCACAGCTGGTTAAGACACCAACTAGAGGGGAGAATATTCTAGATTTACTTTTTACAAATGGGAATTGGGTTTCAGATGTCAAGGTGGGAGAAAATTTAGGTTGCAGTGACCATCTATGTTTGTGGTTTGATGTAAAAACTCATTGTGAGCAATCCTATAATGCAACCAAAGTATTGGATTTCAGAAAAACAAATTTTAATGCAATGGGGGAATATTTAGATAATGAATTAAAGGGGAGGGATAAAATGGCAGGAGCGAGCACCCAGTGGACTGTATTAAAAAAAGCCATCTTAAAAGCCACTGGACTGTATGTAAGACAAATAACTAAAGGTAAAAGGAAGAAGAAACCACTATGGTTTAGCAATGATGTAAGGGCTATAGTCAATGAAAAAAAGGCTGCCTATAGGAGGTATAAAGAGTCTGGAAGTATAGCTGATAGGGAGGTGTATAAAATGAGAAAGAAGGAGGCGAAACAGATAATATATGCTGCTAAAGCCTCAAAAGAGGAAGAAATTGCCAAATCTCTAAAGAAGGGGGATAAAACCTTCTTCAGATATATTAGTGATAAGAAGAAGAAAAACTGCGAAGCTTAGTACCGGGAATAACACGTGCATTAATGGGAATAAGGAGATCGCTGACCATTTCAATAGCTACTTCTGTTCAGTTTTCTCAAAAGACACCTTACAAAATAATACTATGGAGGGATATAGCATTGCTTCCAGCTGTACGGATTCAGCTCCAGTGATCTTAGAAGCCGATGTCTTAGAAGAACTTGAACGATTAAAGATAAATAAGGCAATGGGTCCAGATGGCATCCACCCCAGAGTTCTTAAAGAACTCAGATCTGTCATTGCTACCCCCCTGACTGAGTTGTTTAACCAATCCTTGTTAACAGGAGATGTTCCTGAGGATTGGAGAATGGCCAGTGTTGTGCCTATCCACAAGAAGGGCAGTAGAGAAGAAGCTGGTAACTACAGGCCAGTTAGCTTGACATCAGTTGTAGTTAAAATGATGGAGACTCTACTCAAAAAGAGGATAAATCAGCACCTAAAAAACAATAACTTATTGGACCCAAATCAGCATGGCTTTACTGAAGGCAAATCATGTCAGACTAATCTCATTGATTTCTTTGACTATGTCACAAAGGTGTTGGATGAAGGTGGTGCCGTGGATATTGCCTACCTGGACTTCAGCAAAGCTTTTGATACGGTTCCACATAAAGAGCTGATAGATAAATTAGTGAAGATTGGACTTAATCCCTGGATAGTTCAATGGATTTGCAGCTGGCTGAAGCATAGACATCAGAGAGTTATTGTTAATGGCGAGTATTCTGAGCAGAGTCAGGTTACAAGCGGTGTGCCACAAGGGTCTGTTCTGGGTCCTATTCTTTTTAATATGTTTGTGAGTGACATAGGGGAAGGTTTGGTAGGGAAGGTTTGCCTATTTGCCAATGACTCTAAAGTGTGCAATAGGGTTGATATTCCTGGAGGCGTCTGTAATATGGTAAATGATTTAGCTTTACTAGATAAATGGTCAAAGCAATGGAAACTGCAGTTTAATGTTTCCAAATGTAAAATAATGCACTTGGGGAAAAGGAATCCTCAATCTGAGTATTGTATTGGCAGTTCTGTGTTAGCAAATACTTCAAAAGAAAAGGATTTAGGGGTAGTGATTTCTGACAGTCTCAAAATGGGTGAACAGTGCAGTCAGGCGGTAGGGAAAGCAAGTAGGATGCTTGGCTGCATAGCTAGAGGTATAACAAGCAGGAAGAGGGAGATTATGATCCCGCTATATAGAATGCTGGTGAGACCACATTTGGAATACTGTGTTCAGTTCTGGAGACCTCACCTACAAAAAGATATTGACAAAATTGAACGGGTCCAAAGATGGGCTACAAGAATGGTCGAAGGTCTTAAGCATAAAACATATCAGGAAAGACTTAATGAACTCAATCTGTATAGTCTGGAGGACAGAAGGAAAAGGGGGGACATGATCGAAACATTTAAATATATTAAAGGGTTAAATAAGGTCCAAGAGGGAAGTGTTTTTAATAGGAAAGTGAACACAAGAACAAGGGGACACAATCTGAAGTTAGTTGGGGGTAAGATCAAAAGCAACATGAGAAAATATTATTTTACTGAAAGAGTAGTAGATCCTTGGAACAAACTTCCAGCAGATGTGGTAGATAAATCCACAGTAACTGAATTTAAACATGCCTGGGATAAACATATATCCATCCTAAGATAAAATACAGAAAATAGTATAAGGGCAGACTAGATGGACCATGAGGTCTTTTTCTGCCGTCAGACTTCTATGTTTCTATGTTTCTATGTTTCTATGTTGTAAACCGCCCTGAGTCTAAGGAGAAGTGCGGCATAATAGATAGATAGATAGATAGATAGATAGATAGATAGATAGATAGATAGATAGATAGATAGATAGATAGATAGACAGACAGACAGACAGACAGACAGACAGACAGACAGACAGACAGACAGACAGACAGACAGACAGACAGACAGACAAATAAGTGTAGGCTGAAAAACAAGGCTGAAAAACAATAAAATAACAATATTTAACTATGTTTTAAAACTGTGACTACAAAAAATCAACTTAAAAGATTCCAAAGGTTCATTAAAGTAACATGACTTATTTAGGACTTTGAATATTTGCATGGAGTACCGTAATGGATTTCCACAAAAAAAAATTACTATTCATTTCATACATGCTTTGTAGAATAATCTGTCAGTAATCAAGCCGCAACATTCCTTATTATTAACATACTGTACATGTATTCTGATTAGTTTTAAAGCAGAGATTATTACAATAGTCATTACTGAAGTTACTGGCCATAAACCGCAATATCTAAAATTAACTTAATTATCATATTCACTTAAAGTAGCAATAAAACCTTATATCGACATAAATAATTTAAATTTCTAAACTTGAACTGGAAATGATCCTAGGATAATTTTCACAAAAATAGTCAAAAACAACTATTTGCGTAGGACATTTTTCATCATCACTGCACCTTCATCACTATAAAGAAAGTTAAAAAAAAAAAAACCAGAACTCCAAGAAAATTTCTCATACCACATTATTGATCTCAAAGTCACTAGGAGCATCCCCAAACTGTGAACATCCCTCTTCAGGAAGGAAATCCCTCACAATTGTCATTCTTCACATTACCAAACTTGTGAATCATTCACCCACAGAAAATCTTGTTTTTTACAGCTTTAACTTGCTGGTCATCCAATCCACTGATGCACGCAGTGGGTCATGCATAGCCTCTCCTGATTCAAATGTCATGTCACAGAAAAACAGAGCTGAATGTCATCAGCTTTCTGGAAACACCACAAATCACCTAATGACTGCTAACTAGCACCGAAAACAGAACAGTACTTTGTATATTGCCTTTTATAAAAAGGCTGCTAGAAAAATCAACTTACAGTCCTTTACAGCTATCATATCAACCCAGGGTGGGTTGCTACTGGAGCACTTCGGTGAATTGCTCCGGTAGTGGCCCACTGATTGTACAATTTGGGCGCGACGGCTCTGGTGCTGTTTCTGCCCGTCTGTGCATGCCGCCATCTTTTTTCTAATGATCGGCGATTTTTCGGCTCTCGGAACATGTACAGTAGGAATATCTTCCTCCTGCAAATACGCAAAATTGCACTAGGAGACATGTACAGAAAATGTCATGATGTGCAGGCAGAGCACCGGTAGTAAGGTAAGATGAACCCACCCTTGGATCCCACCCTATATTTCCAATGACGGAATCTGTTTCTCTAATCTCCAATACAGAGAAAATCCAATATTATAAATATCATATCATATTATTATATATTATAAAGCCATACAAAAGCAAAACACATTAGTACACGTTTTATTTATTTTCTGCTAGACCCTAAACATCAAGGAAATTGTAGCTGATTCCATCTCACAACCAACCCAGACAGAATTATTCTGGTTACAGCAGTTGGTTCAGTGCCATCCTCATTTAAGCACTTTGTCCAGAGAAAGGCAGGATTAAATTATCGTACTTTGGATACGTTATGGAATGACCTGGAAAAAACTCTTAACATTGAGAAAGATGGAAGGAAAGAGAAGGGGATAAACAGATTTCCAACACCAACAAACTGGATATACCATTTAGTTACAATGGTGACAGGTATGCCATTGGAAGACCTAAAAGGCCAGGTTAGGAGCAGATCATCATGGAGAAAATCTATTTAGTGATTGCTGAGAATCAACATTGACTTGATAGGACATCAGTCACCATGACCAGACAAGAGTTCTCAAATACTCATATACCCTTCCACCTCTCACAATACTAGACAACACATTATCAACAGTAGAGACCTTCAAATTTCTAGGCTCTATCATATCTCAAGACCTAAAATGGTCACCTAACATCAAAAACATCATTAAAAAAGCACAACAAAGAATGTTCTTTCTGCGCCAGTTCAGGAAGCTCAAACTGCCCAAGGGGTTGCTGATACAGTTCTATAGAGGAATCATTGAGTCTGTCATCTGCATCTCCATAACTATCTGATTTGGTTCTGCCACCCAACAAGACCAACACAGACTTCAGAGGATAATCAGAACTGCAGAAAAAACAATTGCTGTCAACCTGCCTTTCATTGAGGACCTGTATACTGCACGAGTCAAAAAGAGGGTGGTGAAAGTATTTATTGACCCCTCACATCCTGGACACAAATTGTTTCAACTCCTACCCTCAAAACATTGCTACAGAGCACTGCACACCAAGACAACTAGACACAAGAACAGGTTTTTCCCCCGAACGCCATCACTCTACTAAACAAATAATTCCCTCAACAGTGTCAGACTTTTTACGAAATCTGCACTTCTATTTCTACTAGTTTTTTCTCATCATTCCTATCATCCTTTTCCTCCCACTTAGGATGGTATGACTGTAACTTGTTGCTTGCATCCTAAGATTTTTATTAATATTGATTGTTTCTTCTTTGCTTATTTGATCCTATGACAATCATTAAGTGTTGTACCACATGATTCTTGACAAAAGTATCTTTTTCTTTTATGTATGCTGAGAGCATATGCACCAATACAAATTCCTTGTGTATCCAGTCACACTTGGCCAATAAAATTCTATTCTATTCTATTCTAGCCATTGCTACAAAGTAGAAAGTACCAAAGAATGAGAAAGACAACAGAGAATAGATGGAGCTTCTGAAGAGGCTTGGGGCTGACTCTTACATCTGCCACAGTGATAACTTTTGCAGCCAGGCAGAGATTTCTGCTCAAGTGGAACAGAATGCTCACTCCTCCTGCTGTTGGGCAAAGCCTGGCCTCTGATTTGTGATGCACCGCATGTATTCAGACCTCACATAAATATTTTGGAAAGTTAAGATTTGTAAGAAGGCAGGCAATGAAACATAAAAAGAAATCCATAATTGCATCTTGTTCCGTAGAAAAGCTTCCAGTGTAATTTTAACATTTGCTTTTAAAATCCACTAAGACTAGATGGTACAGGGCTGCATTAAATGATAATATAATGCAGATTTAACTAAGAAGTAGCAGCCAGGAAAAAAAATCTTCTCTACATTTTTAGTAGACTGAATGACCTTGAGGTATTTGACCACTTTTACAAAGACAAAGGCAACAGATGGATGATGTGCCAACAAAATAAATTATTTTAAAACACCAAAATAAAAAAGCAGATTTTAGAATTGGCAGAGAGCAATATATGCCTTCACCCCAATGGCTCTGATTTTTAAATAAGTATCATTTGGTCTTTAATATGCTGAGTAGGAATATTGGGATGTCCGTTCCATTTGAGAGGAAAAAAGATTAACGTTACTAAGTGAAACATTTAATGGCGTGAATAGTAGTAGTACTGGCACCAGAGAAATCTACTCTTTCCTGAGCTATATAGATTAGTTGACTTTGGGTCAACAATACTCTCTCAGCTTAACTTACTCTGTGGGGAGGTTGATGTTATCCTGTGTATGGGTATAGGTGTGCGTATCAAATGACTCACAGAGAAGCAATCATATGAAAGACCAGTCTATTACTGCTACTATCTGGGCTGGGTTTGACCTTGTTACTCCTTAAAATGTAGATAGTATTCTTAGAACTATCAACCTGGCCATTTGTGGGTCCAGTCCAGGTCCCTCTCCTTTGTTAATAAAGGCTTCCTATCTTTGAGTCTGATTGAGTTATGACAATTGTGAAAGCCTCCTGCCAAAGCAGGCAGTCCTGCCAATGCTTAAATAGTAGTTTACCCTCTCATTAAGACACCATTGTTAGAACCCATTATTTTGGACAATTTTTGTATCTCTCTCTCTCTCTCTCTCTCTCTCTCTCTCTCTCTCTCTCTCTCTCTCTCTCTCTCTCTCTCTCTCCCTCCCTCCCTCCCTCCCTCCCTCCCTCCATCCATCCATCTATCTATCTATTAGATTTGTATGCCGCCCCTCTCCGTAATGAAGGTTGCTGTAAAGATAGTTGTGCTGAAGCTTCAGAGGCTGAAACAACACTTCATAATCTCTCAGCAGTTTTATAAACAATTGATCATATCTTTATAAACCATGTTTGTAGATTAAGATTTGGATGCATAGTGTTTCGCTGCTTCTAATGATAATGCTAGCTATTAATATTATATACTATTGGTCTCTTTCCTATCTTCTGGCCTCTTTCATCCCGGTAGGATAGAATTCATCATGTTTTGTAGAGGTTGTAAAAGTTCATCAAAACATTTATAATTAAAATAAGAATAAAAACAAGATAATCCCTCTGGCCCAGGTACCTTTCCTGGTTTAATCTTTTTTATAATTTTGGAGAGTTTTCTTATTGTATTGGTTCATTCATATTTTGTCTCTGTTCCTCTTAAAACCTTGGAAAAATTTTATATGGCCACATTACCAGTTAATAGTTACTATGTTCTTATAATTTCAATATCATTTTTTTCATTCATTCATTCATTAAATTTGACTTCTATGCCGCCCAATCCCGAAGAACTCATAATTTATATGGCAATTTTCTTTGTTTATTTGCAAAATCAGCTTGTTTTGTTTTAGATAATTTATTTTTATTTTATTTCTCTTATTGTTAACATAGATAACTTTTATTATAATAAGTTAAGTCTATTGAGAAATAATAATCTTCTCTGTGAATTTCTTTAATTCTTTTTTTCATTCACCATCATGCTGTAGAAAACAAACTCTAACAAAACAAACTTTACCATTCAAAACCATTCAGAAATCAGTGCCTTCACCTAAGTTATATTCATTACTTTTTAAATTTCTTTTTACAATTCTTCACTACTATTTCTTTTGGAACCACATTTTATTCTGTCTTCATCTAAAACAACCAGCTTTTTTTAGAAAACCAAAGTCACAGGATTATAAAACTAAAGTTCTTTAACATCCAAATCATATATATTTTTGGAAAGGATCTGTGTCTATCTCAAAAATAAATATACTCCCTTGAATTGCCAATTTTGCCTTCATATATCAACCAGCCTAAATTGTCCAAAAATCAAAAACAACATTTAGTAATTTACCTTGAATAACTTTAATGATTTTTTTCTCAGAAGTTCTATTCAATTGTAGAGAGATTACTCCATTTCAATCCCCTCATGAAACAACAATTTTCACAGGAAAATACTATAATTCATCTAAAGAACAATGGATTATGATCATTTGAAAACTAAATTCTCAGTACCAAAGACTTAGTGCCATGCAAATTAATTTAACACCCCATGAAAATTACCATTCTGGTACAAAACTACCACAAAAGTACAAAATCTGGTTTTAATGTGGGATTAGTACACAAAACAACTCCCCCTCTTTTCTTTCTTTTGTTCCTATTAAAATAAGTTCTTAACTCATTTTTTTATAAATCATGTCCCTTTCTTTTCTAATATGCGGCTCTTGTAGGCAAATTGTATCTTTTTTTAAAAAAATCAAAATTTGAGACTTTCTGATTTAAGAAATTGGATATTAAATGAAAATTCAAAACAAACAAGGAAAAGGGGAGGAAAGCTTTTTTTTAAACCTTTGCTTTCTAAACGCAGTAAGGCCTTTGCGTGTTTGTTTGTTTGTTTATTGGATTTCTATGCCACCCCTCTCTGAGGACTCGGGGCGGCTCACAACATATAATAAATGTGTACAATTATCTTAAATCCAATTAATTAATTAAAATCTGAAATCCCCAAAAGCATTAAAAAAACAACATTCCATTCACTCAACATTCTCTCAACACATTCATTGGCCAGGGGACAAGGATCTAATGGCCCCAGGCCTGGCGGCATAAATGAGTCTTCTGACTCTTATGGAAGACAAGGAGGGTGGGGGCCGTACGAATCTCCAGGGGGAGCTGATTCCCTAGGCCCAACCAAGCGACATTGTCTCCTTGTGGGACCTGACTGGTCGCTGGGATTCATGCAACAGAAGTTGTTAATTTCCACACTACCCACCTCACCTAAATGGCTATGGGAAGTTTACCCAGTCACCCAGTCTCAAAATGGGTGAGCAGTGTGGTCGGGCAGTAGGAAAAGCAAGTAGGATGCTTGGCTGCATAGCTAGAGGTATAACAAGCAGGAAAAGGGAGATTGTGATCCCTTTATATAGAGCGCTGGTGAGACCACATTTGGAATACTGTGTTCAGTTCTGGAGACCTCACCTACAAAAAGATATTGACAAAATTGAACAGGTCCAAAGATGGGCTACAAAAATGGTGGAAGGCCTTAAGCATAAAACGTATCAAGAAAGACTTAATGAACTCAATCTGTATAGTCTGGAGGACAGAAGGAAAAGGGGGGACATGATCGAAACATTTAAATATGTTAAAGTGTTAAATAAGGTTCAGGAGGGAAGTGTTTTTAATAGGAAAGTGAACACAAGAACAAGGGGACACAATCTGAAATTAGTTGGGGGAAAGATCAAAAGCAACGTGAGAAAATATTATTTTACTGAAAGAGTAGTAGATCCTTGAAACAAACTTCCAGCAGACGTGGTTGGTAAATCCACAGTAACTGAATTTAAATATGCCTGGGATAAACATATATCCATTGTAAGATAAAATAGTATAAGGGCAGACTAGATGGACCATGAGGTCTTTTTCTGCCGTCAGTCTTCTATGTTTCTATATTTCTATGTTTACAAACAACAATCAGTTTAGAACATGATATGGTAGAATGGATTTAGGCTAATGAATATTGTCGAAGTCTTGACTGCAAGTTGTCCTTGACTTATGATCACAATTGGGATCAGGATTTCCATTGCTAAGCAAGGCAGTTTTAAAGTGAGTTGTGCCCCATGCCGATCCCCATACTCAAATTCTGGTCATGTGACTGTGGATCGTAAGTTCAAGGACTAATTGTAAGTCATTTTCTTGGGTGCCATTGTAATTTTGAATGGTTGCTAAATGAATGATTGTAATTGAGGACTACCTCTATTTTTCAAATGAACAATGAATAAGAAGCAAGAGTAATAATTGGGTCTGGAAAAACAGTAGTTCAGAATAGGAGATCAGAGTCCAACAAGGAAGCATACTGTCATAAAATATATAATATAATTTTATATATATATAATGTCAAGAGCTGAAGAGATGACAGCTGAACTCAGAATGAGAGGATTGAATGTTTATAACTTCAAATGTGCAGATAATAACGTTTTTGTCAGCCAAGAGTATAGGCAATTTAGTTCATGATTAAAATAAAAGTGAAAAATTCAGATTAATGTTACATATCAACAAGACAAAGATAACATTAATAAACATGTTTATTGAATTTACAATAGATGGCAAAGAACCGAAGGTAGCATTGTAGGCAGTTTCATTTTCTTAGATAAAAATGAGCAATGTTAATGGAGTAGTTAAGAAGAAATTAATCTTTAGGAGGAAGGAAATAACAAACTGTGAAGAATATTGCTATGACAACAAAGATCAGAATAGTGAAATGCTTTAATGTACAAGCTGAAAGCTGAACATTGATTAAGAGTGAAAGAAAGAAGATAGATACCCATGAATTATGGAGATGGTTCCTAAGAACACCATGGACTGCAAGAAAAACCAATCCATTGGTCTTGGATGAAACAAAGACAGACTGATCCCTCAAGGCAATGATCAGCAAGCAGATGCTAACATACTTTTAGGACATGAAAGGCAAGCAAATAATGGCCTAGAAAAGATTATTATAATTAGCAAGACTGGGGGAAGAAAAACAAGGCAAAGACAAGGCAAGGTAGTTTAGTTGGAATTAAAAAAAATCAGTGTTGTTCTTGGAAAGCTTCAATGTATTATTAGAAACAAGTCAAGATGCTGAGAATTGTCCATGTAATCATCAAGAATTGGGTTCAGCAGAATGACATCTAGTCAACTTTTGCTTCTAAAACTTTGATAACCTACTTAAATGCCAAATAAAGTCAAAAGGCAAGATATAAATTAAATGAATGTAATACAGTAAACAGCACTAGGCTTGCTTCTAAATTAAGACAGAATGCCTCATGACAACAATGCAAGGTCATTTCCAAATTTTCGCTAGAAGATACAGTTACATATGACTATGCGATTGTCAAACACAGGGTATTAACAATGTTGACTGATACACTTAGAAGGAACGAATGTTTTTTTACAAAAATCATAAATTGTACATTTGATACTCCATCCTTTTGCTAAAATACATCTGGGCCATCATTTTAAATTACCGTTCTAGAATCTGGGCTTTATTAAATCAAGCTAGGAAAGACAGCATCTGAGTATGACAAACAAGCACACATCCACTGTTTTTTCTTGAGGGAACAGGATGTGAGATATCTCCAAGCTTAATTGCCTACGAATTGAGTTTGTAAGACCCACATTTCAATTTCTTATTCTACATAAATTCAAACTTATTCAAAAAATATACAATGAGAATAATACTTTATTCTGAAGCAATATGAACGTATCTGAGTCAGCTCTTCTTCTGATAGTCAGAAACATTATACAGAACATCCAGCTGTGGAAAAAGCACCCAAGTGAAAGCTCTTTGATTGACTTCAGGTTTCTAATTCAAATCTTTTATTATGGATATGAGATTTCCAAGTCAGAGAAACTAGAGTTGAATTAAAGTTAAAACATCACTTGCTAATATTCTCATTCAGATTATATGCTAAATGAGTTATAGCCTTCTATCTTCCAACTAGCCCTGTTCCCAACTTTCAGTTCAAATCTAGACCATACAGCAACCAATATGTGCTGTAACAGCTTTGTTTTCTTTTGCCCAATGACATTAAAATAGCTATCTTCCATCTTACAGCATAATGTATTAGCCAGTTAGGCTTCTCTGTGATTTCTTTCATAACTGACCACCTCAATAAGTGCAAAACAAAAAATGTTAAAGGATAGGGTTTTTTTCCTGGTCAAAATCCTTACCAAAACTGTGCTAGTCACTATCTCCCTACCTTTCACTGACATTCACTTTTTCTTTCTCACCAATTTCACGAGCAATTTCAAATCTGATGCAGCTTTACTATTATGGGTTCATAAAGTTAGTTTCTTAGTATATCAGATATAGCATTTTAAATTATATGTCCTGAAGCAGGCAGATAGCATGAGGCATAGCAGGCAGACATAAAAGCATCTGTGAGGAAAGATTGCATGAGGATAGAAAGCATTGAAACAACTCTGGCCATGTACTATATTTATCATCCATGTGCCCGTAATATCTTTTGAAGTAGTAAATCAATACTGTGGTTGTCTTTTAGCAATAATACAGTTTCTTACAGCGATAGAGAAATTTAAGATGGTTCATCCACTACAGAAGGACAGGATTTTTACTAAGGTGGCACTTAAAAGGAGGAACTCCATCTAGGACCTATTCTCAATCTTTCAGAATCTAAAGGACTGTCAAATAGAAGATTACACAAAATATTTTAATGTGGTTCCAGAAGACCATATGAGAAGCAATGGATTTTAATTATATGCAGTCAGATTTCAATTAGACATCAATAACAATATCAATAATAAGACAGGCTATCTTGAATGGTGGTGGATTCTCCTTCCCTAAATAGAAGCTATATAGCAAGGTGTCAGGGATCTTGCAGTAATTTCCAGCAGTGTTTCTTTTAGGCATTTGAGTAGATAATCTAAAAAATCCTTAATTTTTCCTGATCCTCTGCAAGTGGATCTGGTACTGTAATTTACTTTAAATACTTTAAATAAGAGGGTTAGTTGGAGAAGAAGACTTAACCCCACTTGGATGAATCTGAACTGATTTCCAAGGTATCACCAAGAGTTCGTCATAGTGATAGAAAAATGAGTGTTTGTGATGAAATATACAGTTGGATAGGAAAGAGGGTGTGTGTCAGCCATAACATCATGGTTTCCCAAGGAGGAGGCAACACATTTCAGAAAAGAACCTAAGACAAAGAACTGTGCAGTCCTAAACTGCCTAGCGTGGGAAGGAAAAGATTCAAGGTAGCCACACTCTTGAATCTTCCAGAGTATATCTATTAGGGTAAAAGGTTATCGCTTCAATGTGACAATACAATGGAGAGAGTCCAGAAATATTTCACAAGAAGAGTCCTTCACTCCTCCACTCGCAACAAATACAGAACCTCAGTATCTAATTCCACCAGGATTAGACAATTTACAACTATGTGGCCCCCAATCTGATCTAAATGTAGTTCATAAAATCATATACTAAAATGTCCTTCCTGTTAATGACTACTTCACCTTCAACCATGAGCACGTAATAGATTCAAACTAAATGTAAACCGCTCCAAATTTGACTTCAGAAAATACAACTTCAGCAATAGAGTGATAAATGCATGGAATGCACTACCTGACTATGTGATTTCTTCCCCAAATCCACAAAACTTTCTTCTCCCAACCCCCCCCCCCAAAAGGTCTAGAATCAACCTCTTATGTTTCTAAGAGGTCTGTAAGGGCGTGCATAAGCCCACCACTGTGCCTACCATCCCTGTCCTACTGTCCTCTTTTATCGTTACTTTTTACTTATGTTATCTTTATACAAACTACTTCTATCCTATGCATGCTTAACAAATATGGATAGATAGATAGATAGACAGATAGACAGACAGACAGACAGACAGACAGACAGACAGACAGACAGACAGACAGACAGACAGACAAAATAAGTCCATCTATTAGGGGCAAGCAAATGAAGAATTGGACTCACTTTGATCTGCTGTGTCTTCTTTGGACTTAGACCTGATAGTGTTAACGCAGGGGTGTCAAACTCACGACCAGCAGGCCCAACCCCAATTTAGCACGGGGGCGAGAGGAGTCATGATACGTCACCTGATGACAATGTGACACCAAGAATCTGACACCCCTTTGTTAGAGTATCATCTTAGCTAAAGTTACAAAAATGTCAAAGTTTGGTTTGTCATTAATTTAGTACGTATCTGGAAAACCCATCTAACCCTTCTATATGTGTTTTGAACTGTACTTTGAAAACACTTTTATTTCAGATGATTTTCTTATGGTTTTTTTACAAAATGATGATCTGGTTTTTTTTCTTTTAATTTATCTTATGACATAATATGAGCTTATTAATTTTTACTGGTGATGTTTTTCTGATTGAAACTATATGTCAGCTATAAAAATATGGAATGCGTAAGTCTATTAACAAATAACATTTTAATTTAGAATAGGATAGACCAGGGGTGTCAATCTGGATTTCTTCAAGGGCTGGATGGGCATTGCTCTTACCTGATATGCCTCTTCTCATCAAGTGGAGCCAGCATTCAGGATAGGTTATCCTCATCCATTCCTAATAGGGACCGAGTCTGTTTCTTTTTTTTTGCCAGGATCTGCCCTGCTAAGACCCAACTTTGACAAATCCGAAAACTACAGTGTGGCAAACTCATGAACTGATTAGAAATGATAAACTCCTATCCACACCACACCTTTTGAAGAATCAGTTCAAGGAGAAGCACACGGTATAAAATACCCAAGGCAGACTGTTGATGGGCAGGACTGAATCCTGGCTCCACCTGATGAGAAGAGGCATATCAGGTAAGACCAATGCCCCTTCTACACTCAGGATGGGACATACCAAAACCCTGACTCCACGTGGGAAAAGGTCAGACGCTGTTTAGGATATCTCTTCCAATACCCTCTGTAGCAATCTCTGGCTGAATGCCGCATCCACCGATACATATGTATCAATCTTGTAATGACAGATGAACTGAGAGGAGCCATTTGACACACTTCCTCCAAGGATGCCACCCAGGTGGCTGTGCTGCGTGTTGGATGAGCGGGTAGAGGTAATGCAGATATCTCATACACTTTGGTGATAGTACCCCAAATCCAGCACACAATGGTAGTATTGAGGGTGAAATCCTATGAGAGCCTGTTTTCTGGAAGGAATGGGTGCAATCTATATAAATCCTGAGGGCTCACCATACATTAAGTAAGTGCCAAAAGTTGTTCTGATGGGTGTGTGGCATGCGAGCAAAAGGAAAGCAGAATGAGTTCCTGTGCCCTGTGGGCACATTTCTTCTTGGGGATAAATGACCGGTACAATTGGAGCGCTACCTTGTCCAAGTAGAATACGCAGAGATCCTTCCGAACAAAGAACACGGACAGCTCAGATATTCCCCTTGCTGATGTGGTGGCAACGCAAAGGTGACTTTGTAAGACATATGATGAAGAGACACTTCTCTCAGCAGTTTGTAGGGAGGACCCATGAGAGATTTGATGGGAGGACCGAGGTAGGATAATGATGAATTATCAGAGGGCGCAAGCTGAAAGCCCCCTGAAGAAAATGAAGAATCGTAGGGAACAGGGTGAGGGAGTCAATCTAATGACAAGACCCAACTGTAGAAAGAGCCGCTACCTGCCTGTGAAGAGTGTTTGGGGAAAGTCCTTGTGTAATTATTATTTTATTATTATTATTATTATTATTATTGTTGTTGTTATTATTATTATTTATTAGACTTGTATGCCACTCTTCTCCAAAGACTCGGGGCGGCTACGTAATCTACTTGTAGGAATTTAAGTATCTTTGGGAGTGGAATTCGTAACAGCAAAAGGCCCTCTAAAGCACACTATGAACAAAACTTCTTCCACATTGTGCAGTAGATTCTCTCTGTGGACAAACAGCGGGACGCCTGAATGGTAAGGATCACATCTGAGTCACAGTCTGCGTTCGGTCTTGGAAGGCCACAGGCATCCAATGCCAGGGAATTGTCTGTAGCCCCGTCATATCTTGGGCATCAGGACCCCTGGGGATCTGGCCCTCATCTTAGTAGAGAGTGCACTGGCTAATTTGGTGCAAATTTTCTGCAGGCCCTTGTCTCTTCACTTTTCTGCTTTTTCAGCCACCTTAGAAGTGGCTGATTGGGACCTATGGGACTTGGAGACGGTTTGTCCCAAGGTTAAAGAGTGATCATCTTCATTATTGGGGCGGTTAGATTTTTTAATGACGTTTGCTGCCTTGTTTATCCAAAACTGGAGCCTTGTCCATCATGTTGTCTTAACTGGATTCCAAAATGGCCACTCCTTGTCACGTAGTTGCTCATCGCCTTCCCAAGCAAGCTCAAATGTATTTACACAGGCGGTAAGATGAAGCCACCTCGGCCCTCCTGAACAATCTCCTAGAGAATTGGGCTCCTTAAAGTGGAAAAAAACTGCCTGTAGTTTTAGTCTCAAAATGGCTGCCATGAGGTCCGTGAGCTGTTAGCTTCAGCAGCTTTGCTCCCTGGAGCAACAGAGAAGATACGGGCTATAGAGTGGTGAGCCCTAGCAGCCAGATTGCCGTAAAGTGACCCTTGGTGATGGAAGGGTGTGAAAAACACCTCATTGCTTTCTGCCCCCAGCTATCATCCAGCTGACTTGGAGAGGGGAGGGGAGAAATAGCTGCTGCTGCTTGAACAGTGCCAAAGCCCTTATTGACTGCTGTGCTGGTGAAAATTGGAGGCTTAAAGGAGCCGCAGCAGACCAGAGCAGTCTATACCATAGCATACAGTCCTCATTTTGAATGCACAAGGTCAATTCATCCTGAATGCTGGCTCCATCCAGGATGGAGAACAGCCCTGTAGTTGTCCTCTGCAGGCTATCTGGGAGGGTAGGAGATGTGACAGATGGCAGAAGGAATGGACATCTCCTGCAGCACCCTAAGCCCCATTTCCAGCTGGACAGCTTCCTGCGGCACTCTACTGGCCAAAATGGGATGCTGGGGACTATACACTGCCCCATGTGGTCCATTTTCACTAGCAGAGCAACTGTGGGCCAGTCCTTTGCTATTTCCAAGCCACCCCTGCAGGCCAGATCTAAGCACCCTGCAGGCAAGGTATGTCCCACAGCTTTGAGTTTGACACCCCTGAGATTGACAAACAGATAGGTTTATAATCTTATCACTTTATAAACACTGTCTTTGTATTTTGCTTTCGTTCCTCTCTCTCCTTTCCCTCCTTATGGAACAAGATGGGGAAGTGTATACAAATTTTAATTTATTTCCTATATTACTTCTCCAGAATACTGGATCTATAGAGTGCCCTTTGCTTAAATGTGTTGGATTCATCTGCTGTGTAATCAAAATAGATATCTCTGGATTTTAGAAAATATTTTGTTAGGAACTTCTCTTCAGCAAGCACTAATGAAACTAATGAAAGAGCACTATATGCTTTTATAGTGGAACCTGGCGAAAAGTTCCCATTAGGCTACTAAATCAAAGATAAGAGGTACCCAGCTAACAACAAAAATTGACTGAGGAGCCAGTAGAACCAGATAGCAGAAGGCTTTTTACCTGAATATGCCACCAGTCCTATTTTCATTTTCCTATTTAATCTACCTGCCTAATTAAATTCCCATGCACATATGTGGGAAATTAGTAATGAAGCCTGATGTTTCTAGCAATTGCAGCTCTCTTGTGAAATTGCAGCTCTAACATGAAACATTATTCCAAAATATTTATACAGGTCAACAAAGATACAAGCCTGCTCTCTTTGAGTGTTTTACTTATGCTGCCATCCTGTGACCAGAATTAGAAAATACACAACTAATACCCTAGTTGACATACCCTAAGCCTCAACAATTATTAATATACTCTTGCTTCTCATTACTGTCCTAGAGTCTTATCATTTATGGACTAATGCTGACCAGTGAAACAGTTCTAAATAGTAGTTGTACATGTTTAACATACAGGTGGTGGGGAACTGTTCTACCTCCCAAATATTTGCAAAGATATATGGCCTGAAGGAGAGTTCAAGGCTGAGAGCATTTAGGCTCCTCCTTAACTCCTCTGGAAGCTACTGCACTGCAGTGATAAAATTCCTGCTTGTTTACTAAATTATGCATCATACCTTTAGGTCTAATTCTTCACTTCCTATGTTGAACTGAACTGAATTGAACTGAAACACTGCCAGCAAAGCACCCATAAGAAAAGCTGACTTCCAAGCTGAAAGAGGAGTGCCTTGGCATAGGCTGATTTCAAGCCCAGCCACCCTTGGTGATTGCCCACCCCCCACTCCATCCCCCATGGAATCAAGAAGACCTAGAAAAGGGAAAGCATTTCCCAGAAGCTTAAGTTATTCTAAGCACAGATCTGATCTTAAAGCTCTGCAAGAAAAGAGGATCTCAGGATTCAATAAATTCCATTTTCATCTCAATTCTGTCACAGAAAATGTTGTTTTCAGAACTATCACAAGTTATTAGTGACAGACACGTAGATGGCAGTAGTTACAAAGCTTTTGAACTTTCCACTAGCATGACAACTGGAGTTTAACAAGTGGTTGCGAATCTAGTGGTGGTTTTTTTGGTTCCAATCTAAATGGGGAGAAATCTCAATTTCACCCTATTCCCATCAAAATTAGCTGTGTGAATGGCTTAGGCTTGCTCTATAAGCCCTTGTAACTGCCTTATTGGCTCTATATCTTCCCTTCCAATTGAACTATTCATGGGAAATATACAGAGACACTCAAACAATTCTAAAGTCAAAATAGTATATATTTTTGATCCAGTATCAGGAGAAAAAAACAAGAATATACCCCAAACGTAGAATTTTCAACAGTTTTACTGGAAAGTCTATCTCCAGAAAAGTGTCAGTGTAACCTATGTTCAAAAGTAGCTCTACTCTATAATTAAAATATAGTCAAAAATAATTTTATAATTATAATTAAATGCTAATAAAGCATTTAAGAGCTCATTTCTCAATGAAAACCAACCCTAACAATATCATAGAAAGAAACACCATGGGGGCACATGGAAAAAAAATATTATAATCCTCTTTAAACTATATAATCTGCTTCAATCACCATCTCAGTTGGATCTTCACATCTACTGATAATGGTCAATGCTCCCAATTTTTTCTATTCCTCATCCTCAATCAGGTATTACCATAAGCCAATCTGATACCCAAAATAAAACCAAATTATCTGTCTGACAAGAAAATGTGTCCAGACTGAGAGATGTTTGTTTGTTTGTTTGTTTGTTTGTTTGTTTGTTTGTTTGTTTGTTGATTGATTGATTGATTGATTGATTGATTGGATTTGTATGCCGGCCCTCTCCGCAGACTCGGGGCGGCTAACAACAACAATAAAACAGTATATAACAAAATCCAATACTAAAAACAGTTAAAAGCCCATTATATAAAAACCAATCATACATACAGACATACCATGCATAAAATTGGAATAGCTTAAAAAGAGGCAGCAATCAAGTACAATTTTATATACCATGCAAAGAGGAAACTAATTTATTCTCTATGTAGAAATGCACTGAATTTCAATCTAATTGTATATTTAAAAGAAAAATATTTATTTAATTTTGAGGCCATCCAGCTCAATAACTTACAAATAAAATCAGGAAAAAATATTCATAAAAATAACATTAGACAAATTAATATGGATTTGTGGTAAAATTTGCACTAGGCCAAGCTACTTTACATAAATTTTGAAATACAAATGATAGGTTTGAAAGAAAACACTTGTGCCCTGGTAGTGATGCAAAGCAATCCAGGAAATTTGTTATCTCTATACCTTCATCCTCTGCCTTTCTGTTTTTTAACCATTGGAACAAATGATAAATCAGAAAGTAGTGTTTGCTTCTTCCTCGCTTCCAGGAAAAGTTCTCCCTCTGAGCTCCAAAGGATACAGTTATGGTGACATTTTAATCAATCTTCCATTTATTGCATGATCAAGGTGGGCTCAGAAAGGCCCAGTTAAGTTGGCCTCACTGAGCTCACCTTGACTAAGAAATCCAGAATCAACATTAACCCTAGTAGCATAATCTCATACTAAACTTTTCAAAGAATGCACAGTGGTACTTCTACCTACAAACACCTCTACCTACAAACTTTTCTAGATAAGAAATGGGTGTTCAAGATTTTTTTGCCTCTTCTCAAGAACCATTTTCTACTTACAAGCCCTAACTGGAAAAGACAGGGAGAAGCCTCTCTGGGGCCACTCTAGGAATCTCCTGGGAGGAAACAGGGTCTCCCCCCTCCCTGTGGTTTCCCCAATCACACACATTATTTGCTTTTACATTGATTCCTATGGAAAAAATTGCTTCTTCTTACAAACTTTTCTACTTAAGAACCTGTTCACGGAACAAATTAAATTCGTAAGTAGAAGTACCATTGTATAATGATAGATACACATTTGCATCTTTATGTAATATATGAGGAACCAGTCCTAATTCATGTAGTCCAGCTGCCAAACCAATGAGCTGTTAACCATATGGTTCCAGAGTGAATGTTTTCTACTCCCAGACTGCAGAACATGGCAAAGCAAAGAATATTCCTTCCAATAATCTGTCAAAATGAACGGGATAAAAATCTTATCAACGCAAACAGATTTGCCCATGGAAGAAATGAAAACTAAAAAGACCCAGCCAGATGCACACGCAGAGAAACAAATGACAGAAAAATTAATTGGTCAAGTGTTTTGCATGTGCAGAAACATTTTTCAAAGGACCATTTCAAATGTGCATAGGAATTGGGTCATATTACTCAGCTGATGATAACTGTAAGCACCTGAAATGAGACTATAGCTGAATATACAGTTCTTATCTGACTGCTCCAGAAGATAAAATTCAAGTGGCTAAAATATTTTATTTTTCCATTATTGATATACAGAATGCAAATCTTTTGTTTGAACTAGCCTAGCATGGTTATTTAGATTCCTTATGGCCAAAGTTCAGGTCTGGGCATGGAACAGAGACCACACTGGTAACTCTGGTGGAAGGCTTTCATCAGAAGCAAGATGAAATGAACGTGCCACTTTTGATTCTATAAGACCTCCTCATAGCCTTCAATACCATCAATCATTACATTCCACACATTAGGCTATTGTGGAGACTGCAGGCACTGTGTTGCAATGGTCTTGCTCTTCCTCAGTAGGTAATTTCACTCAATGAGAGAGGAGAAACAATTCTCTTGTTCGGTGCTGCAGTCCATTCCCTCTGCTTTTCAATATCTACATGAAGGTACTATAAGAAGTTATTATAGCCATCCAGGGCTTGCCTAGAAATGCTGCTGAAGTCTTGTCTTGGAGACTATTGCAGTGAAGGCTGTTAGATGGGACAAAACCAGCTAAAAATGAATACCAATCAATGCAAAGTCATTATTTGCAGTGTTCTTCCAACTCTCTTAAGGTTGTGACCAAGACAGCTTTGCCCAGCCACAGCAGACACTGCAGTTGTGATTCCACCTGGAATAGGAATTTAGCTATGATCATTCAAGTCCTTATCACCAATGGGTAGATTTTAACAATATCCACCAATATCCAATATTCACTTTCTGAAATTCATCCAGAAAGTGTAACAGCCCACTCTCATTGGTTGGGGTGATTTTACTATGAACATATTACATCCACATCACAAATCCTACATTGCCTACTAATAAGTTTCTATGGGCAACTCAAAGTTGTGTGTGTGTGCGGGCGCGCGCACATTTAGCCTATAAAGCACATTATGATTTGGCACTGAGGTTCCTAATTCAATCAGAATTAATCCACCCAAGGAAATCCACATCGTTGGTGGTACAACACTTCAATGTGTATTAAAAAAGGAATAAGACCAGAAAACACTGCTTTTCAGGAATAACACCAATACTGTACTATCACCTAACCCCCAAAACTTTACCATTAGACTACCCACAGTTGACCTCTCCTGATTCCTAAGAGGTCAGTAAGGGGCATGCATAAGTGCACTAGCGTGCCTTCCGTCCCCTGTCCTATTATTTCTCTCTTATTAGTATCATGTATATAAACACTGTTATATCTTTGTATACTACCAATACGTACTTGACAAAACAAAGAAACGAATTGTAACACCAATACCCCATTATTTATTTATTTATTTATTTATTTATTAGATTTGTATGCCGCCCCTCTCCGTAGACTCGGGGCGGCTCACAACAATAACAAGAACAATGTAAAAAACAAATCTAATAATTTAAAAAACACTAAAAACCCCATTATTAAAAGCAAACACACACACAAACATTCCATGTATAAACTGTATAGGGCCGGGGGAGATGTGTCAGTTCCCCCATGCCTGACGGCAGAGATTGGTCTTAAGAACTTTACGAAAGGCAAGGAGGGTGGGGGCAGTTCTAATCTCTGGGGGGAACTGGTTCCAGAGGGTCGGGGCCGCCACAGAGAAGGCTCTTCTCCTGGGTCCCGCTAAACAACATTGTTTAGTCGACGGGACCCGGAGAAGGCCAACCCTGTGGGACCTAACCGGTTGCTGGGATTCGTGTGGCAGAAGGCGGTCCCGGAGGTATTCTGGTCCGATGCCATGAAGGGTTTTATAGGTCATAACCATCACTTTGAGGTAAGAGTAGGCCTCTTAGCCAGAAAATGCTTAGGATGAAACTTTCAGGCAGGAGGGGGGGGCATTGAGATTTGACTGGATTTCTCAAATGGCATAAAAACTTTCTACTGCTGTCATAGTCTGATTGTTCCAGGTTTATATTGTACCATGGACATTTTAATAGCTTTTATTATAGGATTTGTACTGCTGTAAGCCACTGCAAGTCTCAAAATTCAATGGCGTAACAGTGAATAAATAAAAATGCTTAAAATAAAATGCAAGTAATTCTTCAGAACATCATGGTCATTGTATTGTTATCATCAAAAAATAGGGTGAAGGAGGGAGAACCATTTATCCTGACATGAATTCTGAAATTAGCCTAACTGTATTTTATTATTATTTGTAGGCGAATGTACACATGAGTTCTGTGTCACTTCCCACAGGACACGGCTGTATTGATAAAATATGCTATTCCCCATTGAATAAGAGTGTGAAAGGGTGAGATCAGCTCAGACCAGTTCTTAGACCCGGTAGGAACGGCAGGAGACTCCGACCACCCACCCTGGATGCTTCTGCGCAAGCGTGTGTGTGAACTAGTAGCAAACTAATTCAGAACCCACTACTAGGTGAGATATTTATACAGGCATCCATAAACTACAGATCCATGACTAAGAAAAAATGAACAATCACTCTTCCAAAAATTTCAGCCAGGATACAGAACAAGCTATGCCAGCATCTAATGGAATTTGCATTAGACTGCAGTGTAGATAGAAGCGCTCCCATATTATCAGTTGGCAGAACTAAAGAAAAACTATTTATAGCCCCCAATGGAAGGTTGCATAGAAAAGCTTTAAGATTTATTTTCTCCCTCTACTTATGGCACAGTGACCCTTTCCCCAAGACAACTGATGATGGTGGAAGACTTTATCTATCAAGAAGTCCATTAGTAGGCTTTACAGAAACTCTAGCCATTATTTAATGCTAGATGGCTGCCAAGTTAAGGAAAACCACTTTCCAAGTTACCAAAAATCCGCTACATACAACTTTTTATTTAGCCATCACACTCTCCCACAAAGGATTCAAAGCAGTTTATAAAACCTGTAAATGGTTTAAAAAGCAAACATAGATAAAGCCTATGTGGTATTGGCTGGGCTCCCCAAGTGCCTTTTGATGGTAGTAAAATCCCTAGATGCTTCATCATGCCAAATCCAAAAGCTCAGGCAGTGGATCAGCTTTCCAATCATCAAATCATACTTAGAAGAAAATAGGAAAAAAACAAGGCTGCTAGAATATTTTTCTCTACAGGGATAATGAAATATCCAATATTTCTCATCTCTTTTCTTCTGTATTTCATTCATTTCAGCCACTTGCTTTCATTTACAAATTGAAAACACCCTTATCCAGCACAACAAAAATTGTTCATGTTTAAATTCAACCAAAAAGACTTCTGTAGCATCAAATCTCTCCAAAAATCTTCTATATTCCTAAACATAAGGTTTGACAAAATACTTTCCAAAGATAATCTTGCATCTACCAGAATGACAAGACTTGCTTCTGAACATGTATCGTATAATGATATAAATGTTTAAATTGAGTAAATCCCTGTGAGAGCTCCCTAAACACTTTCAATAATTTTTGTGATTTTGCATAAATAATTTAGTCCCCGTGCCATAAAATGAAATAAAGTGTGTTGAGGTAGTGAGTACAGATCACAGAGAACTTATTGGCAAAGAGCAGAAGTCAAAATGGTGCCTCTTTAAAGTCCTAAAAATTTGTAGAAAATTTTCTTCTCAGTAGCAGCTACTATTTTCCTATTAAACCAAATGACATAGTAGAGTGCTATTATTTATTTGTATCCCGCCTTTGTTGTTTTTATAAATAAGTCAAGAGGATGAACATACTTTCTCCTCCTATTTTTCCTTCAACAACCACCCTGTGAAATCAGTTAATCTACGAGGGAAGGCCTTAGGTCACCCAGCTGGCTTTTAAGACAGGACTAGAACTACGGCATCTGGCTTTCTAAAATGATACCTTAACCCCTACATCCCACTGGCTCTCCCATCAATTAAACACCAAAACATAAGCCTTATCTGATTTTGGACAACTAAGTCCATACTATATATACCAGTGATGGCGAACCTATGGTACGGGTGCCACAGGTGGCATATGAGCCATTGCCCTAGCTCAGTTCTAATGTGCATGTGCTGGTCAGCTGATTTTGGCTCACATGGAGGGTGTTTTTGAATTCCCGAGAGCCTCCAGGGGGATAGAGGAGGGAATTTTTACCCTTCCCCAACTCCACGGAAGCCTTTGAAGCCTGGGGAGGACGAAACATGAGCCTACTGGGCCCACCAGAAGTTGGGAAAACAGCATGTTCCTGGCCTCCAGACGGTCTCCAGGGGGAAGGGGAAGCTGTTTTCGCCCTTCCCAGGCATTAAATAATGGGTATGGGCACTCGTGCATGCACGATAGCGCACGCCCACGCTCTTTGAGCACCCAAGGAAAAAAAGGTTCACCATCACTGATATATACCATACACCTGGTAGGAAAGGTTAGCATACAGTATATTTTAATAAAGGTTTTAGCTGAATGTATTGATAATTATAATTAATCATAATAAAGTAAGGAAAACAAAGACATGATTGTAGATGTAAAACTTCTTTGAGACAAAAGCATGCTTTTTTCTTATCAGGATCTATCTGAAAAATGATTTGGGAAAATCCAAATCTACTTACACTAGGAAATAATTTCTTTATTAATTTTTTTAGTGTCTCCTTACACATTTTAGTGTTGTCAAATGTAGGGAAAGATTTTCCAAAAGGGACAACACAGAAAGAGCCCATAACATAGACTCTTGCCACCCTGAGTCAATTGAGAATGGTAGCATATAAGTCTAATTAATAATAATAATAATAATAATAATAATAATAATAATAATAATAATAATTAATAATAATAATAACATGTCTGTATAACTGTAGCAGAAACTGAATTTTTGTGATGAAGTACAGAATGCAAAAATCATTTTGTTTATTAAATCCATACCTGTCAAAGAAAGATTTCTACTAAAAACAGCAAACATGCAGGATTTTTCATGAACTGAATAATCAGAGCATGAAGCAAATGAACATATTTTAATAACTCAAATGAGTTGAAAACAAAGCAAATCAGTTTGAAAAAAGAACAGATGTTCTAACTATGTTCATTGCTATACTCAGTAAATACCACAACAGAGGATCTTCACAGATTATTAGCACTAATGTAAAATGGCATTTTCTGTAGTACAGTTCACTTAACTTGCAATTCTTGCAACAGTACAGAGATTCATTCCTTTTTAGCATAACAGTTTATATAATCTACTCTTAAAGAAGCATTTAAAATGATGTCATTTAAGTACAATCTGAATGTGAATTAGAAACCTACAGCAACAGTGCATATGAAGGCCTTTAGTCAGTTCTGTCTATTGTACTAATTGCAACCTTACCTGGTACAGAATGACCTAGATATAACAACTCATACTCTCATTACCACTATCTGGACTACTGAAATGCTTTCTACATGGAGTGTCCTTAAAGACTCTCAGAAACTGTATTGACCCAAAAGATAATGATTCAAGATATTATGTGTTCCTAGAATTAGATCCATAGAACAATAATTTTTGTGAGCCTTGTAGAAATCGTTGTTTGGTTTCTGCATATATTTTAAAGCAAAAAAAATCTTCGTGGTTTGGTACTTGGGTGCCTGCAAGATCATCTGCTCCAACCAGAATCAGCTTGATCTACTAGATATTGTAGGGAAATATGACCCCCACATTTCCAGGAAATGAGATAAAGCAAAGCTAGATGGTGCTGCTTTTCCATAATGATCCCAGAACTCTGAAATGCTTCCCTATGGAGATCAGAAGCACATTTGCAAACTGAAGTACTGTATTTTGAAGGGCATTTTCTTGATTTAATGCACTGTGTTATCTGATCTTTATTCTTCCCTTGGCCTGTTGTCCTCCATTCTCTTGAGGTTTTATGATGTATTGATTTTGCATTGTACTGTGGATGTTTTAATTGTACATACCGTACACTGTCAAGTGTCACCCACTAGGTACAAATTTAATTAATACATAAAGAATGTTTGGATAGAAAAAATCAGTCTTCCTTCTGTCCACCTAGGTTTCAGATAACAATACTGTGATAATAATGAACATTATGAGTGGTGGAGTAATGCTATTAGGATTAATACAGTAAGGCAAGTGATGAAAATATATGTAATGAGTCAAACTGTTCTTCATACATTTTTCTTTCCAGGCTGCTTATCATTTCAGTTGTTCTCCTATGGATATGCTTCAGTTTATCAATGTCCATTTTAAATACAGAACCAAACATAATTTTGCAGATTCAATCTGACCAACACAAACTAGACGGAAACAATGATTCTGTTGATTCTGATATTATTATTTATTATTATTATTTATTGGATTTGTATGCCGCCCCTCTCCACAGACTCGGGGCGGCTAACAGCGATAAAAAAAAAACAGTATGTAGCAATCCAATTAATAAAACAACTAAAAACCCTTATGATAAAACCAAACATACATACAAACATACCATGCATAACTTGTAATGGCCTAGGGGGAAAGAATATCTTAGCTCCCCCATGCTTGGCGATAAAGGTGGGTCTTGAGTAATTTGCGAAAGACAAGGAGGGTGGGGGCCGTTCTAATCTCTGGGGGGAGTTGATTCCAGAGGGCCAGGGCCGCCACAGAGAAGGCTCTTCCCCTGGGGCCCGCCAAACGACATTGTTTGGTCGACGAGACCCGGAGAAGGCCAACTCTGTGGGACCTTATCGGCCACTGGGATTCAATATTGTACCTTTGATGCCACCTAGGATTATTTGTCTTTTTTGAACCTATGTTACATTGTTGGTTCATGTTCAGTTTGTGATCTACCAAGATACCCAAATCTTATTTGCATATACAGTATAGCTGCATTCTTCTATACTTAAATATTTAATATTTTTATCCATATTTATGTTTTTGCATTAATCCCTGTTGAAACATAATATTGGGTCAAGGGTCTCCTAACTATCCTTCCCATTTTTGTGCAGCTACTGTTAGGCAGATCAGACCAGAGGTCAACGCCACAGGAAGGCTAAAACTATCTTGGTTGAGATTTGGTATAATAACAGAAACTTCTGATTCTATTATACCTCCTCATATTATAATTTGGCAAACTAGGGAGCTTCTATTTGAACTGCTCCTCAATGCAATTTGGCTGACTTGCTGTAAAAATATTTTTGCCCTTTTTGCCAAGACAATAGCATTTGCATATCTTGGTTCAAGGTCATCTTCCTTATTTTCTCCAGATACAAATTTGGTAAAGTTGTATTCTAGCTTATCATAGGAATATGTTGGAATAGCACACACAAGCTTAGAATGGAGCCCAACGATATAGTACTTGAAAATTCCCTCCAAGTGGATATACTGTACAGTCATTTTAGCACATAGTCCTTGGATATAAGTGCTCAATCTACACAATATCAATCTAATGCTACCACAATCCAGGCTACATTTTGGTCAAATTCCCACTATAATCTATAAAGGATGCTTTGTAGGATACTAGGCTACCATGTATGACTTAGAAGTCTATAAAATGTCCCTAGTTCAGAAGTTCCTAAATTGGCTTAGTTCATGACACCCTTTCAAGTATGTTTCCACAGTGTGGAAACTCCATAGTTTTCACAATGTTCCACAGATGTCAAGCATTTCTGTGCTCTCTCAAAAATGTAAGATTGCTGCAGTGCCCCACAGAGCTGTGATGCACCGTTTGGGAATTAATGCCCTAGGTGCCTAAGAATTTCGAGACATTTCACTCCAACGCAGGCTGTATTTGAAGGCATGTGCACATTTATGTAGTTCATAAAATCATCTGCCATAATACCTGTCAATGAATACTTCAACTTCAACTGTAACAACACAAGTGCACAAAATAGATTCAAACTCAATGTAAACCATTCCAAACTTGACTGCAGAAAATACAATTTCAGCAATAGAGTGATCAATGCATGAAATGCACTACATGACTCTGTGGTTTCTTCCCCAAACCCCCCAAAACCTTAACCTTAGATTATCTACAGTCAACCTCACCCCATCCCTACAAGATCTGTAAGGGGCGTGCATAAGCGCACCAGCGTGCTTACCATCCCTGTTCTACTATCCTATTGTCCAAATTTACCTATACCTACTTTGCTTTTGTTTATCTTTATACCATACCTTTTATCTTGTACACGTTTTGATAAATAAAATAAATATAAATAAATAAATAAACATTATCCCTGCAATGTAGTCCAGATAAGAAGCACAAGTAGCTTGAACTTTATTGTAAGGTTACTTAACTGAATATTGCAAGCCAAAAAATATTTATACTCTCCTTTCCTTTTATTCCTTGGAAAATTAAGGAAGGTCCCTTCTGAAACATTTCCCATCCTTCCTTCCGTGGTCTGAGTCAATTGCTCAGTCTGCAGCTCCTTCTCTAGAGGTTATTCCCACATACAAATACAATACACCAAGCATCTGAGCCCACTCTCTGTTCCCTAATACTGAAGCATTATTTCATGTGAAACAGTATTCATCTTCCAAATCTCCTTTGCTTTGTTAATACTGTACAGTGCACTGTTCATTTTGTCCCTAGATGCTCTCCTATTTATTTTTACATTGTTGTATGTTTGCCATGCTCCTTTTTTTGAAGTCCAATCTAAAATACAAGTTTTTCTTCTAAATGCAAGTTATTCAAGCCTTTTTCCACTTTGTTCTAGATGACAAGAATTGCTGACCTTATAAAGATAAGCATGGTCAGGCTAGTAAGTACAGTGGTGCCTCTACTTAAGAACTGAATTTGTTCCATGACCAGGTTCTTAAGTAGAAATGTTATTAAGTAGAAGCAATTTTTCCCATAGGAATCAATGTAAAAGCAAATAATACATGCAAACCCATTAGGAAAGAAATAAAAGCTCGGAATTTGGGTGGGAGGAGGAGGAAGAAGAGGAGGAGGACAGGCGCTGCCAAAGGAAGAAGGTGGGGTGAGGGGAATCAAAAAAATCCAAAACTTTAAGGCTTAAAAAAAAAAGGGACTCTGAGGCGACAGGAGAAGCATGCGCCTCCCATACACCCGACCCAAGGCTGCCTCCCATACACTGCCTCCCATACACTGGCTGCTGCTGGTGCTACCTGCTGCTTCTTCCTTCTGATGCTGAAGGGCTCCCCTCTCCTCTCGCTCGCTTGCTCGCTTTTTAGCCCGCACTTTTTATTCGCTGTGGTGACTCCTCGGCTGCCCAGAGCAAAGGGGGCATTTCTTTTCTCTGGGCACTGGCAGAGGTTTATACCCTGTCCAAGTGCCCAGAGAAAGGAAAATGCTTCATTCACTCTGGACTGCCAAAGCCTCTTTAAGCACCACCAAAAGGCTCCTCTGGCAGCCCAGATGGCTGGGATTAAAGGGGGAATGGCAGGAAACTGGCCAGGCCTTCATGCCGCTCTCAAATTTCCTGGGAAATTTTTCCGGTTCTTAAGTAGAAAATGGTTCTTAAGTAGAGGCAAAAAAATCTTGAACACCCGGTTCTTATCTAGAAAAGTTCTCAAGTAGAGGCGTTCTTAAGTAGAGGTACCATTGTACTTCAATAAGCAGCTTCTACAGAATATCTGGGCTGCAGGCTAGGCAGAGAAATTGAAAAACAACTTGGGAAATGCAGCATAAAACATATGTGCTCTTTCCAAGAAAACTGTAGGATTGTATTCCTAAAGCAACAAGAAACTGAGGTAAATTTGAAAGTTTATATTTTACTAAGAGTTCATCTATTTATTTAACTTTCTTAATATTGTACCACATGGCATGTAACCTTCTAGGACCTTCTTTCTTGACAATTATTTCCTGCCCTAGTTCATTCCTTTTCTGCCTTTCACTGTAAATTTCATTCCTCTTCTGCTATTTTCTACATTTCCTCTTCTTAATGTATAGGTCTCATACTTCCATTTGTGATAAATTTCCTTACTAAACATACAGATTTACAGTAGTTTTCTTATGAAAATTACACTATAAGTTTTGTTTTTTCTGTTTGTCTATTTTTGTTGAAGTGTGTACACAAGGTTTTTTTTTCAAGGAAAATTCAATAAAAATATTTTTAAAAAGAAAAGAAAATTACACTTTAAAGGCTATAACTTGAATGAACCTCTGAATACTTCATGCTTAACTACACCAGTTTCTTAGCTATTATAAGTGAAATACAGAATTACTATAATGCTGTAATAAAATAAGTACATATAGTACATTTGTTTTTAAGATCATTCTGCATTCAAGACTCTGTTAAATGTAATCTTCAAAGTTTTAATAAATTATCTGCACATTTGCTGACTGAAATAAGTAGCTGCATAGACTATAATATATTAGACCTAACCAATCCAAGCATTTTTATTGGATATGTTTTTTGAACAATGGTTTAACTTAAAGAATGAAATGTGTTGTGGGAATATTTTAAGCTTAAAATGTTTGAAGAGTGGAAGAAAAAAATCAAGACCAATTATTTTACTCTATTCATTGATGAAAGGACAAGAAGTACTAAAATAATCCACAAGAAAAGAGAACTGAATCCAAGTGTTAATGGCAAAATTCTTAACAATGGATGAACTTGAACAATGAAACACCCAACAATGAAGCATCCAATAGCACCTTTTAAGTGATGCTTTTTAGGTAAAAGATACCTTATCCTAAATTAGAATTTTGGAACACAATGAACAGAATCAGCCTTTTGTTCACAATGTCATTTATAAGCAAGTATGTTTAACACCAGGCTGTTGGGTTAAATAAAATTATTACAAGTTTAAAATAACAGTACTATGTTTGCATTTCTAAATATTATTTTAAATGTATTTTGGGTGCAGGATATAAATGTATTTTGGATGCATGAAGCCGTTAAAGCCAACCTCTTTAACACATTCTTTAGCTCAGTCTTTGTAAACAGCAATGGCTCATGCCCTATATTTCCTAGTTTTATCACAATAACTACAACAATCTAACACATATTGATTTTACAGAAGATAATGTTGGAAAGGCTTTATGCAACCTAAAACTATCACTATCTATTGGACCCAATGTACTATGTGTATTTAAAGAGAGCTTTAAAAAGCTCTCTTCATCCATAGCTGAACCTCTAAGCGTAATTTTTTAAAAACCGTTCAGGACTAGCTTCTTACCTAATTATGGTCACTAGTTAGAGTCATCCCTGTCTTCAAAAAAGGAGATCCAAATAATGTTGAAAATTACAGACCAATCTCTTTATGTTGCATCACCTGCAAAGGCATGGAATCAATCATAAACCAATCCATTACCCTCCACCTAAAAACTAACAACCTACTCTCTAACAAAATTTAGTTTCAGAAAAAAATATCTTGTAACCTGCAACTCTTACACTGCAAAAACATATGGACTACACATCTTGATCAAGGTAAAACAATAAACGCAATTTACAGAGACTTCTGTAAAGCCTTTGACTCAGTAGTACACGACAAACTTCTTTTGAAGCTCAAATCCTATGGCATCTTAGAGCCCCTTTATGATTGGATAACTGCATTCTTGTTAAACAGACAAGTGGTTAAAATAGGAAGTGCCCTATCAAATCCTGCTCTTGTCAATAGTGGTGTCCCTCAAGGCAGTGTTCTAGGACTAACACTCTTCATACTTTAAATAAATGACCTCTGTGATCATATTACAAGCAACTATGTCCTCTTTGCTGACAATGTTAAATTATTTAATACCACTGGCAATACTGCTACCCTTCAAAAAGACCATGTATCAGAATGGTCAAACAACTGGCATCTCAACCAATAAATGCTCTGTCTGTCAGAACACAAAATACAAACTTGGAGGACACCTAACCCTAAGCCTCACTCTGTCAAGGACCTTAGAGTAGTCATATCTAATGACCTAAGTGCCAGAGCCTAACAACATTGACAAAAAGGCACTAAGAGTTATTAATCTAATCCTGCATAGCTTCTTCTCTGGCAATATCAATCTACTAACCAGAGCATACAAAACATTTGCTAGACCAATTCTTGAACACAGCTCACCTGTCTGAAATTCACACTGCATATCAGATATCAATACAATTGAGAGAGTCCAAAATTATTTCACAAGTAGAGTTATCCACTCCACTGCTCACAACAGAATACCTTCATTATTGCTGGAATGGCTAATTGTGCACAGCTTCGCGGCTCTGGAGCGTGAGTGCGGGATCGAGCGCAATTTTGCTTCCCGTACCTATGCAGGTAGCAAAATCTCACACAGGGACACGTGTGCGGGTGCATTTCACCAAGGTTTTTTGCTTCCCTGCATGTGTAAGCCAAAAACCTTGCTGAAACATGTCCGCACTTGTGTTTGAGAGAAGGTGAAAAAAGTGAAGACAGTCCCTCCTGTACAGTCCATAGAGTATATACTAGGTACATATAATAGCATCTTTAGCCTGGCAAGATTTTATCTACAGGTGTTTAACAATAAAGAATTCACTTTGGGAGAATTAATACATGTTAACTTTGAGTCTGATGTTAGATTGGAAATCATGGTGTCAATATTCCAGTAATTCCTAAGAAATGCTATATGGTGACATAGTTAGTTTGAAGGAAATCACTACAAATGTTTTCCTCTATGGCCTTGATTTTTATAGCCATTTTTCTCTATTTTATCTTCAATATATATGAGGTATCATATATTTAAACCTGACTTGCGCATACTGTCATAATGCCTCTAGCACAGACTTTCAGTATCAAAAATAAATTCCAATCAATATATACTACCTTAAATGAAATTTTGGTTATTGGGCTTTGTCCAAGTTTATTTGGAAACAAATCCAAATATTCTGAGTAGAACTTATTTCCAAATAGGTATATTTAGTATTGTTTTCTAAATACAACTTAGGTCAAAAAATAAGCACAAGTCTGTGATACATGATTAAACTGACTCCAATGAAAGACTAAATATCTTCTATGGGACTTCAAAAGGTCTTAAATGTGACCTGATCATATCATCTATGCATACACTCATCATCCCTTGTTTTCTGTACAAAAACAGCTTCTACAAAAGAAATGCAACTAAGTAACATGTTCAGAAAATAATCATTATGTAGTCATGAGAAGATGGCAAACTCGTTGATTAAAAAATGAAGATGATAACAAAGAACAGAGGCAAAGAATTTAATCATATGTTTGCCCTTATGATGGGTATTGTTCAAACCTCAAAAGCAAATAAAATGAAGTTCAAATATTTAAGTCAATAATTAATGTGCTATGTAGAAAACAATATTAAAACTTCTTGAGGGTATTTCTCAAGACAATTATATGAATTTATTAACTTTTTTTTAAATGAATAAGATCTTTAATTCTTAAACTTCAGCTGAGCCCAAGGGGGAGGGGCGATAAACATGTCATTGCCTTGAATCCCATTCTTATCTACCACCAATTCACTTGGACCATACACTAAACCTAAACTCATTTAACTGCAGATGAACTGTGGTGGCATAGTGGTTAGAAGACCCGTTGTACCTACCTGAACGGTCTTCTCGATGCACTGGAAGGAGAGTCCAACATGGGTAATGTACCAATCCTATTGGTAGAGACTGAGTTATAATTAGCATAATAATAGCTACCGCCCCCTTACTGCTCCCATGAGCCCCAGTTTTAAAAACGAAAAAACAATGTAAGAGGATAACCAACTTTTATTATTACAACTAAACTTCAAACTCCCCATCTCCGACGTCTCTGAACTTCAACTAGTCGGGTGGGTTTGGACTCTCCTTCCAGTGCATTGAGAAGACCGTTCAGGTAGGTACAACGGGTCTTCTCCACTGCATCTGGAAGGAGAGTCCAACATGGGATATATCAAAGATTTACTGCCCATGGGAGGGAGAAGGTCTTGACTGGGACGTTGGAGATGCACACACTCTCTGTAGCACACGTCTACCAAACGCTGCCTCAGCGGAAGCAAATGAGTCCAACTTGTAGTGCTTAATAAATGTCGTAGGTGCTGCCCAAGCGGCAGCTCTGCAAATATCTTCTATCGAGGCCTGTGTCGTCCAGGCCGCTGATGTGGCCGCACTCCTGGTTGAGTGAGCCGTTATGCCCATCGGGGGGGTCATGTCCTCCCGCTCTGTAGGCTTCCAGAATACAGTCCTTTAGCCAACGACTTATCGATTTAGAAGATAGTCCAAGTCCCATTCTGTGTTGAGAAAATGAGATAAACAAAGTTTCAGACTTCCTGAATGGTTCAGTCCTCCTGATATAAATCTTTAGAGCACGTCTTACATCGACCTTATGCCATCTTAACTCTGACGGATGATCTCCATGCGTGCAGAAGTCAGGCAATATAAGTTCCTGTTTCATGTGGAACAAGGTGTTCACCTTGGGAATGAACATTGGATCTAAGCGGAGTACCACTCTATTTGGGTAAAAGATACATAAATCTGGTCTCACAGAGAGGGCTGAGAGCTCTGACACTCTGCGTGCAGAAGTAATCGCTACTAAGAAAGCTGTTTTCAAAGAAAGGAGCCTAAGTGGAATTGATCTTAAAGGCTCAAAGGGTGGTTTTGTCAAGGCCTTAAGCACTATCGAGAGATCCCATGATGGGAACCTCCGCACATGTGGTGTATGTGTGTTTGAGGCTCCACGTATAAAGTTCCTTACCCACGAGTGTTGGGCTAGCGAACGAGACTCCAGTATCTGAATCATGGTGGAGAGTGCTGCCACCTGTCTCCTTAACATGTTAGGAGCCAGTCCCCGATCTATTCCTGCCTGTAGGAACTCCAGCACCGTAATCACCGATGCCTTCCTGGGATTCTTGCCTTCCTTGCTACAAAATGTGCAAAAGGCAGCCCACGTGGCCTGGTATATCCTAGAAGTTGAGGGACGTCGAGCAGCCTGCATTGTATCGATGACCTTCTCTGGCAGATCTTGATGCCTTAATCTGTGCCTTTCAAGTGCCAGACAGTTAGTTGTAGCCACTGGGGATAAGGGTGTTGTAGGTTCCCCTGGCTGAGGGAAATGATGTGGTCTGGCATCCTCCATGGTGGGGTTACTGACAGAGCCATCAGGTCGGCGAACCACGGCCGGCGTGGCCAGTGCGGTGCCACCATCAGGACCGCTGCCTTCTCTCGGAGAATTTTCTCTATGACTCTTGGTATCAGGTTTACTGGGGAAAATGCGTACAGCAGTCCTGTCGGCCAAGCTGACAGCAAGGCGTTGACCCCCTCTGTCCCTGGTTCCGGAAAACGTGAATAGAACCTTAGGGTCTGCGCATTCCGGTGAGTGGCGAACAGGTCTACAGATGGAGTCCCGAACTTGCGCAATATCTGTTGAAATAGCGCTGGATCCAGCCTCCACTCTGACGGGTGTAATGTAGTCCTGCTGTGCCAATCTGCCTGGGTGTTGTTGGTCCCGGCAATATGCTCCGCGGATAAGGATGCTAGGTGAAGTTCGGCCCAATCGAATAGGTTTGCCGTCTCCTCCATGAGGCGACGCGACCTCGTGCCCCCTTGATGGTTCAAGTGGGCTCTGGTCGCCACATTGTCTGTAAGCACTAGTATGTGTTTGTCCCGGACAATAGAGTGGAAAGTCTGAAGAGCTAGAAAGACCGCTCTGAGTTCGAGAAAGTTTATGTTTATTGGTGTTAATTCTTCTGCAGACCATGTGCCCTGCGCCATGTGGGGGCCGATGTGAGCTCCCCAACCATAGAGGCTGGCGTCTGTAGTTAGAATCATCTTGTCTTGTATCTGAAAGGGGGAGCCCCTGAGTACTGCAGGAGATGTCCACCATCTCAAGGACTCTCTGACGTTTCGCGGTATGCGGATCCGTTGGTGTGAGTGGCTTACCTTGGCTCTTTGTGCTAGTAGTAAAAGCCACTGTAGATCCCGGATGTGGTGCCTGGCCCAGGGCACAATTCCTATAGGCGTGACCAGTGTCCCCAATACCTTTGATAATAGGGACATTGGCACTTGCCTGTGTTGATTGAGGCTGGCTATTAAACGTTGAATATTTGTTATTCTCTCCGGGGAGAGTGAGACCGAGCTTGACGAGGTGTCTATGATCGCTCCTAGGTGTAAAAGTCTGGTTCTGGAAATCAGTTGGCTCTTCTCCACGTTGATGGTGAAGCCATGAGCTTCTAATGTCTGTATGGTTCGGTTTAAGTCGTGCCCTGCCTGCGTTGGCGACCTGGACAGTATAATGATGTCGTCCAGGTACGCCATCAGTCTGATGGATTGAGAGCACAGGTGGGCTGTCAAAGCATCCAGGAGTTTGGTAAAAGTCCGTGGAGTTGACGAAAGGCCGAATGGCATGGCCTTGTATTGGTAGTGTGTTCCCTCGGAACAGAAACGGAGGTATTTCCGGTGCGACAGGTGTATAGGAACATGCAGGTATGCCTCTTTCAGGTCGATGGACGTTAACAGGTCCTGTGATCTGATTGAGGCCAAGATAGTCTGTAGAGAGTGCATGTGAAATCTCCGGTACTTTATGAAGATGTTTAGTTGTTTCAGGTTGAGGATCAACCTGCAACCTCCTGAGGACTTGGGGACAATGAAAATCATTGAATAAAACCCCTTGCCCTCTTCCTGGGGTGGTACAGGTTCTATGGCTTGTATTTCCAGCAAATGCATGATTTCTTTTTGTAGTTGCAGCTTTTTTTGTGGTTCCCAAATTCTCGGGCAGTGTATGAACCGATTGGGGGGTTGTCCCACAAACTCCAGGCGAAGTCCTCCCGACACTGTAGCCAGGACCCATAGGTCGGAAGACGAAGTGTGCCAGGAAGCGCTGAAGTGTTGAAGCTTCCCCCCGATTGGCAGTTGCTTGGCAGAGTCACTTAGAACGGCGGAAACCTCTCTGGTTGTTCCCCCGAAAGGGCCGCCTCGAGTTCTGGTATCCCCTGGGTCTGTCCTGGAACGACCCCCAGTCGCTCCTGAAGGTCTGGTGCGAGAACTGACCCTGCGAGTATGGTCTGTGGCTCTGTCCTGCCCCTGTGGAGTTATCCCAATGGGGAGTCTGGCGCCTCGTATATGGCGTCGATCTCCGGTCCTGGCGTCTGCCGGTTCTGGGTAGGACTTTTCTCTTGTCCTTGTCCTCAATGAGGACTTTGTCCAATATATCCCCAAACAGCATAGATCCTTGGAACGGGGCTGACGGCAATCGCCATTTGGATTTCAGATCCGCAGGCCAGTGTCGGAGCCACAGGAGTCGGCGTGCTGCAATAGTGGTAGCCATACTTCTGCTGGAGAATTTTGCCGCATGTAATGTGGCATCTGCGGAAAATTCCGCCGCAGCTCGTAGCTTGGCCAGGTCCTGACGTAACCTGCCATCCTCCGGCCCTAGTCGGGACTGCATCTCTTGCAACCACCGGAGAGAAGCTCTATTGATGAAGGATACAGCAGCTGCTGCTCTGAATCCCCAGCTCGACATCTGGTGTGCCTTTTTCAGGAGTATCTCTGCCTTCCAGTCCTCTGGCTTCAGGCTTTCCCCTGTTTCTGAAGGCACCAGGGCGCTGGAGACCAATGTCACGACCGGCTGGTCTATGGGTGGAAACTCAAGAGTTTTCTCCACCTCCTCGTCGAACGTGTAGAATCTACGTTCCAGGTTAGACGGACCTTGAGCTGCCGCTGGGTATTGCCAGGGGCGTTTGGCTCCCTGCAGAAATATGTTAGATGCTGGAAAATGTTCTGATTCGGGCTGAGGTTCCTGAAGTAAGGCGTCTGGAGCCTGGTTTGCTTCTTCTGCTGTCTTAGTTGCTCCAGGCAGATTCATCACCTGTTTAGCCTTAAACAACAGAGTCCTGAACAGTGTTGGCTTAAACAGGCCCACTGGTTGAGGCATTTCAGGGGTTGTTTCGTCCTCCGAGAAGTCATACTCCCTATCGCTGTCCTCTCCAGTGATTGGTTCCTCTGATAGGGACCCCAAACCCGATGGGGGCGGTGCTGACCAAACTTGTGTTGCTGCTTGTGATGGCTGTTGGCCATATTGATGGGCCCCGGCCGACATGCCTTGAGAATAAACATTTGCAATTAGATTTTGCAAGTCGGGTGGCATATCCTGCCAAGTGCTTGCCTGCGCTCTCAGTCCTGCCGCTGTGGGCGTGAACGTGGCTGACGGGCCCTGAGAACCCCTCCTAGGGTAGCCAGCTGACCCAGGTCTGTTCCATGAGGGACCGGTGAAGGCATGATGTGAGGCAATGCAGGGGATTGCCTGTCAGGTGACCAGTCCCCTTCATGCATAGTTCCAGGTAGCCCAAAGTGCAGTGGGGTGACTGGGTCAGGTGTTGAGGGCTGTCTCTGGGTCAGTGGCATGGCTGATGGGGAGGCTTGTAAGGCCGCCTCTAGCTTTTTTTCTAGGGCCTTAATGCGCTTTTCGGCCTCTTTCAGAGATGAGGCTGAGGCTGGGGATTGTGAAGTCTTTGACTTCTCCTTGGCCTTCCCCTTAGGTTTGTCTTTGGCCAAGGCAGGGGAGGTTGCCCTCTCATTGCCCGCTTGCTCCTCCATGAGTACTCACACTTGTTTCAGAATTTGAGGAGTCTCTGATGTTCCAGCCTTGAGAGCCTCGTTATTCAGCAAAAAATGGCTACCGTCTTGTAGCCCAATCACGCCTGCGCACTGAGGCTTGGTGACCTCTTCGCGCCTACCAGCTGCAGGAAGGGCTTCCGTTTGGCGCCTTTGGGGTTGTGCAAGCAGCAACCCAACATCGCGGCCCCCATGCCATTCGCGGCTCTTTTTCCCCCGGGGGGGGGGCGCTGCAGCCTCTCGCCGCTCCGTGGCCAGCGGTCCTCCTGCCGCTTCCCAGGCGGCATGCCCGCAGCTTCCCTGGGTTCGCCAGAGCCATCGGCTTTCCCGGCGGTAGCGGCTCACCCAGCGGCTTCCATGCCAGCGGCGGTGGCGGCGGCTTGTTCGGCAGCTGCCGAACAGCTGAGAGGCGCGGCTCCGCTCTCTGCTTCCTGGAGCCTGCTCGATCGCGCCTCTGAGCTTCCCAGTGGGGGGGGCGGACCCCCCCACTGGCCACGGAGGTCAGGGACCGCAGGCTGGATGCTCCTCTATGGGGTGTTCCCTCGGAGGGAATACAAAACCCCTGAGGAGGGTCGTTGGGGGTGTTGCCCGCGTAGGGCAGAGACCCCGTTCCTCTGTTCCTCTTCGATCTTCCATCTGAAAAACAAAGAACAGAATTAAACAGGTCAAAAAACAATTTATTTCCATTATTTTTATTCTTTACTTCAACTCTAAACCTTAGAGGAAAACTCAGTATGTCTCTACTCTTGGACTGAGTTTTTAAAACTGGGGCTCGTGGGAGCAGTAAGGGGGCGGTAGCTATTATTATGCTAATTATAACTCAGTCTCTACCAATAGGATTGGTACATTACCCATGTTGGACTCTCCTTCCAGATGCAGTGGAGAATGAAGTATTGCAAATTGACTCTGCTTACGGTAAGGAGTTCAATCCTGAATGGCTCGAGATTGATTAGCTTTCCATCTTTCTGAAATCAGTAAAATGAGGACCCAGATTGTTGGGGGAAGTATGCTCTGTAAATCACTTAGAGAGATCTATAAAGCACTGGGAAGTGATATGTAAGTCTAAATGCTATTGCTATTTCCTGTACTTAACAGTTATCATAAAAATAGTAACTTGGGGCCCTATTGGGAGTGTATCATATTGGAGGTGCTTAGTAGATTAAACAAATGACCCCACCTCCACCCCATTAAATGCTGGCCCTTATTTTTGTTTGTTTCTTTAATTTATATACCATACATCTCTTTCTTTCTTTCTTTCATTTCATTTGATTTCATTTGATTTCATTTGATTTCATTTGATTTGTATGCCACCCCTCTCCATAGACCCAGGGCTACTCCTTGATAGGGCTACACTGGGAGGCTTACAGAATACAAAAAAGATAATTAGAAAAGCAATTAAAACTTTCTGTAGCTTTCTAATATTCCGTACGATTAGCTATCAGTAGCCATATGGTAAGGTATTTAACCATGCATAAGTTTGTACGTACAGTATTTAGCTGTATATAAAGCAGTATTAATTATCTAAAGGCTCTGTGGGATGTAGGCTATGTTTTTGCTCCTGGGTTTATCTCATAAACTGCTGCCTAAACTCTGACAATTTATATACACATGCATGCATACATACATACACACAGAGACATACACACAAACAGAGATGAATATTTACAATTTCAAGCTTACAAAGTCATGTAAAAAAGTAATGTAAAACAAACAGAAGCAATCTATCAATACTTTTTCAAATTAACAAATATTATTAAAAACGCATGTCTCTTAATAAAACGTGTTAGCTAGAAAAACTCTTACCAGATTTTTGGTTTCTGGCTACCATAGACTAACAGGGCTCCCCTCCTAAAATATTAATTTATACTGTGATGTCCAGAGTTGGTGTCACATATGTCTTGCTTTGGAATTCTCATCCTCTATTCTGTTCAATCTGCAAAATAACATGGGTACTCCATCATTGAAGTCTTTCAAAAAGAGACTTGACAGCCATTTGTCTGAAATGATATAGGATCTTCTGCAAAAGCAGGAGGTTGGATTAGAAGACCTCTGAGGTCCCTTCCTATTCTATTATTCCGTTATATGTTCTAAGAAATATAAATGGTAAAATTATAGCAATCAAGAGTTTTCTTTATTGTGCTTTTTTATGGCAGTAATTTGAAGTAACACACACACACACACACACACCAAAACACAAAAAACAAAGACCAAAGAAAGTAAATTTTGCAGGAATAGAGTAGAAGGTATTAAATCTGACTCTCCGAGGTTTAAATTCCAGACATTTACCGTAATTTTTATTCCATTCCTATGTTAAGCTTATAGTTGGTAGATAGTAGAGACAGTGATGTTTTTGATTTAACTTTGCTTCAATAGATGAGATCAAAGCCATTTTACACAATGGGTGCTTTGCCTCACTCTTGTCAAAGCATTTTGCAACATAGCCCAGAACTAAATTTGTATAAATTTGTAGTCCTTATAAATTGTACAGCAGTGTTTTTCAACGAGTGTGCAATGGCACACTAGTGTGCCGTGAGACATGGTCAGGTGTGCCGTGGAGAAATTTAACATGGGTCCCCAAACTATGGCCCGCGTGCCAGATATGGCCCGGAGAGGCCATTTATCTGGCCCGCCGCCAGCTGCCTCCATCTGAACATATATAGTCCCCTCACAATCCCTCCAGCTATCAGCGGCAGATGAACGAATAGCAGGCCGCCTCTCATCCACACCCAGGAAGGTCCCCGCTCAGGCTGCCACACACTTGTCATTGTGTGGCTGCAGTGAGTAGTTGAAGCTGCTACTCCTTCCCATGTCCCAATTTCTAATCCTGGTCAGGACTGGAAGTAAATGTTGCCACCACTACATGAAGCCTCAGCCGGTTATGTCTATCCTGATGGTGTATATAGATATTTGACCTTTTTGTTTTTATAAGAGGCCCCTACAGAGGGTGATATACAATGCATCACAATGTTATCTATATTGTATATGGCCTCCTGAAGGTCATCTTCTTAAAGAGCTCAAATCTCTGTATACACCATCAAAACAGACAGAACCAAGACCCCTGCACTCAGCTGACCATGGGATTTGAACCCACAACCTCAGGGAGAACTCTAGTATTTATCAGAATCCTTACCTAGAAAGCAAACTTCTCAATCTGACAGTAGAAATGCTCTGAGGACTTATGATGTTACACAAGTACCCAACATTTTCTAAAATTGATTTTGTCCAGTCCCTATAATATATGTATAATATGTATTGTGTTAGAGTGTCATTTTGTGTCATTTTGGTTGGTGGCGTGCCCCGGGATTTTGTAAATGTAAGAAATGTGCCGCGGCTCAAAAAAGGTTGAAAATCACTGTTGTACAGGATGTGGTATGGAATATAATAAATGCATAAATAAAAGCTGGTTGGTGATTGAAATCAATTACCACCACCTTGACTAAATGAAGGGGCAACTCAGGTTCCAAGCCAATGAGCAGCAAAGAGATTTTTTAATATTCTTCATATGGATCATTTCATATCATTTTTCTTGCTGAAATTGTTCTCCCTCCATTGAAGGAAATGGCCTGATCATTTCATGCATCTTATCTATGTAATGCAGAACCTGATCAACTCTAGGTTCATTTCATTCATAACAATTATTCCAGTGCGGGCTGCACAGATTCTCTTAAGCCTAGCACTATTTCCATCCCTTTCCCCCAAATGCATTCTTTTAATAGCCTTTAATATATTTTAGTTCATCCTCATTCAAATGTAAAATAAATACCTGCAAATTCAGCCGCATCCACCTCTTTTATTCTGGGCTAAAAATTCCTAGTTATGGTTGACAACAGCAGACATAGCCTTTCACTCACAACAGTACCATGGGATTAATTTTGACTTCTACAATTGACAATTTTTATGGGTAGCATCTTAAATAGCTAAAGATTTTGCATTCTGTTTTTATAGATTATTATTTTGCATAATGTATTCTGGTGTTTGCAGTTGGGGGGTGGGGAAGGAAAAAGTTAGTAGAAAACTAGACATCTTACTAGATAACTTCTGACATTTCAGGAGGCTCCTACACAAGGGTTTTTGGGGGGGGTTGGGGGGGGAGGATGGTCGGCTTTGCTAATTCAAAAGCCATGGTTCACAAAAATTAGACTTGTGGGTTGCTGGATTTTTCTGGCTTCAGGCTTTGAGGTGCAGGCAAAGGGCAGCTTGAGAGAAATGAGACCACTACGAGCAAGCAATCAGAAATGGACTCTTTACCCCAAGCCCAGTTGGATCAAAGCACTCTTTTCTGAAAAATGGGGAAACAAAAGCTGATCAATATTGGATTTATTTTACCTTATTTTATTTTATTTATTTATTTAGTCAAGTACATATTTCTAATATGCATAGATATAACATTGTTTATATATAAGATGGGTACTGATAAGAGGGAACAATTGGTAGACACGCTGGTGTGCTTATGCAAGCCCCTTACTGACCTCCTAGGAATTGGGTGAGGTCAACAATGTACAGTCTAAGGGTAAAATTTTGGGGATTTGGTGATGAAACCACAGAGTCAGGTAGTTAGTTCCAGGCATTAACTACTCTGTTGCTAGTCATATTTTCTACAGTTAAGTTTGGGGCAATTCACTTTGAGTTTTTATCTGTTATGTGCTCATGTATTGTTGTGGTTGAAGCTAAAGTAGTCATTGACATATAAGATGTTGTAGCATATAATTTTATGAGCTATGCTTAGGTCGTTTCAAAATTATCGATTTACAAACAGACATCTACTACTCTGCTAGTCAACAGCCTCATTTAAGAGCTGCATTTGCCCATGCCCAAGTTCATGCTAGTTCTATCTTGGTCCTGTTTCAAAAAAAACCCCTAAAAACATTCACTCAGGTCTTCATTTTGCTAAGTGGGTGGGTCCCTGGTAGAAAGGTCATATGTTTGAGAGGGGCTGCTTTCACTCTTCCTCAATGCCGATTATTTTTCTTTGCATTGTTGCTATAAATTTATTTTTTAATGTTATACCAGTATGTCTCTTAAAGTAAGTGTGGAGTTGGAAAATTTTACAAATTGATGTATTCACAACATATATTCTAAACAGAATATTGGGGCCAATCTTTTTTTGAATAACTAATTTAATCTTGCCTTCCCTGCCTATAAGGACAGCTTTTTCTTATCTGTAATGTACCCTATAATTAGCTCTAACATGTGTTATTAATCTTTTACAATTCCCTCTCTGACTCAGCTCCACATTATTTCAGAATATTATTCATTTTGATTCATTTTTATTTATTTATTTTTTGCATTATATGACATTTATTGGCCAGCAGCAAATAGAAATTTTTAAAATGTTTTTGTTCTGCAGGACTTGAGATTCAAATTAGCTTCTCAATATGAATGAGACAAGACTTTATGATTTCAAAAATATTATGTGTACACAATGTTAGTAAAATAAATTTATACATTTTTATTAAATAAAAATAGTATTATTGCTTTTTAAAAAATATCAGTATTTTAAAATACAATTTGGATGGTAATTCTTTTTAAAAATATATAATTTGGGGGGAATTGAATTGTAAATTTCAAAAAATTGCTCATATAAATTACATTATTGACTTCTGTAAAATTAATGGAATGAATAAGTGATCATCAGCATATATCAAAGATCCCATTCTAGCAGATAGAATTAATTAATTAATTAATTTCAGTCCCATGGTGTGCTAAAATGTGTTGCTTGGCTGAACACCACAAGAACCACAGGAGAGGGGCAAGGCCAAAAAATTGCTCAGGGCCACGGGTGATTCCCAGCTCTGAGGAAACCCCTGAATCCCAGCTGCTTGGAGACCTGAAACCAGACCGGGAACAGGTTGGAGCCGCCCTGGAGGGGTGGGGAAGAAGAGAGACACCACTTGGTGGTCCTGGAAGGTCTTGCAAGTGTTTGACCGACTTAATGATAAAATGAAGAAATTTAAAAGGAGACTAAAAGATAATCCAGAGTGGAGCTAGCAGCTATCTAATAATTGGAAATACCATAGAGAGACTTAAAGGAACAGAGTTTTAAAAGCCCAAGAAATTTGAGGATGTTTCTATAATTGGACTTGGTAGAAGTTAAAGAGATTAAAAAAGAATAAAGAATTTGAAGAAAATATCCCACCTGTGACTCACCAGGAAGTTTCTACACAGCAGGCAATTACTGAGCCATCAAACCACACCCAGCCACCAGTATTTATAGAAGGAATGCAGCTCAGGTCTCGCAGTCTTCGCCTGAGAAAAAGGACAGAAACACCAGCCTGAAGATGATGAGTGAGACCTCATCGAAACGTCGCCAGAAATTTCCAAATCCTACACGGGAAGAAACCCGAATATACCAAGACCGTCATACCTGTACCCGTGAAAATCTACGAAAACAAATATATATATATATATATATATATATGTTTTTTCTTATGTCGGATGACCCTGGTATATTTCCAAGGAACGTCACAGCTCCTCTTTTTTTGCCTATAGGCCCAGCCCAGGGCCACTGCAAGGTCTCCCTTAATTTTAAATTCCAGCTATAAACATTTAACATATATATATATATATATATATATATATATATATAGTAAACCTCCTAAAAGCAACATACAAAAGGAGGAAAGAGATGCACTTATCAATTTGAAGAAAGACAATCATATAACCATCCTCCCAGCCGACAAAGGAAACTCCACAATAGTGATGAATACAGCAGACTACAAAGAAAAAAATGACAACTCTACTACAAAACCCAGCCTACAAACTCCTAAGCACAGATCCTACCACCTACCTAGAAAAAACTACCAAATCCAAAATCAAGGCCTCTCCCATCAGCGAAGAAATCCAGCAAAAAATCATCCCCAGAGAAAAATCTTCCATATGTCCAAAACTCTATGGCCTTCCAAAAATACACAATGAAGGAATACCTCTCAGACCAATAGTCAGTTCTATAGGCTCCCCTCTACAAAACCTTGCCAAATTTTTAGCCAAATACCTTCAACCATATACAGAAACTATTACCTCATATGTTCAAAATTCATTCCACTTTATACAAATAATCAAAAAACAAAACCTACAACCCGATGACCTACTTGTAAGTTTTGATGTCGTGTCCCTTTTCACACAAATACCTATTAAAGAAGCCTTGACAGCTATCCAGGACAAACACAAACCCCCCAAATATATCCTAGACCTTACCAACCACTGCCTGACCAATACATACTTCATCTATAATGAACAAAGATATAAACAGATCGAGGGAGCCTCCATGGGATCACCTCTCTCACCGGTCATCGCCAACCTCTATATGGAATATTTCGAAAATAATGCATTAGAGCAATCCAAATACAAACCTAAACTTTGGCTGAGATATGTTGATGATACCTTTGTAATTTGGCCACATGGTAAGGAAAAACTAGACAATTTCCTCACACATCTTAACAGCCTACACCCCAAAATACAGTTTACTATGGAAACAGAAATCAATGATCAACTTCCCTTTCTAGATGTACTGGTCTATAAAAAACCCAATGGCAGCCTAGGACACATTATCTACCAAAAGAAAACCCATACCAACCGTTATCTAAATGCACACTCACACCACCACCCCGCACAAATCACCTCAGTGGCCAAAACTCTCATCACCAGAACCAAACGCTTAGCTGACCATGAGCACTTAAAAACTGAATTGAACAAACTCAAAGATGTATTAATTTCTAATGGATTCGAAGAGAAAACAATCACAAACCTAATCAAAAAAGAGACACCCCCCAAAAAACAAGATCAAGAACAGGACAATGGTACCACCATCCTCCCTTACATCAAGGGCACCACAGACAAAATTAGTAAAATTCTGCACAAACATAACATCAAAACTTCATTTTGCACCAACCAAAAAATATCTAATATCCTAAGGAGCCCCAAAGATAAAATCCAATTGGAATACCAAGGAATCTATGAAATCCCTTGCAAAACATGTGCAGCCACATACATTGGACAAACCAACCGAAGAGTAAGTGCACGCCTTGCAGAACATGTGAATGCAGTTAAAAAAGAAGAAAAGACTTCCTCCCTTGTCCAGCACATTAAAAAAACAGGTCACGAAATTGACTTTGAAAAAACTAAATTACTTCACAAAACAGAGAATTTATATAGAAGAATTGCTCTAGAAGCCATAGAAATTGAGAGGAGACCCCTTTGCATAAATAAAAGAGATGACACGTCCCGCCTACCAGAAATTTGGAAACCAGCCTTAAACAAAAAAAACACTTCATAAAAATCACCATGTCAATCCTTCTAATAATTATGATTTTGGAATTTTGAAATTTGGAAACCAGCCTTAAACAAAAAACACTTCATAAAAATCACCATGTCAATCCTTCTAATAATTATGAATTTGGAATTTTGAAATTTGGAAACCAGCCTTAAACAAAAAACACTTCATAAAAATCACCATGTCAATCCTTCTAATAATTATGATTACACCAACCAATCAGATCACTGAAACATAATCACCCAATCTAATTGCTACATTCAAACCAAATCTCCACCCCCACACTATATACTAGGAAGAAATGACAGTTGCAAACATTCCATTTTACAACAGCACGAAGCTTGGAAACTTCAGCCTGATGATGGTGAATGTGATTTCACCAAAACGTCGCATAAACATGCAAAATTAAGAGAAGGGGAAGAAAAGAAAAACTCACAAAGAATGGATTTTCTGAAAGACCAAAGGAGAATGGATGAAGTAGGGAGGTTAATGGAATGGAAGAGGGATCACAAGATACATGTTAAGAGTTTTATTTGTATTAATGGAATTACTTGTGTATAATTAATTATGGTATAAAGCTTTTTTGAGAGAGTGATTTATGATGATATATTTATGAGTAGTGATAATGTAAGTTATATTATAGTAAATGTAATTGGAATGTGATAAAATATGTATAATTATTAAGTTAAAAGGTTTTAAATTTTGATGATGGAAATAAATTAGACAACAGTAGTTGAATTGTTGGAAAGTTATAAAAGTTTGAACAATCATTATGTCAAAAGATTTTATACAAGATCTGTATAATTTATAAATCTCACTTAATGTTGTAAAGAATTTTGATAATTACTGAAATTATCGGAATGATATGAGATTTGTATAACTATTATTTTTAAAAGGGTCTTAATATAAGATTATATAATTTATAAATTTGACATTATGTTGAAGAGATTTTAGATATTGCAGGTTTTTTTTGTATATTGGGAAGTTAGTAATTTGACCAACCAATGGATGGATGTGTAGTGGTAAGATTTGATTTTGTTTAAATATTGAGGATGAGTTAAAATAAAATAAAATAATTGAGTAATTGAGTTAAAATAATTGAGTAATAAAGATGAAAGGGAGTCCTGAAAATGTAAAAAAAAGATTAGAAATTTAGGCAGTTCTCTCTCTAGAAATGATAGAAGTAAAATGAGTAAAGATATAAATTGAGAAAAGAGAGGAGTGAGGTCAGAAATTAAAAATATAAACAGGATAGATTTGAAAGATAAATAAGAAAGGAGGTATAAAAGACAACAAATATGTATGGAAGATAAGCTATAGCGATTAATTGGGAGAAAATTTAAAATTAAAGGTGGTGGACTCAGACGACAAAAAGAGGTGGCAAGGGGGAAGCATTAGAATAATAATAAATATACCTAGAATAATATAATGTATATATAAATATGTTTTGATATTATTTATTTATTTATTTATTTATTTATTTATTTATTATTTAGATTTGTATGCCGCCCCTCTCCGCAGACTCGGGGCGGCTCACAACAAAATAAAACAATTCATGACAAATCTAAATTATAGTTTAAAATATTTTTAAAAACCCATTTACTAAGCAAACATACATACAAACATACCATGCATAAATTGTATATGCCCGGGGGAGATGTCTCAGTTCCCCCATGCCTGACGACAAAGTTGGTTTTAAGGAGCTTACGAAAGGCAAGGAAAGTAGGGGCAGTTCTAATCTCTGGGGGGTTGTTCCAGAGAGTCAGGGAAGAGAAGGCTCTTCCCTAGGGCCTGTCAACCGACGTTGTTTAGTTGACGGGACCCGGAGAAGGCCCACTCTGTGGGACCTAATGGGTCACTGGGATTCGTGCGGCAGAAGGCGGTCTGGGAGATATTCTGGTCCAATGCCATGAAGGGCTTTATGGTATATCTGTGTACATTTTTTAAAAAGAACCACATTATATCTACAGCTGCTGTTGTATAATAATTGCAGCCATGTCCCAGTATCTATCATTCTTAATTTTTTTCTTGCCAAAGGATATTTACACATCCATTGTCTTCGTTTTTCTTCACTGTTTGGATTACACACCCAGATCTTCATTTCAAGACTACTGATTCTCCACAATGATTTCTTAGTAATGTCTACTGTTTCAGACTGAAGCAACCAAACACTCAAAATTAAAAGAAAATTGTATCATCTAAATTAGGGGTGTCAAATTCACAGCCTACTGGCCAGTTGTGCCTTGCACTGGCCATGGACACCTCCAATTTACCAAAGGGAGAAAAGTTTGTGATATGTCATGTGATGACATGCTGTCGCAAGCTTGACACCCCTGATTTAAATGCTGACTCATCACACCTAAACAGGATGAGAAGGCAAATCCTTAAAACAACTGCATTGCCTATTATACCTTGTGCTACAAGAGAACATGCAAAATGTTGCCATTTCTGCTGTTGTGATTTGAAGGTTATGGTATCAAGTTTATAGTTTGCATTAGTCCATACAGAACATTAACACATCTGCTTTTAGAGATGCTACTCAAAAAGAATATTGTCACAAACTAATATACTTGTACAGTTTTTATTTATTTACTCAACTTTGACAGTATGTTGCCTTAATTTCTGAATGATGCGCCATGAAACTTTTTGTTACAGTACACTTTAAATCAAATTTTAAGAAAACATGCCCTGCTAATCCAACCAAAGATCCTCATGTAATCATGAGCAGCCTCAATGTAGAAAGAAACTTGCATGCAGGGTCATCCTTATCTCACCTATCTTTGGGGACACTCTGTTGGCCTGTACTTCACCTGAACCCTAACTTTATCCCAATGATCAATCTTGTATTAAAGTTCAGTAAGTAGTCATAGACATGTCAAAGTTACAAAATGTGTGTTAAGATCCAGTAATACAGATCCTCTTTTAGAGTTTCACAACATCAGAAGTGACAACATTTGCATCCTGATACATGTTGTTACTTACTCCCTATGGATGTCCATGATAACAGTTCAATCAACTTTTGAACTGGGGAGCTTAGCTCTTCTTCTCCTCTAAATGAAGCAGGGTGATTCTCGCTTATCTCATGCAGTCTTAAAATAATGTGGAAGTCATGAGGATTCTCATACTCAAATTCTTAGGAAATAGATGTTAGCAGAAAAACGTTTTCCCTTAAGAATCCCAAGACCTGCAGGACCAGTCCTTGGCTAGAAATGCCTTCTTGCTAGGTCTGTAAAAGCACCACTGATCTTTCCTCTTCTCAAAGATTGTTTGTTCATTTTTTGGGAAGGCTGAAGGAAAAAGGAGTATTGTGAAACGTTCTGAAAAATTCTGAACACTTTCCAAGCAAGCTGAAACACAATTATGCAGTTATGCTTTTTTTAAAAGAAAAAAAGAAAGAAAGACAGAAAGCTCTAATGCTTTGGGTATTATGTAAAGAACCAATAAATTCTGTAAACAAAAAAATATTAAGTTTAAGAGTTTTCCAGAACGAATATCTTTCATAACAACAATAGGGACAATGCAAAATTTACTTTAACCAGGTAATGTTACACAGGAGAGATGTCCCGCTGAACTATAAGCACACTTCTGAATTTCTCACCATGTGAACTAATTACTTAAAACCCACTCAAGGGCTCTACTAAACATTAAAAACTCCTCCAGCTCTTAAAGTAGGACAGATGGTCCTTTAAATAAGTTTTGGCTCATGTTTCCCAGAAATATAATTAGGATTTACTGTATATGTTGGTATTTTCTCTGTACTTTGAAAAAGTAAACAAAAGAGCTACTAAAACAACAGGAAATTTCCAGGAACATGAAAACAAAGTTTAAAAAGCAAGAAACTTTAGAGTGAAGCATGTGAAAAACAATTACAATGGACATAATCATAACATTGTGGAAAAAATGCAAAAACTATGTGGAAAATAAAATCACTTTCTCTTTGTAGAATCATATTACTGTAGATTTGCAATCAGATTTCCAGCGGACAGAATAAGATCTTGATAACAACAAATCTTGATAACAACACAGGTTTTCCTCTTAGTTATGAAATTCCCTTTGAGGTGTGCAGAAAGAACCACATATCATCTTGAAACTGGGTGATGTTTATTCTGAAGCAAAGACTGGGGTAAGACCTGAGAACATTCTTCAAATTTTTGTGTAGCCACCACTCAGTAATGGGTTCTAAAACCCATCGCTACTGGTTTGCAGGCATGCCTGCACGTGCTGCTTCTGTGCATGCGCATACACCGAAGTTTCCCGGGTGGGTGGGGAGATCCTCATTTCTCTCTTCAACCACAACAACACACGAGCACACAACAGATTCAAACTTAATATTAACTGGTCCAAACTTGACTGCAAAAAATACGACTTTATTAATCCAATTGTTGAAGCATGTAGAGTCTGTAGAGTCATCCCCTAACCCCCAAAATTTTACCTGGTCGACCTCTCCAGATTCCTAACAGGTCAGTAAGGGGCGTGCATAAGTGCACCAGCGTTCCTCCCATCCCTTGTCCTAATGTCTCTCTTACGTTTCTACTAGCTCCATGTATATGAACTCTATTGTTCCCAATGATTATTGCTTCCATATTATTCCTAATGTCTTATCTTCTATTCTTCTATTATTGTATTTTACTGATTATATCCACTGAATCCTACATTATGTATTAGACTAACTAACTACATACATACATACATACATACATACATACATACATAAATATTGCTGCCACCTAAAAAATATATGTCATTCTTATCCTACAAAACAGTGAGTTTTGTAATGAGTGAGTTAGAAGAGGATAAATTATAATTGAATATTAGGGGGAGTTTTTAATGAAATGACCAGTTTTACATTAAAAACAATTATCTAGAGCACGGGTGTCAAACCCGTGGCAACATGTTGCTGTCATGTGATATTTCGTGATCTTTTTTCCTTCATGGAGCTGGGATGGATGTAGCCTGCGCATGATGCATCCAGTCCAACATTCTGGCAAACAACTGTCTTTCTTAGAAAACATATGTATGTATATTGTGCATCTACAGATATACTAAGATATACAGTCAGTATTTGACTTTTGACTGGTTGCTTAGCAACTGTTTAAAGTTACAATAGATCCCCCAAAGGAGTCATGACTTGGTTTTGAAGTTCTGAAAATGCCCTCTTCCCATGGTGACACACAATACCAGCTGACATGTAAAGCCATTTGCAGTGCTCAATGATCATATGACCATGATTTACAAAGGTTTTGCCAAATTTCAATAATATTTCATCTGTACTGCTACCATGCAACCTTTGTGAGACCACTTCTAAAAACTGTTCGAAATGACAGCTGATTGTAACAGTCAGATCACTGATCAAAATTAGTTACATAGAGTATGCCAATTCCAGTGTTAAATTCCAGACATTTTATAAACAAAGGTTTAATAGAAAAATTGTGATATATGAGGAAATATTTAATATAAACTCTAAACCTTGCCTTCCTTGCTAAGATTCCATTAAGGTTAATTAAAATTAAATTTGAAACATTTAGGAACCAAAAAATATCCAGCAAAATCCTGTATATGTTTATTTATTTATTTACCAAATGTATTTGCTGTCCATCTTATGGTTTGAATTTTAAATACCTGTTAATAAATACCTATAATATCACACATAATTAGAATTATTGCTGACAGAACTAAATCAAATTATTAAGTCTGAATACAAACAAGATGGTAAATATAATAACACTATAATAACATACTAATATAAAAAAATGAAAGTATTGTGGTGGTTTTTGTTTGAGGAAAAGAAAATCATTTGAATATTTATAATCGTGGTCTGGAATTACCATGGAAATCTTAAATCTTATTTGTTTTTAGAAATATCTCGACTAGCCCTTAAAAATATATATCCCTATCTGATAAATTCCAATCTGTATACTGTACATTGTACCAGGTTGATGCAATCAGGTAATAGAATAGAGAAGATGGAATAAAAAGATTAAGAAAAAATAATATTCAAATTTCAGCATTTATGGGCTTGAAAGAAAATGGGGTTGTTGGTTTTTTTTTTTCCATTTTATGACAGCTGCACCAAATTTCTGTCCATCACACTGTTTGTACATGATGCTATCATATTACATTAATACAACCTCTTTCCACTGATAATGGAAATTGGTAGGAGCTAAAAGTGAAATGAAATGTTATGCCTTGTAGATATGTACTATCTGCATCTGGCAGATTTATACTGTACTTATTTTTGCCTTTATTACCATAAGCCTACATTTTAACAAAGCACAATACATGAAGTATTTTAGATGTACAATGTGTTTTGAGTATCCATTTCATATTTCATATTTTCATTTCAATATGCAGGGTATGAGATCATTCTAAACTAGAAGCAAAGATAAGTTATAGCATCAGTTTCTATTATTGGTGCAAATTATACACATAAACTCCAACGTTATTAGTATTCAGGAATACTACCTTCATGGGAGATAGCGTTCTAAAGAGTAGGAACAACAGAGAGGTTTTTCTGTGAGGTAACAACTGACGGCAACCCACAGATCCACAGCTGCCTTCATTAACCTTAGGTCTAAAATGGGAGAAATTATCCACAGGATAAAATTCAGAAAGTCATCTATTTCATAACTTGATAGGCTATCTAAATTATAGAACAAATGACTTAATTAATTCTGTGCTACTGTGTGACTTATGCAGCAAACCTAAAATTATCTGGGCTAAGGATAGACCACTTCTTTCCATCCTTTCTTCCCTCCCGCCCCCCCAAAAAATCTGTAGGGAAGTAGTGGTCTCTATGGTTAAGGTCTCCTCTTCTTATTCTCTTATTTTAAAATGGAAATATCATTGATTGTTTTATCAGCAAGGTATATTGCTGACACTTTCTCATAACAAAGAGATTTATGATTAACAATAGATTAACAAATAGATTTAAGATTAGCAATAGTGAGCTGATTAGAAGTTAAAATAAGAAATAAAGGGGAATAGTAGCAGGTATAATTTTTTTCTCTCTCTCTCTTTATATAACAGAACATTAATAATAATTTGATGGAAAAGATTAGAGGAAGAAAGATGGTAGTACAATATTATTGGCATTAAAATGAAATATTGAAGTATTGAATGTATATTAATGCTAGGATTATATAAATTTGATTAATATAACAACTATTGTGATTATTGTTGTTGATGTTTGTATCAAAATGAATTATACCCACGAACCACACTGCTCAGGTATTGATATTGATAAATATTTTTTTAAAAACCTTAAAAATAACAAGAAACATCCAAAGACAATACAAAACTTAGATGGTTGAATAGCTTTTTCACAATGAGGTATAGATTGTCAGATGGTGCTACAGAATGTAACTCGTAAAAAAAACCCCACCCCACATGGGAAATGTCTAAATACCATTGCTGAGAATTCTGGGAACTAATGGCCACTATTGGAAGATGCTTAATTTGGGGCAGTCTGGAATTGTGGGATAAACCTATACCATGACTTTACCTATGTCTGATTCCCTTTAAGTCTGCCAAACTCCATGAGAAACAAATAAAAATTTAGCTTACTCTGACAAGTCACCTCTCACTAGCAAAGGTAGCATATTTTAGGGTCAGTAGTCAATATAAAATGTTCAACAGGTAGTAGTAATAGGATTCTAGAATCAATAAGCAAAGCCCAAAATAAATAAGCAAGACAAGAAAGTTATAAAAGTGCAATTGTAAGTGAATGGTTTTTAATTTGTGGAACGTGATAACATGGAAAGCAACTATAGGTTGTAACCCTCCCAAGAGGAAAAATGAAGTGGGGGATTGTTACAGTTTTTAAAAGCTGATCAGATTTGCACTAATTAATTTGTAATTTAGAGAGCTGAAAAAAAGGCACTAAATTAATCTAATCTTGTGTAACCTCCTCTCTGGCAATTTTACACTGTTAAGCAGAGCATACAAAACATTTGCTAGCTAGGTCAATTCTCAAATACAGCTCACCTATCTGGACCTGCCTATCGGACATTAATACAATTGAGAGAGTCCAGAAATAATATTTCAGAGTCCTCCAGTCCTCTGCTCACAACAGAATACCTTATTTGACCAGATTTGAAATTTTGGGCTTAGATAGCTTAGAACAATGTCGCCTTCAATCTGAAAGTTGATGTCTACAAGTCTTAAAGTTGCCAAGTTTGAAGACCTCTGATCTACCACAATGTCCTACCTGTCAATTATTTCTTCAGCTTTAACTGCAACAATACACAAACACGCAATAGATTCAAACTAAATGTTAACTCGACTGCAGAAAATATGACTTTAGCAACAGAGTGATCAATGCCTGGAATGCACTACTTGACTCTGTGGTTTCTTCCCCAAACCCCAAAAACGTTAACCAAAGACTGCCTACAGTTGACCTCACCCCATTCCTAAGAAGTCTATAAGGAATGTGGTTAGCACACCATTGTTCCTACCATCCCTGCCACACTCTCCTATTGTCCTAATTTACCTTTACCTACTTTCCTTATGCTTATGTTTATATCAATACCTGTTATCTTGTATATGTTTTGGCAAACAAACAAATAAATAAATAAGTTTGAGAACCGGGGAGAAATACAGTATATTGCCCTAGACTTTCCTAAAGTCTTGTTGCTCAACTCTTCCTGTTTCCTACCAACTATTATCCAGCAATGTCATACCAGTGTGGAATCTAGGCTGTGAAGAAGCACCACCTACCCATAGGAGGTCTCCTGAAAGCAAGACAATAATCTTCTCATCAATTTATCTACTTGCTATCCAGTTGACAGCTGACACCTGAGGCGGTATTAAGCCAGTTCAGAATGGTTTGTGCATTCCGGTTGTTAAAATCCTGCATAGTTTGGTGAACTAGCTAATGGCGGAGAGAAGTAGCAAAGTTGAATCTCCATTGTCTCATCTGTTGCTTGATCTTGCAGCCACTTTTTCTGGCCCTTGTTCATGCTGGACAAGCCTCGGTCGTTCAGGGAGATGCTCCAAGTGCTCTCCACTCCGAGACACTGGCCCAACCCAGCTGCTTCCCTCCACTGCTACTGTTGCTGTCTCCATGACCTGCTAGCCGCTCTTTCCATGTCTTCCATAGCACAGCAAAATTTAGCAGTCCTCATCTCTCACTGCTTTGGGTTTGGACCTGTAAGTGCTGTGGAGGAGAAAAGCAGCCAGGTTGAATGCTGCTTCTCTCTGCCCAGATGGGATTGATAAGTCTGAACCCAAAGTAGCGGGAGACGAGGGCTACTAAATTTCATGCAAGATGCTTTGAGAGCAACCCGCACTCCATGGAGGCAGCAGTAGCAGCAGCTGAGAGAAGCAGTTGGGTCGGGCCAGTGTCTCGAGATGGAGAGCACGTGAAGCGTCTACCTGAGCAACTGAGGCATGCCCAGCACCAATAAGGGCAGGAAGCAACCACAAGATTAAACAATAGATGAGACACCATAGATTCATCCAAGCTGCTTCTCTCTGTTGCAGCACCCCAGCTGCTCTCCTGCTCTTCCCTGCTTGCCTGCCTTCACCGCTCACCTGGTAAATTGCTGTCTCACATGTACAGATGAGGGGAACTGGGAAGCGTCTGGGACCAGTTCACCCAGCCTCTTTTCATCTCACAGCCATGTGTCCTCCAACCACCATGGATGGCAACTACGGCCTCAACATGTGTTGCCAGAGTATCTGCTAGTATACTGAAGACATCAGCTTCATTAAGGTGATGGGGAGGGCGGCTGTGTTGGCCCCAGCCATGTGCTTTTGGTTGCCCACTGCCATTGCTATCCTTCGTTGCCCAGAGTTCCCTAGCAATGCCCATAGTATCTCCAGATTCTAATGGTCATATGCAGACTAAGAACGTAAATCTGAAAGTGTGTGTAATTTATTTTTTTATTTTTTTATTTTTTTTTGTCAGTTATGTATTGGAGGTATACAAAGATATAACAGTATATATATACATGATATTAGTAAGAGAGAAACACTAGGACAGGGGACAGAAGGCATGCTGGTGCACTTATGCACACCCCTTGCTGACCTCTTAGGAGTCGGGAGATGTTCTTATGTAGAGAAGTTATAGTTAAATATATGGCAGAAAGTGAACTCTGAGTGTTTTTCCAAACCTAGTAAGTGAGGTTGAATTTTTAGAAGGCGTGTGTGTGTGTTTGTGTGTGTGTACATACACATACAGAATATATAGTACCTAATGTATCTTTTTGTGTGCATATATACATTGTATACTATGTAATATGTATTTACACATATGACATAAATATGTAGGATTAAATAGTGTATTTTGGATGTTCAGTAGTAGTAAATAAATAGAGAGGGAAAGTATATCTTGTTGAGGCCTTTGAGACAAGAGGCCAGGAGGCAAGGCCAGGTGTGATGTTTGCCATGTCCACCCAGTCACTTGACCACCTGATCACGCCTACCCAGCTAGTCATTAGGGCAGAAAGCCAACTGTTAAATTGTTTGAATCCCACCATTGGCAGACACCAATATTCATCTTATTTCGCAGCATTTGTCTCCATCCTCCACTCTACCATCCCATGAATATCTGTTATGTAACAATATATCTATGAGATATTGGAGACCTCATAGCAATCAAACTAGATAGTTCTCTATGTTTACTTCAGTTCCAAACTTTACATTATTTCTCTTATGTCCCATACTTAGTATCTTCACATTGCAATTTATATAAGTTGTTCCAATGATATTTCATAGGGAGGGGAATAGTCATATTTAAATAGTACCCTAAAACCAACATTCAGAATTTTTCAGCATAAATCTATTTTTACATGGGGACTAAAACAAGAATATACACTGAATGTACAACTCAACAAAAGACAGCGTGGTGCACTTATTCTGGCATTGCTTCACAAATGTGTATTTTGGCTTAAAGCTATCTACTGTATCTCACAAGCTTGCCAAGCTACAGCATTTCAATAACTTCGTACAAACATAAAATCATGTGATACAAGCTCCCTCATAATGCTCACTGAGACTGACTTTCCAAAACAATTTTAAATCAAAGAGGATCATATTACAATGGAAAAGATAATCGAATTATTAAGATTCTGGAAAAGACAATCAAGCAACGAATCAACAAACACCTAGAAGCAAACAAAGTAATAACCAAAAGCCAACATGGGTTTGTCAAAAACAGATAATGCCAGACTAACCTTATTGCTTATTACTTACGGGATTGTCTCCTGCCTCACGTATCCCAGCGGCCAGTCAGATCCCACAGAGTCAGACTTCTCCAGGTCCCATCAGCCAAGCAATGTCGCCTGGCAGGGCCTAAGGGAAGGGCCTTCTCTGTGGTGGTTCTGGTCCTTTGGAACCAATTTCCCCAGGAGATTCACACTGTCCCCACTCTCCTGGCTTTTCAAAAGGTTTTAAAAATGCACCTTGGATGGCAAGTCTGGGGCCAACTCTGCTCCAGCTGACAGTATGATTGTGGTTGGAATGAATTAGGTTGAATGGTTTTAAATTGTTTGGGATTTAGTTTTAGGTTTATAATTGGGTTTTTTAAACTGTGTATTTTGTATTGATTTATTCTGTAAGCTGCCCCGGAGAAGGGTGGCCTAGAAAACCAAGTAAACAAATACATAAATAAATGTCATTCTTTGACAAAGTGACAAAATTAGTGGACTAGACGAATGCTTTCAATTTAATTTACTTGGACTTCAGTAAGGCATTTGATAAAGTAGACCATAACCTACTACTAGATAAAACTGAAAAATGTGGGTAAGATAGCAACACCACCAGATGGATTTAAAATTGTCTATAAATTGACTATAGAGAATATACATAGTTCATATTACTATACAGACCTGTTGTGCACTCGCCCGCTTTTCATTATGTTTTTAATTTCATGTAATTGTCTTGTCTTTGTATTGTCTTATGTATTTAATATGTAAATAAAATTTAATTTTAAAAAAGAAACTAAATAACTCACAAAACTAAATTAACTTAAATAACTTAGAAATTACTTCTGATTTAGAAAGAGAAGGCTATGCTAAATATTTTCCCACTGCACCCATCCTGTCCCCTGATGTTAAGGAATGATACAAACTGAGCAGAAGAATGCACATCTACATTAAATAATCGGAACAAATGGGAAAATCTACATAGCAAGCTGTACTGAACATAACGTCAGCATATGCAAGATGCCAGTCATGTGGATTCGGTAGTAAACTAATCTTCATTTAAATGATTTTCACAGCTTAGTTTCAAAAGACTGTCTTTAAATTTCTATGTTTCCACAAGGTAGTCTTCAACTTACAACCACAATTGAGCCCAATATTTATATTGTTAAGTGAGACATTTGTTAAGTGGCTTTTGCCCCATTTTACTATCTTTCTTGGCTCAGTTGCTAAGTGAATCACTGTAGTTGATTAAGTGAGTAACCTGATTGTTAAATTAATCTGGCTTCCCCATTGACTTTGCTTGTCAGAAGGTAGCAAAAGGGGATCAAATGACCTTGGGACACAGCAATGGTTGTAAGTATAAACCAGTTGCCAGGCATTTTGATCACATGATCATGGGGATGCTGCAAAGGTCGTAATTGTGGGAAATGGTCATAAGTCACCTTTTTCAGTGCCAATGAACAACCTATTACAAGTCAAGGACTACCTACATAAAGTACATAAAATGTACTTTAACTAAAAATATATGTGGCATCATAGTTTTCTGCAATTTTTAGAAAGCCTAAAATATCACAATGGCTAAAATATTGTTCTTATCTCACCTGTAGCAGGCAACCACTTGCTTTTAAAAAGTGGAGTACAATCAGTGGTGGCATTCAAAAGATTTTTTACTACCGATTCTGTGGGCGTGGCTTGGTGGGCGTTGCATTGCTTGGTGAGTGTAGCCTGGTGGGCATGACAGGGGAAGATTACTGCAAAATTCCCATTCCCTCCCCACTCTTTGTGAAGATTACTGCAAAATCCCCATTTCCTTCCCGCCCCACTAACCTATTTTTCAGCTCCTTTGTCCTGTGCAGGCCAACAAAAGAAGACCAAGCCAATCAGCTAGGACTTAGGAGGCAATGAATAGGTGAGGCAGGGCCAGCCAGAGGTGGTATTTGCCAGTTCTCCGAACTACTCAAAATTTCTGCTACCAGTTCATTAGAACTGGTCAGAACCGGATGAAATCTAACCTCTGTGTACAACTCAAGTTTAACTCTTGGTAACAAGCTATCTCCATTGCCTTGGTTAGGCATTTCTCAAGTATAGTAGAAACTCTCAGCTCTCCAGAAGGGAATTGACTTACCCAGCAGAAGGCTGACAACTCAGCTATATTAACAAGGCTTCATACCTGAGATAATTACTGATCTATTGATCTATCCTTCCTCATTTTTCCCACTTTCTCTCAGTTGCTCTCTCAGCTCTGTTTTCCTGAGCAGACAAAACATCTACTACAATAATTTTATGTCAGAAAGTTAGGAAACCATATATAGAAAAGTTCTCTGTGTAGCTGCTGCATATAGGGCAGTGATGGCAAACCTTTTTTTCCTTGGGTGGCAAAAGAGCATGTGCACACGTTATAATGCATGTGTGAGTGCCCACACCCATAATTCAATGCCTGGGGAGGGTGAAAACATATTCCCCCACACACTGGAGGCCAGAAATGGCCTCTTTCCCAACTTCTGGTGGGCCAGTAGCCTCATCTTTTGCCCTCTCAAGGCTGCAAAGGCTTCCCTGGAGCCAGGGGAGGATAAAAACACACTCCCAATCCCTCTGGAGGCACTCTGGAAGTCAAAAACATCCTCTATGCGAGCCAAAAATTAGCTGCTTGGCACACACATGCACGTTGGAGCTGAGTTTGGGCAACGGTTCGTGTGCCAGCAGATATGGCTCCGCGTGCCACCTATGGCACCCATGCCATAGGTTCACCATCACTGATATAGGGTAGCTGGCCCAATATATGTGTAAGTTCCAAAGATCAAATCTTGGTCTTTTTCCTCCATCCTGTGGGATTCAACAGTTTTTGCAGGACTATTTTCCCAACATTGAAACTCTCTGCCATCTACTTTAGTTTACACTATAGTACTCTCTCATTCAAGAGACTACACTTCAATTTCATATTAATTTTCTAATGATGGGTTCATCTGACCTATCCTTGTCTTTCCCTGCTCTCCTTTCATTTGCATTAGCTTTTGTTGATTGGCGTTGACAACCTTTTCCCCTTTCAAATCTTTCAACAGGTCTCTCCTCTTGGCTGGGAAACATGGTTGGTGGAAGAAGAGGAGATGCCCACTTCTTAACTGTAGCCAAATAAGATAGCAATAGCAATAGCACTTAGACTGTATACCCCTTTACAGTGCTTTTCAACCCTTTCTAAGCTGTTTATAGTCAGCATATTGCCCTCAACAATTTGGGTCATCATTTTACCCACCTCGGAAGGATAGAAGGCTAAGTCAACCTTGAGCTTGGTGAGATTTGAACTGCCAAATTGAAGGCAGTCAGCAGAAATAGCCTGCAGAAATTGCACTCTAACCACTGTGCCACTGCAGCTCAGATTTCTCTCTTCATGTCTTTTACCTTTCAATCAGGCACTCTTTCTATTCCTCGTTCCCTCCATCCTGCACCAAACCAATCTATCTTTCCTACATGAAAGATTAAGTGATTTCCACATGAATGAAAGAAAAATACAGTATCATATTAATTATGCATTCTTTCTGTACTCAAATTAAGTTTCTCTCACATGCTTTCATGAGTATTCCTGGCATATGTGCTGAAATTCTTATTTAAAATATGCATCTTTACAATCTGTCCTAATGAAAAAGAGGAATCACTGCACATCATTCAAAATGCAAAGGGACATGCTTAATTATCGATCTATTAATGATTACAATGATTTCATTCTAATGAGCATTACTGTGGCCTATGTGGCACGTTCCTTGCATCCTTCAAAATGATTTACATCTCTGATTTCAAGACATTGGATTACAGCACTTCGATAGCAAGAACTGTATCTGACTCCAGAATTAGCAAATTAATGTTTTAGTTAAAACAAAATTGGGGTATGCAATCAAAGGTAAAATGAATGAAACACATCTCATGGGAAATATAGAGCACTATAAGAAATAACTCACTACTGTTTATTTGCTCATGTGGTTTATGTATCAGCTAATCCTAATGATTAATTTTCTGGTACAAATACAATAACACATCTAAAGTATGTAGAGTATCACCATACGTTACTGGCTATTATTAATTTAAATGAGACTGATATTTAAAATTGGCAATAATACCAGTACCATCACCAAAATAAATATTCAAAAATGGTAGAAAAAAATGAAAATATGAACAAATGCCATTTTCAGTTCCTTTATTGTAAGAATAGCAAAACTCAAGACACAGGGTAATTTTAGAATATTGTACCAGAAAAAAACTAAAAATCAATGATTTATTGATTGATTATTTGTTTGTTTTCCAAACAAACAAAGGTACCATTACATAAGTTTCTAAGTGCATGCTTTTTCACATTTGCCAGCATGCTTTCTCTTTTATTTAAATAAAAATTTCACTTTGAAACTTAAAATTTCAAAGGAAACATAAATTATAGCATATTAGCATGCTGGATTTAGTCTGCAAATAACTGGGCTCAAGCGATGATGGATGATGATGATGATGAAGAAGAGGAAGAAGAAGAAGAAGAAGAAGAAGAAGAAGAAGAAGAAGAAGAAGAAGAAGAAGAAGAAGAAGAAGAAGAAAGAGGAGGAAGAGGAGGAAGAGGAGGAGGAGGTGATTATTATTATTATTATTATTATTATTATTATTATTATTATTATTATTTATTAGATTTGTATGCTGCCCCTCTCCATAGACTCGGCATACATGATGGTGGTGATGATAATGATAATCGATCATCAATCAGCCAGATGTTCATACTGGTGTGACCTGGGATAGGCAGATCTGGACTTTTGACAGTGTTACAGATATCATTGCAGGATAAAAGTTGTTGTTGTTGTTGTTGCTGTTATTTTGCAAAACTTAACTGGTTGACTTTCTCTAGCTAATCTATTTGTTTAAAGATAAATTATCAGCATCCTATATACCAGTATAAAGAAATAATGTCAAACTATTAGTTCATCACTATGTTGAAAAGGAAAGGAAATGGGGAAATTGTTAAGACATAGGGCTAGAATAGATATAAAATTTATCTGAAAGCAACATTTTCAATGAAATTGGGTATTGTTCCTCAGCAAATTTTGACACTTAATGACTGTCATACGGTACAAATAAGTAATCAGGAAACAATCAATATTAATATAAATCATAAGGATACAAGCAACAAGTTAGTCATACAGTCCTAAATGGGAGGAGATGGGTAATAGGAATGATGAGAAGACTAATAGTAATAGTAATGCAGCCTTAGTGAATAGTTTGACAGTGGTGAGGAAATTATTTGTTCAGCAGAGTGATGGCGTTCAGGGAAAAAACTGTTCTTGCATCTGGTTGTCTTGGTGTGCAGTGTTCTATAGCATCGTTTGGAGAGTAGGAGTTGAAACAATTTATGTCCAGGATGCGAGGGGTCAGTAAATATTTTCATGATCATCTTTTTGACTCGTGCAGTATACACGTCCTCAATGGAAGGCAGGTTGGCAGTAATTTTTTTCTGCAGTTCTAATTATCCTCTGAAGTCTGTGTCTCTCTTTTGTTAGGTGGCAGAACTGAACCAGTTATAGAGGTGCAGATGACAGACTCAATGATTTCTCTGTAGAACTGTATCAGCAGCTCCTTGGGCAGTTTGAGCTTCCTGAGTTGGCACAGAAAGAACATTCTTTGTTGTGGTTTTTTTATGACGTTTTTTATGTTAAGTGACCATTTTAGGTCTTGAGATATGATAGAACCTAGAAATTTGAAGGTGTTGATACTGTGTTGCCTAGTATTATAAGAGGTGGTAGAATGAGAAGATTTCTCCTAAAGTTTACCACCATTTAAATTTAGAACTAAGGAAAAATTTCCTGACAATCAGAACGGTTGATCAGTGGAACAACTTGCCTCCAGAAGTTGTGAATGCCCCAACAGTGGAAGTTTTTAAGCAGATGTTGGATAGCCATCTGTCTGAAGTAGTGTAAGGTTTCCTGCCTAAGCAGGGGGTTGGACTAGAAGACCTCCAAGGTCCCATCCAACTATGTTGTTGTTGTTGTTATTTCTATGTTTTTGAATGTGTTTAATTCCAGATTGTTCCGCTCACGCCGGGAGGCTAGTTGTTCAACCTCCCGCCTATATGCAGTTTCATCATTGTCTCGAATAAGACCAATCACTGTTGTATCATCTGCAAACTTCAGTAGTTTAACAGATGGATCATTTGAAATACAGTCATTGGTATATAGAGAGAAGAGAAGTGGTAAGAGTACACAGCCTTGGGAGGGGGGTGCAGGTGTCTGATGTGATTTTGCCTAGCTTCACCTGCTGCTTCCTGTCTGTTAGGATCTATTAGTAATAAAATTTCAGTTTAGTCCAATTGTGTTAAAGAATAGAATAGAATGGAATAGAATAGAATTTTTATTGGCCAAGTGTGATTGGACACACAAGGAATTTGTCTTGGTGCATATGCTCTCAGGGTACATAAAATAAAATATACATTTGTCAAGAATCATGTGGTACAACACTTAATGATTGTCATACGGGTCAAATAAGCAATGAGGAAGCAATATTAATAAAAATCTTAGGATATAAGCAACAAGTTACAGTCATACAGTCAACATGGGAGGAAATGGGTGAAAGAAATGATGATAAAAACTAGTAGAATAGAAGTGCAGATTTAGTAGAAAGTCTGACAGTGTTGAGGGAATTATTTGTTTAGTAGAGTGATGGCGTTCGGGAAAAAACTGTTCTTGTGTCTAGTTGTCTTGGTGTGCAGTGCTCTGTAGTGACGTTTTGAGGGTAGGAGTTGAAACCATTTGTGTCCAGGATGTGAGGGGTCAGTAAATATTTTCCCCGCCCTCTTTTTGACTCGTGCAGTATAAGGTCCTCAATGGAAGGCAGGTTGGCAGCAATTGGTTTTTCTGCAGTTCTGATTATCCTCTGAAGTCTGTGTCGGTCATGTTGGTTTGCAGCACCAAACCAGACAGTAATAGATGTGCAGATGACAGACTCAATGATTCCTCTGTAGAACTGTATCAGCAGCTCCTTGGGCAGTTTGAGCTTCCTGAGCTGGCGCAGAAAGAACATTCTTTGTTGTGCTTTTTTGATGATGTTTTTGATGTTAGGTGACCATTTTAGGTCTTGAGATATGATAGAACCTAGAAATTTGAAGGTCTCTACTGTTGATACTGTGTTGTCTAGTATTGTGAGAGGTGGAAGGGTTTCTCTTAAAGTCTACCACCATTTCTACGGTTTTGAGTGTGTTCAGTTCTAGATTGTTCTGGTCACACCACAAGGATAGTTGTTCAACTTCCAATCTGTATGCGGATTCATCATTGTCTCGAATGAGTCCGATCACTGTTGTATCATCTGCAAACTTCAGTAGTTTAACAGATGGATCATTTGAGATGCAGTCATTAGTGTATAGAGAGAAGAGAAGGGGTGAGAGTACACAGCCTTGGGGGGCACCTGTGCTAATTGTACATGTATCTGATGTGATTTTTCCTAGCTTCACCTGCTGCTTCCTGTCTTATTTTTATAATTCCATCAAAAGGTTATTGGGATTATGATTTCTGTTTATCTGTTACCAAAAAGGTGTTCCAAGTAAGAATGGAATTAATTAGACCAATACATTGGAATTTACTTGCTACCTAGTCATCTTCACTTCCTAAAAGGCAAGATCCTGACTACAAAGTATAACTATATTCATCTTACATAGGCACAGTCTGTCCTTAACAGCCCTTTTCATTACTTTTGACTCCTTGTTAAAGGTTTATCTATTCAAATATTTATTTGTTTGTGTATTTGTTTTTTGATTTGATTTGATTTGATTTGATTTGAGATATTTGAGATATTTGAGAGATTTGAGAGATTTGAGATTTGAGATTTGAGATTTGATTTGATTTGATTTGATTTGATTTGTATGCTGCCCCTCTCTGTAGACTCGGGGCGGCTTCATGCAAACTTAATGCAAACCTTTCAGACTTTCAAATCAGATGGCATATTCCACATATAAAATCATTAGGAAGAGAACTCAGAAAATAATTTATTCAAAAGTTACCTTACACAATCTACTATGATATCACAACTGTACAGTTTGGGCAAACTGTACTGAAAACATATATTATACACAGATGAAAGTGCAAAAACAGGTAACTAAAATGATTGGTGAAGTGGAACAGCTCCCTTTTTAAGAGAAAGACCTACAACTGGATCACTTTAGTTTGGAAATAGGGAGGATAAAAAGAGACATAGCAGAGGATTACATAAGCAATGTGGGGAAATGTTCTTCCCCCTCCTGTTGTGAGTGCTCCTTGTCCACCTCTGGTCATGATGGATTCTGAGTAGGATGAGTCAGGCCCATCTTGGTACACTGGGCCAGTGGTTTTGTCAGCTGATGCAGAGAGGGAGAGGGAGGGTAAAATAGACCTGGATGAACCTGAGGGACCATCAGAGGTGGCAGATATGCCAATGACAATAGGGTCTGACTTAGAGGAAGAGGAGGAGGAGGAAGACTGAGCCTTTGTTAGATGCCCACTTTAGAAGACTAAGCAAAAGACAAGAATACTTGTATGGGAAAAGGAAGTAGTCTGTAGTTTATTAACTCTAGGGATTGTTGACCACTTCCTATAGGTATTTAAGGGTAGGGTATGGGTAATTTGGGGTAGAATTACAATGTTTTGCAATGGAGTCAGATGATGATTTGAAGTCTCAGCCAGGTTATGCTAGCCACCTGTTATTTCCCTGATAAAAATCCTTGGAGAAAAAGTGCCTTGTCTGCTGAAAAGCTGGAAAGCTGTACAGTAAGTCTGTGAAACTTGAGATTCCTTATCTAATGAAGGAATGCGAGCAGCTTTGATCTTTGGCAGCAGCCTATCCGTAGAACTATTATATCTTAATTACCATCACTCAGAAACTGCCAAGAGTATCTCATACGCATGACGTTAACTTGTAAAAATGAGATTTCATGTATAAAATAGCGCCGGCGGACTTACCCCGCTGACGCAGTTTGCAGGAGGGTCGGGACGACACCGGACTCCTGGCAGCCGCCATTTTGGGTCTCGGCCGAAGTCTCGCGAGGCGAGACTTCGGCCGAGAATCAGGCCAAGCAAGGCCTGACTGCTGACGTGTCCGGGCGGGGCTTGCCGGCCCTATTTAAGGCCGCGCAGGCCCGGGCTCGGCCTTTTCGCCCGGACAGTCAGCAGAGAGCAGACACTCGGCTGGGTGCTGCTTGCGTCGGCCATTTTGGGCGGCCTCGTGTGCGGCCGCCATTTTGTGGCCTTGACTTCGTCTGGTGAGAAGGTCTTTTTTGGCGATTCCTCTCGGCGGAGCTGTCGGCGGTTCGGCGGCAAGCTTCGGGCAGCGCGGCGGCATGCCGCTGGTGGTCGCTTTGTCCCCCTCGGGCCCGAGGGGGATTGGTAGTACTCGAGGGTGCTTTCCCTCAGGGCAGGGTTTGGGTGGCCGTCGGGGCAGAGCTGCTTGGTGCTTTCCCCCAAGTGCGGAGGGGCTTTGTGGGCCGAGAGGGGACTCTGCTCAGGGGTCGCCCAGCCTCTGGGGAACAGCTTCTGGGCTACGCAGTGGGGCAGTAGCAGGTGGGGTTCTTCTTCCCTGGGGGGGGGTTACTCAGGCTCTCAGTCACTCGGGCCTCTCCCTGGTAAGGCCTGTGGCCATAGTGCTTGGGTTTAAGCATATTAAATATATATCTGTCGGTTGGGATGGCTCCAAAGAAGAGGCAAGCTCGCCCCCCCCCCCCCCGGCCCAACCGGTGGTGCGGCCTAGGAGGGCTTTGCGGCCTTCAGCCCGGGCTCGGGCTCATCTGGAAGGGACCCCTGCAGCGGTCCCACCAGAGGGGGTGGTGGGGTTTATGCCTCCGGCCCCTCAACATGATTTTTCTCCTTCCCTTCCTTGGGCCAGGGTTCTGGAGAGGCTCAACGAACTGGAGCGTTGGCGGTCCGGCTCAGGCCTGGGCGGACCCCTCCCGCATGCGCCAGCGGCCCTGGGTCGTGCTCCAGAAGATGAGGCAGCCCAAGCCGGGCAGATGGCCCAGACCGGGCAGATGGCCCAGACCGGGCAAGTGGCCCAGTCCGGGCTGATGGCCCAGCCGGGGCAGATGGCGGCATTGCAGGGCCCTACAAGGATGGGCCCCCCGTGGATGTCTTCAACCCCGTATGGGCCAGGTGAGGCTGCACTGCACATGTCCTCCACATCGCTCCTCCCCTTACCCGGTCCGGGGTTTAACCTGCCGGTTTTGGGGAGTGGAGCTAGTTTCCTGTGGTCCCCTTCAGGCACATGCAGCCAGGTTTGGTCCCCGCCGGCTCAGTCGGCGGTGGCGCCCCCGCCCCAGGTGTAGCTTTTCCACTGGGGCCCGGGGCGACTGGGGCGGGGGGTTGGACCCCTCCAGCATCCGCTATTATGCCCCCGCCCCCTTTGGTGTACCCACCGGGGATGGGGGTGTTGGGGATGGGGCCCTCCACTGTGTGGGACCCGTTGGCCAGCGTTAAGGCAGGTGCCATTCCATGCGGGTTGCCAGCCACTCCCTTGGGGTTCCACCTCCACCCGTCTGTAAAGGAGACGATTTGGAGGGGGGAATATGTGGACCTTTTCTCCCTATTGAACAGAGAGGTCCCTAAGCAAGATAAGGATCTGGTGTCTGGGGAGAAGCCCAAAAAGACTAAAGTTAGCAAGTGTTTTAGTTCGTGGTTATACGCTTTCCTCACTTATGCCTCAGTCGTGATTCAGAGGCAGCCGGCCAGGGCCGCTGCCATGCTCAAATATGTCGACCTAATTGCTAGGGCCCATTTTGAGTATAAGGGTACCATCTGGCGCCACTACGACAAGGGTTTTAGGATGCGGGTGGCTTTTGACCCCTCGCTACCCTGGGACATAGTTGTGCCGGACCTATGGTTCCAGGCCACCTATATGTCGGGTAAGGAAGGGTGGGGCAGGACCGATAGCGGTCATTATATGGAGGAAGAACCCACGGCTTCCACGCCGGCCAAGGCGCCACTGGGGGAGCGGGGAAGGGAGCCTCCCCTGCCTGTCATGAGTTTGCAGCGAAAGGGGCGTGGTTTCGCCCCTTTTGCAAGTACAAACATGCATGTGGGAATTGTGGGGGGACCCATGCCTCTTCCGTGTGCCCCCGTCCTAAGAAGGGGGTGGATAAGAAGGGTGGGGGTCCGGCTAAACCACCCCCCACCTACTGGGTAAAAAGGGGCCCAGCCCAATTAACTTAAAAGCACTTGAGGGTTGGTTGAGGGACTACCACCCTCGCTCGAGAGTGGCCGCTCTCTTGCTAGGTTTTTCAAAGGGATTCAGGATCCCTTACATGGGGGTTAGGCAAGCCTTCATGTCCGACAACCTCCGGTCGGTTGTAGGACATGAAGACATTGTTCGGTCCAAGATAGCGAAGGAGGTGGCCGAGGGAAGGGTCCTTGGGCCTTTCCCGGAGCTGCCCTTCCCGAATCTTAGAGTATCCCCATTAGGGGTGGTCCCCAAAAAGGCGAGTGGTGAATTTAGGTTGATTCACCACTTGTCTTTTCCTAAAGGGGAGTCAGTGAATGATTTCATTCCTGACGAACTTTGTTCAGTCCGGTACGCATCCTTTGATGCGGCCGTGGCCATGGTTAGGAAGTGTGGGATAGGAGCCCTTATGGGTAAATGCGACATTAAGTCGGCATTCCGGCTCCTCCCCATACACCCAGGCGACTTCGAGCTGTTGGGCTTCCATTTCGAAGGTGGTTTTTATGTGGACAGGGCTTTACCCATGGGTTGCTCTGTCTCATGCTCTCTTTTTGAGAGCTTCAGCACCTTCTTGGAGTGGGCGCTCAGGAGGTGCAGTGGTCTGGGCTCGGTCATTCACTACCTTGATGATTTCTTGATGGCGGGGCCTGCGCGTTCAGAGCAATGCTTTGCTCTAATGCGGGACTTCGAAGCCCTTTGTGCTCAGTTGGGGGTGCCTTTAGCCTCTGAGAAGACCGAAGGCCCCGCCACCAAGATTACCTTCCTCGGTATTGAATTGGACTCAGAGGAGCAATCTTCTAGACTGCCCCTGGATAAGTTGACTAAAATCAGAGGTAAGCTCGATACGGTTCTGGGCTGCAGGAAGGTCACTCTTCGGCAGCTCCAGGAACTAGCTGGGATACTTAATTTTGCCTGCCGGGTCGTTGTGCCGGGCAGGGCCTTTTCTAGGAGGTTATATACTGCGATGAAGGGGCTCCGTTTGCCCCATCATCGTACCCGCTTATGTGCAGGGGTCAGGGCTGACCTCTGCGTGTGGCGGGAATTTTTAGAGCGATTTAATGGGCTGTCTTTTTGGAGGCACGAGCTTCTTTTGGAAGCTGAGTTGCAGCTCTGCTCCGATGCCGCGGGGACTTGTGGTTTTGGGGTAGTGTTAGGTGACCAGTGGTGCTGGTCGGCTTGGCCTCCGGAATGGAGTGCCTCTTCCCTGGTTAAGGATTTGACCTTTTTAGAGCTCTTTCCCCTGATAGTGGCCTTAGAGCTCTGGGGGGAGCAGTTTAGGGACAAGACTGTGCATTTGTGAACGCCCTGTCCTCTAAAAGCGACAGGGTCATGCGGCTTGTCCGCCATTTTGTGCACAGGTCCTTGTCCCTAAACACATTGTTTTTGGCTAGGCATGTCCCCGGGTTAGATAACAGGGTTGCTGATGCCTTGTCCCGTGGTCAGTTGTCCAGGTTTCGGACCCTGGCCCCGTGGGCCCGAGATTCGCCAGAGGCATTCCCCGACCACCTTTGGAGCCTGGGCGGGCTCCCAAGCGGTGGAGAGAAGAGGCCTCCAGGGCTATCGCCCTCTCGGTAGCACCGGGCACCCTGAGGGCTTACCAGCATGCAGGTAAGGAGTTTGGGGATTTCAGGCAGGATAGGGGTTACCCCCATAGTTGGCCTGCCCCAGTGGAGCACCTGGCTGAATTTTGTGTCCAGCTTAGGCAGCGTGGCCTTTCAGTTAGGACAATTAGGTCCAGGTTAGCCGGCCTCGCCTTTCTGTCCAAGGCGGGGGGGTTTGCAGATTTTTCTGGTGACTTCCGCATTCGGAAGATGCTGGAAGGCTGGATGAGGGAGTGACAGGGGACCCCTTGTGACACTCGTCAGGCCCTGACGGTTCAGCAGCTGTCCCTGATTAATCAGGCTTTGGACAGTCTGTGTGCCTCTCTGTACGAGGCCCGTCTTTTTAGGGCAGCGACTTGTGTCATGTTTTTTGGGGCCCTCAGGGTCAGCGAGGCCATGGCCTCCTCTCAAGCTGACACGTCGCTCCGTGCCTTCCAGTATGCTGATCTAGCCTTTAGGCAGGGGGGGGGGTATCCCTTGTAGTAAGGCATTCTAAGACAGATCAGCTGCACAGAGGGGTTCGTATTGAGCTTAGTGCGGCCGCCAACCAGTCTGTGTGTCCGGTGGCCGCCTTACAGCACTATTGTAGCTTGCAGGGGTCGTGGTCAGAGATCCTCCCGAGGATCACATGGAGGGACGCCATTTCCCTTAGGGCCATTCACCGGGTCAGGCGTAGAGTAAATAAGACCCTGGGCAGGATAGTTAGGGAATTAGGTGGGGTTGTAGTGGCCCATCCCCTCATCACCGTAGATCGTCTGTGGCTTTACCGGGTCGACAGCGTTCACCTGTCAGAACAGGGGAACGCCATTTTCTTACAGGACCTGCAGTGGTCTCTGCGTGAGCTGGCGCAGCTAGAGGGGGGAGTCGGGGGGCCAAGATAGAGATCTGACCCCCGCTCCGTGGCAGGTTAGGGGCAGAAAACTGGGTGGTGGTTTAGCAACTGCATGTTCTCCTTTGGGCATCTTTGGGGATGATTGACAGGTTCTCTCCAAGCTTGTGGTGGAAGCGACCTGAGCAGTTGGGGGGAACCTGTCTTTGGGTCCCGCACCTTTAAGTCCCCTGTTAGGGGTTAGCCGGCGGGACCCCCCTCATGCAAGTGCATGGCAGGGTCTCAGGTGAGGGAGGGTCCCTCACCTGGACTAGCATGGAGCTACGCCCATAAGTTGCCCAGGAAGTTTATCTGACGTCATTTTCCGCCCCGGAAGTAATTGTTTGACCCTGCAGGTCCATTGTTTGGGTCATAGTTAGGTATGTTAAGTTATGCTAATTTAATTGCATAAATTATGCTAATTTATTATTAATAAAAATGACCCAGTTTAAATCCAGCTCTTGTGTCCGTGTCGTTACTCCGTCTCTTCTGCAATAGCGCCGGCGGACTTACCCCGCTGGCGCAGTTTGCAGGAGAGTCGGGACGACACCGGACTCCTGGCAGCTGCCATTTTGGGTCTCGGCCGAAGTCTCGCGAGGCGAGACTTCGGCCGAGAATCAGGCCAAGCAAGGCCTGACTGCTGACGTGTCTGGGTGGGGCTTGCCAGCCCTATTTAAGGGCGTGCAGCCTTTTCGCCCGGACAGTCAGCAGAGAGCAGACACCCGCCCGCCCTCCCTATTTTGCAGTGTGCTATTGTGGGTCTCCCTAGGGGGCCGAATGGGAATTTTTTTGCGGCTTTACCTCTTAGCCAGGCCATTTTTTCGCCCATTCCACACTGGGGAGATGGATGTGCGGTTAGGGGGTGCTTGCACCTGTTAGGCTAATTGGCTTACCTTTGGTCATTTGGGTAGGCAGGTTAGGGGCGGAAAACTGGGTGGTGGTTTAGCAACTGCGTGTTCTCCTTTGGGCATCTTTGGGGATGATTGACAGGTTCTCTCCAAGCTTGTGGTGGAAGCGACCTGAGCAGTTGGGGGGAACCTGTCTTTGGGTCCCGCACCTTTAAGTCCCCTGTTAGGGGTTAGCCGGCGGGACCCCCCTCATGCAAGTGCATGGCAGGGTCTCAGGTGAGGGAGGGTCCCTCACCTGGACTAGCATGGAGCTACACCCATAAGTTGCCCAGGAAGTTTATCTGACGTCATTTTCCGCCCCGGAAGCAATTGTTTGACCCTGCAGGTCCATTGTTAGGTATGTTAAGTTATGCTAATTTAATTGCATAAATTATGCTAATTTATTATTAATAAAAATGACCCAGTTTAAATCCAGCTCTTGTGTCCGTGTCGTTACTCCGTCTCTTCTGCAAAGACTGATTTGAAATATCGGTGCATGGATTCCTCCTTTGTTTTCAAGCTAAGTGGGCCCAGGATAGAACTCCTCTGATATGTTCACAATATTAATCTTGAGACTCAACTTAATCTAAATACACTGAGATTTGGGACTAAAGAGAATGACATACTTCTTACAGTACATAATTAAATTTTGTCCACAAGTTCAGTAGCCAGTTTGGATATTTAAAAGTGGACTGGACATAGCATGAAAGATCAGCTTCTTTACAGCTGATCTTTCTTTACATATTGAGGGACGTTTTCTACCTCCTGAATGATCATTAGATATCTCCTGTACAGGTTGCTGAGAAGGAACTGCAGAAGTGGGTAGAACAAGAAGCAATGGGTGGAAAGTAAACAAGGAGAGAAATAACTTAGAAATAAGGAGAAATTTCTGACAGTCAGAACGGTTGATCAGTGGAACAACTTGCCTCCAGAAGTTGTGAATGCGCCAACCCTGGAAGTTTTTAAGCAGATGTTGGATAACCATCTGTCTGGCGTAGTGTAGGGTTTCATGCCTAAGCAGAGGGTTGGACTAGGAGACCTCCAAGGTCCCTTCCAACTCTGTTGTTGTTGTTGTTGTTGTTGCTATTATTATGATTAGTAGTAGTAGTAGTAGTAGTAGTAGTAGTAGTAGTAGTAGTAGTAGGCTATCTTTCACTCTCCTGTCCAGGGTTCAGAGCTCCCTGATCCAAACATTTGCCACTATGTGATGCAGAACGTTGAATTCTCAGCTTGACCCAGCAAGACTCTTATGTTTTCTCTTCTATGGAAACTTCAAACAGTTGAATGCCTTCCAGATCTGTTACAACTCAGGTTTCCAGAATTCTCAATAAATATTCAACGATGAAATCATTTTAGCAGTAAATTTATTCATTCGGTTACCCTGAATGCACTACTTAAAAAGCAGTAGATCAAAATTTTAAAAGCTATGGCATAGTACTAGATTGTAAAATTATATCCCTATCATATTTCAGTTTTCGCCGAATAATTAAGAAACATAAACAGCTCTAGTGTGTTGTTTCTGAAATATCCTCTCTGGAAGGCAAGCAGGCATCAATATTGGCTTAATTCCAGCAGCAAGACCTACTATTCACCCAAGCCACTAAGTCACAGTGGAAGTTACTTACATACAGTACTTACAAACTTCATTTATTCATTTTCTACAGCCACCCATCTCAGTCAAAGACTCCAGTTGCTTAAAATTAAAACCACACTTTAGAATTAAAAATACAAAAAAAATATAAAACAATAGAAACATTTAAATTAAATATATTGGGAACAAGATACAGTACTTGAGACAGTACAGTGAGCCAAGTAGGAAATGGGCCCCAGGTAGGAAATGGGGCCTTTAACATATTCAGCACCCCAGGCAAGGGAACATCTCAGGTTTTTAGAGCCTTGTGAAAGGAGGCTAACAGGGTTGAGGCGAATTTGTACTCTATTGATACATTCTTTTGTTTTGTTTTACTATTTTATTGTTTCCATCTGATATAAAGTTGTCTTGGCATAAGTAGGCAGATAATGGAAGACCTCTTGGCTGAAGGAGAATTATTTCATGGAGAATGTCCAAAAGATGCTACCCAACAATAATTAAGTAACTATGGCAACTCAGGCATTCACCCTCACTCTTCACTTCTCTGTTTCTCTCCCTGCTTCCCTAACTTGGGCTGCTGACAAGCAGCTTTTTAATTTTTTTTCTGGTCCCCAGAAACGATGTCTTAATCCTATTCCCTTTTCTCCTCTGGCTGCAAATGTTACCTATGGCTGAACAAATGAAATGCTTTATTGAACCTAGGTATGCAGCAGTTGCCCTGGAGACCATCTTCAGTGAAGCCCAACCAGTGGTGAATAAATAAAGCAAGTGGAAAAGGCAGAAGAGAATTTCTCTATCAACATTTTTGATCCTCTAAACGGATTTATTAGCTTAACCAATGAAAACAATGCTAGGAAGACCTGCCAGCAAAATCATGTGGACAACATGAGTGATATGAACTAGATATGATGGTGCTGTTAAAGCTTTAAACTTTAGAACTTTAGAATAACAAAAGTTGGAGGGGACCTTGGAGATCTTCACAACTTTTGGAGGCAAGCTGTTCCACTAATTAATTGTTGTAACTATTGGGAAAACTTTCCTTAGTTCTAAGTAGTTTCTCTCGTTGGTTAGTTTGCACCAATTGCTTCCTGTTCTACCCTCAGATGCTTTGAAGAATAGCTTGACTTCCTGTTCTTTGTAGCAGCCCCTGAGACATTGGAACATTGTTATGATGTCACCCCTAGTCCTTCCCTTCGTCAGACTAGACCAGTGAGGGTGAACAAAAGTTGTGAATGCTCCAACACTGGAAGATTTTAAGAAGAGATCAGATAACCATTTGTCTGAAGTGGTGTAGGGTTTCATGTCTAAGCAGGGGGTTGGACTAGAACAGTGGTTCCCAAACTTTTTCAGTCCACCCCCCCCCCTTGGTGCTACAAATTCATCCTCACTGCCCCCAACCCCCTCAGGTGGGTGGGTTGATGGTCAGGTGACCAGGTGGGCATGGCCAACTTGTAAAATGTGGTGAAACTCACTTAACAACGCTCATTCTTAGCAACCAAAATGTTAGGTTCAATTGTGGTAATAAGTCTTTCTTTCATTTTATTTTTCTTCTCTCCCTTACCCCTTCTTTCTTTCTTTTTCTTTCTTTCTTTTTGTTCCTACCATCTTTTTTTCCTCAAGTGCTGAAAGAGCATGCACACACACACTATTATGCATGTGCGAGTGCCCACACCCATAATCCAATGCCTGGGGAGGGCAAAAACAGCTCCCCCCACCCCTGGAGGCCCTCTGGAGGCCAGAAACAGCCTTCTCCCCAATCTCTGGTGGCTCCAATAGGCTCGAGTTTTGCCCTCTCCAGACTCCAAAGGCTTCCCTGGAGCCAGAGGATGGTAAAAACACCCTCCCCTATCCCCCCCAGAGGCTCTCTGGAAGGCAAAAACACCCTCCCAGAACTTCTGTGCAAAGCAAAAATCAGCTGGCCGGCAGGCATACACATGCACATTGGAACTGAGCTAGGACAACAGCCCGTGTGCCAGTAGATATGGCTTCGTGTGCCACCTGTGGCACCTGTGCCATAGGTTCCCCATCACTGGTCTAGACATACCCAGACTTGATTAACTGCATCCAGAGTACTATTAGATCCAGTTTGGTGTGGTGGGTAAAATAACAGGCTAGAAATCAAGACACAGTGAGTTCTAGCCCTGCCTTAGGCACAAAACCAACTGTCCTTGGATGATTCATTCTCTCTATGCACTAGGAAGAAGACAATGGCAAAATACTTCTGAAAGTCTTCCCAAGAAAAATGCAGGGACTCTCAGGTACTATCTTTGCTTTCATTTACCAGAGTCATTCTACTTCTACTTGCAGGTCTTTGTATTTTGTGGTTTTCTCCAATTCTTTGTCTTCTTTTTTGCTGCCTCCTGGTACTTTACTATTCAGATTTTGACTCCCTTATCTACTGCTGTTAGGTCTTATCTAAAGTCCCAAGCACTTGGGACTACTATTTTGTCTACTTTGTGGTTCTACCAGTTATTGCTTGTAGTCAAATGATATTTTTAATAGATATTCTTGCTACTACCCTTTCCCCTGACAATAAGCCAAACCTGGCTTTTGAGTGTATGGCAATAAGGACAAGTGCTTATTTCAGGGTTCAAAAAAATATAAGACAGGGTCTTATTTTTGGGGAGACACGGTACCTAGTCATGCCATCGTTTGTAACTAAAAACTAGTCTGTGCAATCTTCTTGCAGCAAATAATTAGGAGATCCAGTTTCTTCAGCTTCTTTGTAGAGGTGGCCTTTGCTGTCTGTTGCTGTCTTCTCAATTCTGGCTTTATATGCATTTGTTCGTAAGGCTTGGTCTTGTACAGAAGGAATCAGCCCCTCTGCCACTTTCTTCAACTTTCCTGCTCTTTGCCATTGACAGGTTTTGTTATTACTTTGCCTAATTTCCTTATGTACTGGCCATGTAACTACTTTATCTTACCATGCCTATTTTCTATTCTTCATTTGGCCTTTTCTATAGACCAGATTTGTCTCTGTGGCATTCACTAAGTCTTCATGATATGCTAGCTCAGATGGAACTTCTCCACTATAATTAATAATAATTATCATAATTTATTAGATTTGTATGCTTCTCCACTGGATTAGATTTGTAACTTCTCCACTATCCTTCAGATATTCGTCCAATTGCATTTTTCTTACTTTGTTTATTAATAATTATTATTTCCTGCATTGGAAAAACGCTTGTATAAATTACCTATGAAGTCTCTTTCAGCTGTGTGTGATTGACCATAATCAATCACAATAATTTCATCATATGCCATAACAATGTTGTTTGAAGGTTAGACATATGCCTGCAGCCAATCCCTTATGTTCATTTCAATCCTACTACACATCCAGTAATGAACAATCTTCAAAGAATGACTTTCCCATACATATGTTTCCTCTTAAGATTGCAAGCTTGTTTGTGTGTCTTTCTCTTTTTCTGCGTGTGCATGTATCTTAAAGGTACTAAATGTGTTTGTGCAGAGGTACTGAATTTCTAATTTGTATGAAAAAGAGGTAGATACATGCATAAGGAAGAGATAGATGAATATGCAAAACATCTTAGTAAGATAAAATCTCCTCATATCTCTCTCTTCCTTCAATGCTATGAAAGGCAACTTTGGAAATCAGAAAAGTATGGTAATCTAAAATCTATAATTTTAAATTTTATATCTAAAATTTAAATTTTAAAGTTTAAATAATAAAATTTAAAATAAATTTAAAATTTAATTCAAATAAAATAATGAAATATAATTTTTATATCTAAAATCTATAATTTTAAATTTTAATTTTAAAATAATATTTTTAAAAATAAAATATTTTATTTTAGTAGTATGGTAGTAGATATATATATAAACATTACTTGGAATAAGAGAGGAAAACATATATCCAAACCAAATTATAGCAACTTTTTCTTCTTTTTAAATAGCAAAGAAAAAACTGCAGAAGTGAGAAAATCAAAGTTCTAGCCTATGGGTGTTTATTCTTGGGTTGGACAAGCTTCTGTCTTATGAAGTACAATGCAGTGAATCATGTACAGATCTGTACATTGGAGAAGCAAAATAACCACTTCACAAAGACATGGCACAACAAACAGGAGAACAAACCCATCAGGACAAGATTCAGCAATCCATCTGTATTTGAAAGACAATGGTCACTTTTTTGAAGACAGCAGATTCCACATTCTGGTTTAGAAAGAGGGGTCAAAGAGGCCACCTACATTAAGACTGAACAGCTTTCTCTTAACAGAGTAGGAGGGATATGACAACATTTATCTCCTATTTACAACACAGCCTTTTAAGTTGCTCCAAGAAGGTTCCACGCGTATATGCACTATTCAGGTGACCCTGAGGGCACAGATAAACCTCCACCTGGCCTCAACAACTCTCAGAATGAGTTTTAAGGACCAGATGACTTCAAGGAATATAAATCCTTCCATCATCCATCATTCAGTCAGAATTGAAGAAGCTGCTTGGATGGGAAGCAGAACATCTTCAAGGAAAAAAAGCAAAGTCCAATTGTCTTTGAAAAAGCACCTTTGGGACTTCAAAGTTTGCCTTCTTCCCTAAATAATGCAAATTGACCAAAGCAGTTATAGATGAAACCTAAAAGAAAATAAGACAAACCACCACCACCCCTCAATGTTTTTCATTTTCCCTTTTTCCTTCCATTTAAAACCTACATGTTAAAAAGCATTATTGGAAGCATAGGTTACTGCAAATGTACTATAAACAAATCTGAAAGCATATTTCCACTGCAGAGCACTTCAAATGTAATCATGAAAATAACTGTATCATTCCATACATACAAAATGCTAGGAAATAGTAACCAAGACTGTAATTAGGTGAGCCAGTGCTAAATAAATTGAAATTATTTTTTTTCAGTTTAAAAAAACCAAAATCTAAATATATTGTATTGTTTTGTTCTGAAACAAACAGAATATATGGCTGATTATATCAGACTTATTAAGAAACAATCAGAACTCTCTGAAAAAAGATACTCACAGATAAATGGAATAAGTGAGATCTGTTTATTTCTTTCACCTGTGCTGAAATAAATTTTTAGTTGAAGAAGAAATTATATGTAAATGTGTGGTACACACAGCAAATGATTGCTGAATGGTAATTGTCAGATCCTTCCTTCCCACCCCCCACCCTCAAAAAAGCTTTGTAGGAATATAGTAACAGTGCATAAAGTTAACCATGGGCATCTGCATAAAAGTCTTGTTTTCATCACAATGACACGTGGACAAAAAGGGTAGTGCTTCTATTGTGAGGGTGGGATGCTCTTTTCATTGTTCTGTGGCCATGCATGGACATTACCCTCCCCCTAACCAGGGATACTGCTAATTTTACACATGCAGGTATTTCTTTCTTAGCGCCCACAACTGGGATCAGAACTCTGTTACTTAGTGCCACAATCATATGATCACAAACCTATGTCACTTCCCATTTGGTCATTAAGCAGAACATCAGGTGACCACAATTTGCACTTTTACTTCTGTGTTCTCCATTATCTCTGCTTCTCATAAGATAGTTGCAAGGCATTTGAATGTTGATCACATGGCTTTGGGAAATTGCAATAGCTGTAAATGCAAAGACTGGTTGCAAAGCTATTTTTAACATCGTCATAAAATTAAATGATTAATAAACCAGCCAATGGGTAAGCGAGGACTATCTTTATTGTATTTGGAACACACATTGAAACTCCTGTTATCCTGGAACCTCACTTATTAGTTGTGACCATACAGGCAGAGCAAGTATAGTATCATCATGAATTTGTGTCATCTTTTGTTCACAGCAGATAAATTACCAGCTTTTTCTTATATACCTCTCCTATGTTGCAATGGTGGATTTCTTTCATTTTATGTAGATTTAACTTAGCTCTATAACTAGGCCTGATATTATTGCAGTTTAAATTTATCAAGAGCTCAAATCTATTGATTTATAATAGTATCTAACTTAATCTTGGAAGTGAATATCTATAACCACTGTGGAAATTAAAGATATGTACACACATCACACAAAACTATCTTTTGTTTAACTATAAATTATTGAAACTTTCTAGACTCATATCAACCCATAAACCATGATTTACGAGTCACAATGGCTGGACTGACAGTCACACAAATTAAACTAAGAGCAAACAAACTGGTTTGGTTTGATTATAAAGCTAGCCAAAATCTTCAGATGTTTTAAATTCCAAGGCATGAGGTCTGTTAGCTATCCATTTTATATCATGTTCTTCCATGATGGAAGAAAGGTGGGACTTAAATATAATTTGTTAAAGACCTTCACATTACTCATTAACAAAGTGCATTACATAAAAATAAGAAAGTAGGAATAACAAAGTCACTCTAAGTTTGGGAAAAAACATGAGGGGCGGTATACAAATCTAATTAATAATAATAATTATTATTATTATTATAATAATAATAATTATTATTATTATTATTATTATTATTTTAGTTATGTATTGGATTTTTATCCCACCTGTATTACTTTTATAAATAACTGAAAGCAGCCAATAAACCTAATACTCCTTCATCTTACTATTTTCCTCTCAACAACCCTGTGAGGTGGGTCAAGCTATCAGAGAGTGACTGGCTCAAGGTCACTCAGCTGGTTTTCACGCCTAAGGTAGTACTAAAACTTCATCGTCTTAAATACAACACCAAAGTGCTGATATTAATAGTTGTTCTCTCTGTACATGTGCACATACACACACACACACACATATACAACAAACAAACCCCTTTAAAAAGCTTATTTGAGTTTTTGAAATTTATTCATTAAGATACAAAGCAAAGAGATTCCACTCAGCATAGACTGAAGCACATAAATTAATTATGGACAGAAGCACTCCTGGAACACTTGTATTATGACCTTAAGGATGGTAGATTTGCTTTGATTAGTAAAAGGTGAATCAGTGATTGCTACATTGTACTATTTAATATGCAGAGTTTCAGATGGAGAGTTGCTAGAACTACCAATGAAAAGGTACCATATGTTTGCATCCCAAACATATTTTTTTCTGCAATAATAAATGCAAATAAGCAGAAAAGGAGGATACATTACAGTTCGGTATTTGAGGTCACAGTGTTCAAAAATAAATTTCAGGAGTACAGCTCTTTATTTCACACAACAAATATTTCAAGAAACTGGGATAGGTTTCAAAACTAGTTAATGCTATGACACAGGGGACCTGTTGTTCCAAGGAAAAGGAAAGTCAAACTCACCCTCTGAGCCTTTGGGTAAGCCTAAAATAGTTCTCTAGATTCTAGCTCAAATTTCCTAAATTTGTGCAAAGATTTAAAGGGGCAAACTTTTAAAACTTTCCCAATATAATATTTGTAGTTCGGATTTGAACTATGGAGTCCTTGGTGCTTTCTGAGGTTGGTTGTTTGCTTGCGGATATTAAATTGCCCAACTGGATAACATCATCAGTGTCCTCATACATATAGAAAACAAGTAAAAATTTCCAAACCTGCTATTAGAAAGCAATTTGATATTGTTGCATATTTTATCCTGTAACAGATTCATATGTAAATGGAAACTGAATGGAAATTGTGTATAGACTGAAGTTTAAACACTAATAATAATATTCATATTATGTGCATTAATTACAATTAATATTTTAAAAATAAAAATGTTTTTGCCTTGAAAGCTGTTACATTGGAGGCCTAAAACTGTGAAACAATTATCATTGCAAAATGAAACTTACACAAGATGGGAATGTCATTCATGACTTCCTTTAATTTGAACGAACTCTCATAATTTTCTGACCCTTCTTACAATAATGATGATGTTCTACAGAGTTTTTTTCTCCTCTTTTAAATCAAGTAAGCAAAGAAAAGGGGAAAGACAAGCAATTAATGTCAAGATGATTGGAGTACATTTTTTCTGGATCAATATAAAATGATTTCTTTTCAGAATTTAACTTACCCATTATGTGTTTTAAAACTGAAGATAAGATGTACAGCATTAACCAGATACAGCAGTAATTGAATATTAATTGACCTGAAACAATGATAGTTAAAAAAGAGAGATGGATCTATTACTATCTAAACCTCTACAGGCATTTGAAGCAAATAGACACTTTTCTTTCTTTATTTTATTTGTTTAGATTTCTACGTCGCCCTTCTCCATAGACTCAGGGTGGAATGTATTTAGCTGGAATGTATTGAGACATGCCTTTATCTTTAATTAAAATTGTACTCCAGTCCCCCTTTCCAGGTCACTATTTGGCATTCAATTCTATAGCAGAATGGATGGAATGGTGTATAGCAGAAATCATACTCCCATTTATCAACTCTTCTTGATTTGCACAAAATACTGAAGAATAGAAAGTAACAAATATTGAAGAATAATAACAGCACTTAGACTTATATACCATTTCACAGTGTTTTACAGCCCTCTCTGTTTACAGTCACAATCTGGGTCCTCATTTTACCAATCTCAGAAGGATGGAAGGTTGAGTCAACCTTGAGCCAGTCAAAATCAAACTGCTGCAGTTGGCAGAATTAAACTGCAATACTCCATTCTAACCACTGCTCAAGAATGTTGGTCGTTCAATTAAAAGTAATTCACTGAAGTTTGAATAAGCAACTGCATCCTCACCTTCACATAAAAATGACATCCTAAAATGTGCCCTTATCTTTGCTACACAATGCCTTCACATTCCTAAGAATGAAGGAAAAATAAATCAAATTATCTAGATCAGCGTTTCCCAACCGGTGTGCCGCAGCACACTAGTGTGCCGCAAGACACAGCCAGGTGTGCCGCAGAGCTCCTAGGGAAGCTCCAGCTGGGCGGGGCGCTGCAGGTGCCGGGGCGGGCTTTCCCGAAACGGACGGAGAATGCCCTCTCTCGCAGCCCCTGGCTGGGAGCGCTTTCACTGCGAGAGAGGGCTTTCTCCGTCTGTTTTGGGAATGCCCGCCCCCCCTCTCTCGCGCGCGCCGCTCCCCTTTTCTCTCAGCCCTCCCTGGCTTCGCTTCTCAATCCCTCCCTCCTTCCGTCTTTCCTTCCCCTCAGCCATTCTGTCTGGGGGTCTCCGACTCTTCCCTTCCCCGCCTCCCAGGCTTTGCCTTCACCACCCCCACCCCCTTTTTGGTTGGCAAGGAGTCCTTTGCCGCATCCTGCAGTTAGCACTCGGCTCGAGGCCGCTTTCCCTGGCTGCGCTCTTTCTTTCTCTCTCTCTCTCTCTCCCGTGAGCCGGGGGAAGGAAAAAACAAACAAACAAAAACTTCTTGCAATGGGCCCGCGCCCGCGCTCGTGCCCGCGCTCGTCCCTTCAGTAGCGAGGGAGGGAAGTCAGAGGGCGAGGGAGCGAGCGAGCGCTCTTGTCCTCGGTGCTCTCTGCAGCCTGCCTTCCTTCTTCTTTGCCACCGCTGAGGGACGGAGAGAAGGATAGAAAGGAAAGAGGGAGAGAGAGATAGAAAGGAAAGAGGGAGGGAGGAAAGAGGGAGGGAGAGATACAATGGAAAGAGGGAGGGAGAGATAGAAAGAAAATAGATAGAAAGGAAAGAGGGAGGGAGGAAAGAGGGAGGGAGAGATAGAAAGGAAAGAGGGAGGGAGAGATAGAAAGGAAAGAGGGAGGGAGGAAAGAGGGAGGGAGAGATAGAAAGGAAAGAGGGAGAGATACAATGGAAAGAGGGAGGGAGGAAAGAGGGAGGGAGAAATAGAGTGAAATGGAGGAAGATATATTTTTTGTCCAAACTTTTCTTTAGCCCCCACCCCCCGCCTGAGAGAGAAAGAGAGACATAGCAAGAGAGAGAGAGAGAGAGAAAGAAAGAGATAGCAAGAGAGAGAGAGAGAAAGAGAGAAAGAGAGAGAGCGAGAAAGAAAGAGAGATAGCAAGAGACACAGAAAGAGAGAGAAAGAGAGACAGAGAGAGAGAGAAAGAAAGAGATAGCAAGAGAGACAGAGAAAGAGAGAGAGAGAAAGAGATAGCAAGAGAGACAGAGAGACAGAGAGAGAGACAGAGAAAGAGATACAGAGAGAAAGAAAGAGACATAGCAAGAGAGACAGAGAAAGAGAGAGAAAGAGAAAGAATGAAAGAGAGATAGCAAGAGAGGCAGAGAGAGAGCAAGGGAGAGAGAAAGACATAGAGGGAGGGAAGGAGGGAGAGAGAAAGAGAGCAAAAAAGAGAGGAAGAAAGAAAGAGGGATGGAGAGAGAAAGAAGGGAAGGAAGGAAGAGAGAGAAAGAGGGAGGGAGAAATAGAGTGAAATGGCGGAAGAGATATTTTTTTTGTCCAAACTTTTCTTTAGCCCCCGCGCGCGCCCCCCCCGGTCCCCCCGTTCAGTGTTCCCCAGGATTTTGAAAATATGAATAATGTGCCGCGGCTCAAAAAAGGTTGGGAAACACTGATCTAGATTATCTAGAGCTAGAGCTAGATGGAAGTTAAAGGACATAGATGGAATTCTACCCAGAACCTTGTGTTTAAAACCATATCTATGGCATGTTTTATGTTGGAGGTACCAAGTTTGGAATAGAACTAGGTTGTGAAATGCATTATGTCATATTTACTATGCAATTTCACAATTTGTTAATTTACTTTGCATCCATCAAATGTGTCAATAAATAAATAATATAAATAAATTTAAAATCCCTTTAAGCATATAAAATCTGATGAAATCTCCCCATCAATGGCATCATTCCAAACATTGGATCCAGTGAAACCGCACATTTTCAGACATAACCTTTGGGCAATTCCGTTAGCAACATTAGAAGCCCCATTCTTACTGGAAAAACAATGAAGTCATAAGCCTAAACTATTGAAGGAAAAGAGCAACTAAATAAAATTAACAGCAGCTCTTCAATTAGTCCTTTCAAAAAAACATTACAGCGATTGAGGAGTGGAGAATGCAACACAGAACTAAATTATTCTTGGATAAGATTCTCTTTTTGCTATTTTCTGTCCAGCTTTGCCATAAAGCTGCTAATCTTCCTTCTAATCAGCGATTGAACTTCCACAGTCAACAAAAGACTATTATTTCACTTACCCTAATTTTAAGCCTCTATTGTTTAATGCTTCCTCTTCTACCAAAAAACTTGGAAGCTGTCTGTAGTGACTTTGTCATAAATCTATGCATGCCAGTGCAGACTGCATATTAATTCATTAATGCATAAATTTTGCTGCTTCCTTAATTCACATTGTTACTTTTCTCAGCAGACTTCTTCTGAAGTTTTGCACAACTTTCATAATCTAGGATCAATGAAATGGGAAGAAGCAGATAAATTCTACAACAAAGCTTCTTTATTCTTACTGCCAACTCTCCTACACTATTTCTATTTCAACCTATAATCAATATTTTATCTACATTCCAATCTACAGTATAAGAGCTGTTTAGTATTGGATCATACTCATGCAGGCTCTTATCTAATATATATAACACTAAATCTATATAATCTCAGAAATTATATGCATTTACATATGCAATATATATCTTTGAAGGGAAGAATAAACTCATCTCCATCAACTTATCAAATATGACTATGATCATTCAATATATTTAACACATCTAAGTTAACACAATGAACTGAATGATTAATTAACCAAGTGGTCTGAGTTCACATAACATACAAAGATGCAAATACATTCAGATAAGCTTAACTAACTAGGATTGCATGCTATGCAAATACAAAACCTTCCTGCCACAAGGCCAGCACCATTCCCTACACAACTCTATTTAGTCTCCTCACAATCAACTTACAGTCATTTTTTACAGACTACCCTTTAAATCATCTGGGCTTGTATTACAACATAATTTTATCACCTTTTATCTTTTATAACCCACAGATTATTTTTATTCGGGGTCTGGGGGGTTGGGATGGAGGCAATAGGTTCAAAGTGGCTAGGGGAGCCAGGGGCAAAGAATAGAGCCCCCTCTGCTAAGTATGGAAACCGAAGCAGATGGGGGCACAAATATGACACCCGGCTTGATGTGAGTGGGAGACATTATCTACTGGAGAGAAGAGTGGTCCTTGGGGTGGGAGAGGGGATTTCTAGGATGTCAGAGACCCTAAGTATTACGGTTATGCCTGGGAGAGGTAGATATGGCGGGAGCTGGGGGTAGACTGCTCTTGGGGAACTAGGACTCGCTGTCTTAGAGCGATTGTTCCAGCCTGTCTGATTATGGTTCATCGGGCTCATCTCATATATCTGGTGATAAGGGATGTCAGGGTCCTGGCCTCAGGCTGCTGCTGTTTAATGCCACATCTGTTGTCAATGAGGCCCCCCTCATTTTAGACTTGCTCCTGGAGGAGGGGGCCAATCTGGCATGGATAATTGAGATCTGGCTGGGCCAAGAGATGGGGTGTTCTCCTCTCAGAGATGTGTCCAGACGGGTTTCAGGTATTGCATCAGCCACGACTCCAGGGAAGGGGTGGACGAGTGGCAATTATTGTCCTGAAGAGTCTTGGTCCTTGCGTGATCCCTGCTCCGGAATTTGTTGGGTGTGAATCTCTCTTCTTGAGGTTGTACTCAGGGGTTCAGTTGGGTTTGCTGTTGACGTACCTGCCTCCAAACTGCATTGCAACAACACGGCCTGTGCTGCTAGAGGTGATAGCCGGTTTGGGGGTGGAGTTCCCCAGGTTTATAGTACTGGGGAACTTCAATTTACCATTGCTTAGTGAATCCTCGGATGTGGTTCTGGAGTTCATGGCTTCCATGACAACCATGGACCTGTCCCAAGTAGTTCAGGGTCCGACTCATGGGGGGGGACACACATTTGACTTGGTGTTCCTCTTGGGGCAGTAGAGATATGATCTGGAATTAAGGGGTATAGATGCTTCTCTTGTCAGATCATTTCCGGCTAAGGTTAGACTTTAAGACACTTCTCCATCACAGGGATCACAGGGATGCAGAGCCGATTAAGTGGTTTTACCCCAGATGTCTAATGGAGCCTGAAGGGTCTAATGGAGCCTGAAGGGTTCCAGAGGGATCTTGGGGAAATACTGACTCCCTTGTCCACAATCTGACCGAGTCCCTGTTGGTTGCTTTGAATAGAGTGACATCTAGGGCACTGGACAAGATTGTGCCTTTGCGATCTCCATGCCGGTGGATCTAGGAAAGCTCTATGGTTTACCTAGGAGTTTCATTAGATGAAGTGCGGAAGAGACATTACAGTGATGGTGGAGAATCCGTAGCTCCAAATCTGACTGAACACTGTTAAGAGCCTTTATTAGGACTTACCTAGTGGCACTATGGATGGCAAAACTGCCGATTCGTGCCCAGATGTCCTCTTTAGGGTGGCTTGTATCCCTTCTCAATGTAGTGGGAATGGAGGAGCCCTAGAACTGAGGAATTAGTTCAGTTTCCATCGAACGAAGTTGCCCAGATTCAGATGGACCTGGACTCTGATTGGACAATTCCGACCACGATGACAGCCAGGTCTTAGTCCTATTGTGTGGAATGAATTTGAGCCTAAGACTCCTGAGGATGTGAACAAAGCTGTGGGAGTGACGAGTTCCTCCACTTGTTCGTTGGACCTGTGCCCCTCCTGGTTTGTTTGTAGGTGACTCAAGGCTGGCTCCAGCTCTGGTTAATGCCTCCTTGAGGGAGGCGTCCTTTCCACAACTATTAAAGGAAGCAGTTGTGAGGCCTCTCCTCAAGACGCCTTCACTAGATCCAGCAGAATTTAAAAACTTTCATCCAGTCTCAAACCTGCCCTTTGTGGGAAAGGTTGTAGAGAAAGTGGTGGCACTCCAGCTCCTAAAGTCATTGGATGAAATGGATTATCTAGACCCTTTTCAATCGGGGTTCAGACCTGGCTATAGGAAACTGCTTTGGTCACTCTGATGGATGATCCCTGGTGAGCCCAACATGGGGGTCATTCTTCTATCTTGGTGCTACTTGACCTCTCAGTTGCTTTTGATACCATTGACCATGATATCCTTCTGCAAAGACTAAGGGAGCTTAAAATTGGAGGCACCATTTTAGGGTGATTCTCCTCCTATCTCTCTGGCCAATTGCAGGAGGACAATGGTCAACCCCCAGACCCCTTGTTTGTGGGGTGCCATAGGGTTTGGTCCTCTCCTATTTATCATCTATGTGAAACCACTGGGTGAGATCATCCGATAACACAGTGTGAGATATCAGCAATATACTGATGATACCCAGTTATATATCTTCACCCCACGCCAGTTCAGTGAAGCAGTGGATATGATCTACCAATGCCTGGAGGCTTTGAGGTCTGGATGGGTGTTAACAGGCTCAGACTTAACCCTGACAAGATTGAGTGGTTGTGGGTGTTGCCTCCCAAAGTCTATATTGACTGCCCATCCTTGGTTCTGAGGTGGAGAAATTGCTCCCCCCCCCCTCAAAATGGGTTCGCAATTTGGGTATCTTCCTGGACTCATAGCTTTGATCGACATTTGACAGCTGTAGCTAGGGGGGCACCTTTGAAAAGGTTCGTTTAATGCACCAATTGTGACCCTACTTGGATCAGGAGGCTCTTCTCACAGTCACTTATACCCTTGTCACCTCACTGTTAGATTATTGCAATGCACTCTACCTGGGGCTACGCCAAAGAGTGTTCAGAGACTGCAGTTGGTCCAGAACGCAACCATGTGAGTTGTCATGGGTGCACTTAGGTACACCCGCATCACACCAATTCCCCTCCGAATGCAATTCAAGGTGTTGGTCATTAATAATAATAATAATAATAATAATAATAATAATAATAATAATTTATTAGATTTGTATGCCGCCCCTCTCCAAGGACTCGGAGTCATTAAAGCCTTTAAAGCCCTACATGGCTTAGGGCCAGACTATCTTCAAGACTGCCTTCTACCATATAGTTGCCAGACTGGTAAGGGTCCACAGAGTGGTTCTTCTCCAGGTCCCATCAACTAAATTGTGTCGGTTAGCAGATCCACAGGGGAGGGCCTTCTCTGTGGCTGCCCTGACTCTCTGGAGCCAGTTACTTCCTGAGATCCGGACTACCCCACCCTACTGGCCTTCCGGAAAGCAGTAAAGACCTGGCTTTTCCGACAGGCCTGGGCTATTGATCTTATGGTGATAACCAGCGAGATCCGTCCATGAATGGTATGCAGGGGTTTAACTGTGTGAATTGTAAACTGTTTATTTTATTTTATTATTTGTTTGTTTGTTTGTTTTGTATTCTGCCTAGTCCAACAAGACTCACAGTGGCTAACGATAATTACTAAAGACAGTAAAAAAATACAACAATAGTAAAATAGCAACATTATGAAATATACGTAAGGAATAAGCTCAAAAACCATACATACATACATACAGTCAATCTTAATTCCAGGCCTGCCAGAAAGGTCAGGTCTTAACAGCTTTCCAAAAGACTGGTAGGGTGGAAATAGTATGGATCTTTGGGGGCAGTTGGTTCCAAAGGGTCGGAGCCACCACAGAGAAGGCTTCCCCCCCACAGGGAAGGCTAACAGTTTTTAGAGGTTTTTGTATTATTATTGATTTTTTTTTCTATTTCTGCTGTGAGCCGCCTAGAGACCCCAGGGAGTTGGGCAGCATAGAAATTGAATGAATGAATGAATGAATGAATGAATGAATAAATAAATAAACAAACAAACAAATCGCCAGCATCTTTACAGGACATGGTGAGGCACATTCTATGAATGCAACCACTATGCAAATGGAATTTGACTAACTTTAATCTTTTCTATTTCAATTGCTGAATTCAACAAGGGAGATGTTGCTTTTGTTTTTAATACTTAAACTTGATAAAACTTTGCCCGATTCTTTTAACAGTTCTCCCATGATGCAAAACAACAAGAGAAAACCAATCAAATCACTTCCTATACCTGCAAAAATCACTTCTGGATTTCTTAAAGGACACTAAAAATATTTTTTAAAGACATCTAACTTGAAAACATGATGTATTTTGTCATATGCTTCCCCGGGGCAGTCCCGTTAACTCCAGAAAGCCTGTAGTAGTGGATTTAATTTTGTTGATACTGTCTTGAAAGCAGCCTTATCAGCAACGTACAGCAGTGCCTGCACCAGGCAGACACCTGCAGTGCAGACCTAAGCTAAGGCAACACCCTCCGTAGCAGGCAGGAAACGACCCCCCCCCTGCCCAAAAAGCCCCTCTTCATGCGCCAAGACAACCGCCTGATGTAGGTGATTAATGTGTGCTGCATTGGCCCATAGTAGGACGATGGCAGAATTCTTGAATAGCTTTTCAGAAATAATTGATTTCATTTGAGGTATGAAGGCAATGAGCCCATTCCATACCTTTGGGGTGGGGGGAGGATAAAGGTGGAGGATTCTATGCTATCAGAGTTATCAGTATGTATATGTGTTAGAAAGTGTACAAATAAAATGTGAGAACACAGTTTTAAAGGAATATGTGAAATACACTTGAACTACCATTCTTTATATATAATTTTTAAACTTAAGAAAATGTAAACAATTTCTATCTCTTCTTTCATTTTATAGCTATTACTCAAATAGATGACTGTTTGCCAGAAAAGCAATTCATGATAAACTGTAACTGAAATGCTCATAAACCTCTGGATTATAGATAATAGTTAATATTCAGACCCATCTGACAGCAGGCAAAATAGCAACCTCCCATATCTTTAAACCTTTAATGCAGAAAGCACTATCTATTAGAGTGAAGTATTGTAATGCAACCTTATTGTCATTCAAATCTTCAATATCCACAAAGAGCCCATTTCTCTGAGAAGTTCACCCATATAACTGAAAAGAATGAAAATGCACCTGTATAACTGAAAGGTTATTATGCATGGTGAATTATGGCTCATACTTGGGAAATACAGCATTTTAAGATGTGTTAGTCTGGAAGAAATACATTTTTAAAATATAAATAAAATCATGAACATAAACCCGACTGTAAATAAAACATCTCCATACTTAATTTGAACCTAACTGCAGTGCTTGATAAGTCAGGATGGTGCTTCACTCAACTAAGCAGGTAGACAATTTATTTTAGGGTGCCAAATCAAGATGACAATTGAAAATGAAACTGGAAAACTAGCCATTTCACCAAACGTACTTGAAGACGTTTCCTTTTTCTTTAAAGTATGAAAATGCATTGGTTGAAAGGGAATGTGTCTTGAACTCTCCTTGCTGAATTCAGGACTATTATGAATACTTTTGGATTTAATCAAAAGACACTACTGTCAAAGGGTAATGGTCTTTTGCATGATTATAGAGGAAGGATTGGAATAAGAAAATATTTGGGGTAGCTGAGAATGGAGCCGATATAGATTGAGACAAGCCTAATCATAAAGTAGCCCATTAATAGAAGATAATGTAAATGGGGTGTGTGGCATTGGTAACAGTGCTTTGAGGACTTTGATTCTCTTTGTATCATTCAGGTTTTGAACCTCAATATGCTTAACAAAATAAAATCTTCTAAAATAAGAAAATCTTATTTTCAAGTAAGTAGATTCAAAATGGAGATCACATCCAAAAATATTTTGCTTGTTGTTCCAGAACAAGCAATGAGAAATAGAAAAGATGCCCTCCCAAGTATTCTCTGCATTGCTTGTAGATGGCTACAGTGCTGCAGTGTAGTGCTGTGTCTCACATATCGCTATCGCTATCCATATGATCTTGCAATAATTTTAGCTCCTAAAATATAATATTACACTGTGGCTCCAAATGAAATGCAAGCTATCCACTAAAACCAAAGTATAAAATAATGTATCTCAGAGTGAGAGCAGACTACATTTTAATTTTTATTTCCAAAGACCGCTCTCTGCCTTTTATGGAAAAAAAGCACAAGTACAAATTACAAGATATGCTTATGAACCATTTAGTTACTTTGAAAATCAACTTGCATGGCCCAGGGCATCATTTTAATTCTTTATTTGATTTTAAGACCTCTTGAATGTGATATCTTGAATTTCAGTATTTTCATTATTCTTATTTTATGGGAGGTTGGGGGAGAGATAAAGTAACACTTGTGTTAATGTACAACAGTGTAAAACCATATGTATTTCTAGCCACCAGGATAGCACTGGGAAAAGTTTCACATTTCACATTGTGACATTGCAACAATAGTTTTGAACACTGCTGTTCCAGTGAATATTTGTGGTTTGAAAGCTCCAATTCTGATACATCCAAAAAGACAATGCACATGTTTTAAATAGCAATGTTTAACGTGTGATGATAATAAAAACTACGTAACAGAGATCAGTTACCTTAATTCTGCAGTTACAAAAATGTATAGATTGAATGCAGAAAAACTGACATTAAAATAAAATTGAATTAAATATCTAAAAATACAGAAGAAAAGAGAAGGACATCATAAACATACCATCAGCTGCACAACCTTGAATACAAATAATCTCAGCATTTGTACTTCCTGTTTCATTTAGTTTATCAACATCAAAAACAATATCAACATCAAAAAGAAAAATCTCCAGATGGGTATTAAATACAGTACTGTCGAGCTGCTGAAAGACTGTCTAGCCAATGAAACTAAATAATAAAGAAAATGTAGAATGAGCATGATAATAGTTTCTAATTACAACACTGCAATACGTCAATCAAAAGAAAGGCATCTGACTGCTACAAATATTCCACATTTCAGGAGGCTCTAAAGTAAATAAGAAAAGAATTATTATAAAGATAACTAATGTGTAGAAAATGAACATTCAATGGTTAAACAGAGATTCTCCTTATAAAACACAGAAATCAAGGCAGAATTCCAAAATTAGAAATTTAATTGAGGATATACCTCAATTGAGGGACAATATTTTCTTGAGCTTGGTGCATCTTTCAAAAATCACAGACTTTGCTGGGATATAAAAATTAGTCATTTTACAGTATATGTATCTATTCTGATTTAGAAGATATTTTCTTTTACAGCATGCAAAGACATTCTGATTACGAAGCAGATCTTATTTCAGAAGCCCAAACATGTAGAATATCCCTTGGGGATTGAGAAAAGTACGGTACCTTAAATTATTTCAATGATACTTATAACTCCCAGCAATTGGTATTGTCAATTATCCTAATCAAATCACCTTTGTGCTAAAGAACAAAAACAAGGAGCTTTTGTATTTGATTATTATGTTTCCACAATTATCATTAGGTTGACTGCATCAGCTACACTTACTGAACCATAAAAGTTTGTTGTTTGCATCACCAGTGCAATAGGGAAAGCTTGTCACACAATTCCTCATGAATAAGAGAGTATTTCAGCTCACTGACAGGAATAGTATCAGATCCTTCCAACAAAAACACATGGCCTATTGTTAGTTTAAAGCATTCCTTTAAAATATTTTAAATTTGATCAAATCATTTCAGTCTTGAATCTGAACTTTGCCTTTGAAGGTTGTATTTTCAAAGCACATGAAACTGTAATCCTGAAACATTTTTACAGTCTCTCACCACCCACCAGGGCTTTCTCATTTATTTTTGTGTTCACCGAGTTATATTTAAACACATGTTAACTGAACAATGAAGTTTCAGTACAAGGTTTGTTTAAGTGATCTCAGATGCAGGTACTTATAAAAGGTGTTCTGCCCTCCTTACTCCTCAGATGTCTGGAGACTTAGCCCAATTTCTGAAGATTTTGCACTACCTTATTATCCATCTGTGCAGCTGAGCCGGGAGATAGCCACATTCATTTTCCTTATCTGTAATGATGTGATACATCCCAACACTAACCTGAGATGTCTGCAAGCATAATAGTTGGAGGGAGGAGGGGAATCACACATATGACAAAAGCAAATGTCAATCTTTTTTGTTGTTGACGCTGCAGAAAAGTACAACTAAACAAAGCAGCATAATATTTCCAGTTTTTATCCTTCCCTAAAAAAACTCTGCACATGTGTGATGAGAACAGACACACTGAGGTTAACTTCATAATCTACAATCAAACACGAATACTGGCAAGATTCTAAATAGCTTCACCTGAGATAGTGAAAGTCATTGGGCCGGCTGTAATTTAAAAATAACACCTCCCCCACTCCTGATGAAAATTGTGGTTTCTGCCAGCAGAAAAGCGACAGCAGGCAGTTAAAAAGCGTTGTGGAAAGAACAGAGGGAAATCTCCAGATGAAGGCTGCTCTTCCTCTGCTTAGTCCCCAAATCCTCCTTCATTTTTCAGAGTTCATTTGAATTAATCTTTCCGTGAGCTACACGCTAGAGGGATCCTTACCTTCTGCAGAAGTTGGGAACCTGAGTATTTCGCTGCAATGGATCTGATCTCCCCACCGAAAGCAGAGGCCCAGAGTTTTACCCTACGGAAGGAAACAGGCAAGAGACATATATTGAAAAGGGAAATGCAATTAAGCACTTGGGTAAACAAACAACCCCTCATACAGGCAGAGCCAGAGAAATACGCGGGGAGAGTCTGAACTGTCAGTTCCCAGATTTTCCCCTTTAAAACAACGCGGTGATTCCGAAAAGTGCTCTGGGAGTAGGGCGGCATATAAGTCCAAATAAATAATAAATAAATATGCCCACCCTCGAAGTCGATCTATTCTGCCAGGTAAGGCGTAAGTTAAGACCTCTTTTGGCCAAACTTCAAGAGAAACTTATCGCTAACGCACGAGAGGGAGAAACCACAGGGTATGCATGTGTTTGTGTGTGTGTGTACATATGTGTGTGTCTGTATACACACACACACACAGCGACGGGGACTATAAATCCGCTTTTGCAAGATCACTTATCCCCGATCATCTGATATGAAACGGGACCGCAATGAAAGAGCTTGGAGCTGGAGTCGGCGCCGCAGGGGAAAGTTCATACGGCTGAAAGCTTGCGATGAAGGGTTTTACGGCTCTCGACCACCCCAATTCCAAAAGCTGCGAGCGGACCCCGTTGTCAAAAAACCTGGTGGGAAGCCAGCGCCAAGCCCCCGTCTCTCTCCCCCACCTATCCCAACCGTCGGCCGGCGCCGGCGGACTTTTCCACCCAGCCTGCGACACTCACACAGACAAGGGGATCTGCTGCTCCGAACCGGCCCCTCCGGCGTGCCTGATGCTAGCCGCCGTCCAGACCAGAGCTAGGAAGGCAGGCAGAGTCCGCAGCGGGGCCCCGCTCCCCGGCATGGTTCTCTCTCCTTCCTTCCTTCCTTCCTTCCTTCCTTCCTTCCTTCCTTCCTTCCTTCCTTCCTTCCTTCCTTCCCTCGCGAGCTTCGGAAGCTTCTGGCTTCTTGTTGCCGGTTGCGGCAAAAGAGAAGGGAGCGAAAAGCGGAGCAAAAAAGAGACCGGCCGAGGAGCAGTCACGGCACCATCTTTTTCTTTTCCCGCCTCCGAAATGAAAGGAGAGTCGGCGGACCCGAAAACTTCGGCGCTCTTGGCGGTGGTCCGGCGGTGGCACTGCGGCTCGCCTCCCCCTCGGCCGTCGAAACCTGAACTCCTGACAGTCGGCGAACGCCAGGCGCCGCCGGAGTTACTTCTCCGGACCTCGTGCTGCCGCTTGGCAGCGTCCCGGCGTGGTGAGGCAGGCGGGGCTTCGACGGGGAATGAGGGGTGAGGGCGTCTCAGTTGCCGTCGACGGGGCGAGCGCTGAGGCGGGAGGGTCTCGTCTGCCTTTCCTCCGGTTTTTGTATCGCGCGCCCGTCCGTGCGTGCGAGTGAGGGAAAAGAGCGCCAGCCAGCCAGCGCGCCTTTTATTCGCAGCGCCGCGAAGCTCCCGCGCAGCCTTGTTCTCGCCGCCGGCGAGAGCGGGGCGAAGCGAAGCGAAGCTGTCCAGGGAGCGGCGCCGTGCGCCGTCATGCAGCCCCCACCGGGAGGGAGGGAAGTAAGGGGGGGATCAGCCCGCCCGAACTAAAGCGGGAGCCGAGTAAGTTCCGAGGACAGACAGGTGGCCGGGTGGGTCCGCGCGCGGGTCTCAGCGGCGAAGCGGCCAAAAGCGTGAGCGCCGCAAAGGCAGCCCCCCCTCTCTTACCCCGCTGCGGGTTAGTTTCAAGGCAGCGCGCGGCTGCGTGGCCGGCAGCTGTTAACGCAGCCGTGTGGAGAGAGAGGGAGGGCTGAGGGGAATCGCTTCACCTCTCCCGCCCGGAGAGCGGCCAAGTCGCAGCATGGGAGGGGGGGGGGGAGGAGGAAGAGGCGAGGAAGGTCTCGGGCCCTGCCTCCCTGCGTCTTTCTTAGGGTGACCTGCGGGGCCTTCTCGGCTCATACTGGACCGTCTGGCCAACTCCTCGCCTTGCCCTTGGAGTTATATCCGGACGGGCCTGTCGCTTGAATGTGGGCTGCAAATGAAGCCAGATCCGAGAGATCTAGGCTGAAATCGAGGGGGGGGGAGAGAGAATTGGGGATTGGAAGAAAGGAAATGCCGCACAAGGAAATCAATGCAAGTTTTAAGTGGCTGCTGGAGCCGAGGAATAAATTATTAATTTGGCCTTGTGGAGGAATCCCCTTATTAAAGGATGGGCAAAATCTCAAGCTGTTTTTCTTTGATACTGTGGCCGGCCTGGGACAGACACTGAAAAGAAAAGCTTCTTCTTCTTCTTCTTCTTCTTCTTCTTCTTCTTCTTCTTCTTCTTCTTCTTCTTCTTCTTCCTCCTCCTCCTCCTCCTCCTCCTCCTCCTCCTCCTCCTCCTCCTCCTCCTTCTAGCACTTGAGATTAGATCTTAATACATTGCCCTCTTGCCCTCTCTTTTGGTAATTCTTACCTTAAATTCAAACAAAGTTTCCTGCCAAATTGTAAATCAGCTGCCCAAATGGTAAATTGATGCCGAAGTGGAACAGGGCTGAGTCATCCTGGGGAGGGATGGGGGGGGGGGAATGCCCTGGGTGCTTGTATTGCTTTAGCTAAGAAGGACTCTTTGGAAGTATAATCTGCAAGTCAATGTCTCCTCCCTCCTCCCCTTATTAAAAAATCTCTTTCCTTTTCAACATGCTGGTCCTTACCTATAGTGCAGACAGCTCGTTCTTGTCTTTTTTAAAAAAAAAAAGAGGATGCCACCTCAAGAGAGAAATAAAAGCTTTTGGCACTGCACGGTTATGGAACGCATTGAGCTTGCACAATTCAGCACTCCTTGCCGATGCTTTTATCTGATGAAAATAACTTTTTCCTCCCATCTTTCATCTTGAGTGAGAAGTTGAGAGCACAAAGAGTTGCAGGACTGTTTTGCACAGCAGCATCGTCAACATCTTTCTACTGCAACCCAGGCAGTGAATCCAGGCTCCTTTTTTTTCCTTGAGTCATGCAGGCACGTAGAGAGGAATGTGCCGTGTTCTCAGATTTCTCTGTGTCAGAAACCAGAAAAGCTCAGAATAAGTTTGAGATGCTCCAGTTATTATCTTTTGGCATTGCTGTGCATGAACGTTCTTGTCAGTGTTTATCTGAAGTTAAAGCACTCCTGCAAAATCTCATATTAAATTGTGTTTCATTTTGTTCCCGTAGGACTGGTATATGTGTTCACAGGTCCTGCTTTTGTTATCTAGACGTTTAACAGGGTTCTGTTACAAAGATCCTTTACACTCACAGGGGGTGAGTTCAAATAAAATAAGCATTAGATGGTATGTACGTGGATGCTCCCAAGCCTCTAGCATAGGATGCTATGTGGTTTCAAGGTAAGATGGTCTCAATATCCAAGTCCTTTGAAATCAACCTGTGTTAACTGTCTATAGAGATTCTCACTCATCCATGTCATCCTTGTCCCAAAGGTGCTTTTTTTCAACAGGCAACTGGACTTTCTGGTTGTTGTTTTTTAAGACGTTTTGCTTCTTATCCCATAAGTTTCTTCAGCTCTGATTGGATGGTGGGGAACGGAAGGATTTACACTCCTTGCAGGCAGCTATTCATTCTTGCTAAAAAAAATGCAATTCATTTTCTTTGAAGTCTTCAAAGAAAAAACAGAAAGTCCAGTTGCCTGTTGAAAAAACACCCTTGGGACAAAGAGAAAGGGTAGAATAAAAGATTGTGTTAAATAGTTTTTAAATGAGGAACAATGGACAATCTAGGGTTTATCTCAGTGTAAATGGCAATACATCTCAAGTTCATGACTGAGCAGTTAAAAATAATTAAAACAGCATGCAAATATAAAAATAACACTTAAACGATCAAACAATATATTTAGCCATAACAAATCAATGCAAAAATTGCACAGGCAACAATATTTGTCGACAGTCAAGAGCTGCTTCCCCCCACACCACCCGCCCTTTCATTTCAGTCAAAGACTACTATCTGGACAAGTCTCTGCAATTTTCTTGGCAAGGTTTTTAGAAGTGGTTTGCCATTGCTCCTTCCTAGGGCTGAGAAGAAGTATCTGGCCCAAAGTTACCCAGCTGGTTTTGCGCTTAAGGTAAAACTTGATGGAACTCATAGTCTCCAGGTTTCCTGCCTTCACCATTACCTCAAACTGGCCCTCAAAGGAGATACGAAACATTGTAATTTTGAGATTTTATTTTCAAATGAAGGGTTATTATACTGCTGAACAACAGGAGCTGCTGGAGCAACTGAAATGTTAAATTGCTACAATCATGGTAGCAAATATTTGCAAAAGTATAAATGGATTCAGTTTAAGTTAGCCACATTTTAGTCCTAAACTAAAAAGTTAGATGTGGCAAATTTAATGGAACAGCTAGATTAGGGTCACTACTATTTTATACATTGTTATCCTAGCTTGAAATAATATTTCATACACATGAGAAGTAATATGTTAGAGGCTAATTACTATGCAATTCTGAATCCCACAGAGAACCTTTTTTAAAGAAAAAAATGCATGCTTAGGATTAAACTATGCCATTTTGAAGACATATATATCCCTACTATTGCTAGAACAGCCTTTAATACAAGTTTATTCCATTGGACATTGGAGACATACAATTTCTTGAAATTATAGAAAGGTGAACTTTAGTTAAAACATCAACAGAACTCTCTGACACTGTTCAGAGAAGATGCCATTTCTGGAAATTGTAATATTAGGTTAGACAGGTATTTGTTGCTGATATTGTTGATATATTATGAATTTTGCTACATCAATACTCTTGAGAGATTCTGGGAACAGTCAGGGAAGAAAAGGAATTCAGCAAGTTCAAGAAGAGGTAGCTCACCCCAGAGATGGTGACTGTGAGAAGGAATATTTCTGAAAGATTCCACTTTATCTGACTTGCTTTAAATCTTTGTGGTGTTAATGTTTGTTTGTTTGAGTTGGAAGGGACCTTGTAAGTAAACTAGTCCAACTCCCTGCTCGAGCAGGAGACCTATATCACCCCAGGCAAATGGTAGTCCAATCTCCTCTTGAAAATATCAAATGTTGGAGCATTTACATCCTCCGCTGGCAAACCGTTCCACTGGTTGATTGCTCTCACTGTCAGCCAGTTCCTCCTTATTTCCAGGTTGAATCTCTCTTTGGTAAGTTTTCAAGAATTTTTTCCCATTAAAGATGCTTATCTGAAATGCATGTGGTTCCCACTTCTTAACATCGCTAGGTAAGTGGTACTTAACAATGCCTTAGACTAGCTTTCCCAGACTGGTGCCTTCCCGACATTTGGACCACAACTACCAGAATTCTTGGCGAGCTTGGATACATGGCTGGACGGCAATAATTTGGGGGATGATAAGCTGGACATGAAACTGTACTCTACTCAGATCTGGAATGAAAGACAGGAAGCAGATTGAGGTGGGGAAAGATATGGGCAATGCAGTACAGGAAATATAGAACAAAATTCTCCTTGATGCCCAAGAGGTAAAGATGAATGGAGAGACTAGGTAGATAGCTGAAAATATTATCTGACCCACAATAACCACAAAAGAGTATCATTCATTCATTCATTCATTCATTCATTCATTCATTCATTCATTCATACATTGGACTTATATGCCACCCTTCTCCGAAGACTCAGGGTGGTTAACAACATATAAAAACAGTACAAAAATAGTTCTAAAGCCCAATTATAAAAACTAGTTTAAAAACACATATCATAAACCCATTCAACCATAAACCTTCACATCACATTCATGCTAATGGCCAGAACAGAATGTTAAAGCTCATGGTAGTCTAGTTGGCTTCTTCCAGTTAGTTGGCCTCTTCTAATAAGGGGCACAGTGGCCAAGCTGTTATGATGTTGGGCTTGTTGACAGGAAGGTCAGAAATTCAGCAGTTTGAGACCTAGCTGCCACATGACAGAGTGATCTCCAGTTACTTGCCCCAGTTTTTGCCATCCTAGCAATTTGAAAACATGTAAATGCAAGTAAATAAATTGGTACCACTTCAGTGGAAAGGTAACAGTGCTCCACGTACCTTTGACATATAGTCATGCTGGCCACGTGACCATGGAAGTCTTCAGACAGTGTTGACTTTTTAGCTGTGAATCAGAGATGAGCACGGCCCCCTAGAGTCAGGCATGACTAGCAGGGAAAACATTTAGCTTTTTTACTTTAATATAATGGACTTTAGTCTTCAGTTTCATTCAGTATAGTCTACATAAGTATCATAAATCAAAGGCTAAAAGGGACATAAATTTTAAAATACAGTGATGCCTTGTCTTACAAACTTAATTGGTTCCGGAACAAGGTTCTTAAGGTGAAAAGTTTGTAAGATGAAACAATGTTTCCCATAGGAATCAATGAAAAAGCAATTAATGCGTGCAAGCCCAAAATTCACCCCTTTTGCCAGCCGAAGCACCAATTTTTGTGCTGCTAGGATTCTCCTGAGGGTCCCCTCCATGGGAAACCCCACCTCTGGACTTCTGTGTTTTTGCGATGCTGCAGGGGAATCCCAGCAGGGGAATCCCAGCATCACAAAAATGAGCGCTTCGCTGGCAGCGGAAGTCCGGAGGTGGGGTTTCCCAGTGAAGGGAGCATCAGTGAAATCGCAGCATCGCAAAAACACGGAAGTCCTTGAAACCCCACCTCGGGACTTCTGTGTTTTTGCGATTCCCCTTCAGCATCACAAAAACACCGAAGTCCGGAGGTGGGGTTTCCTATGGAGGGGAGCCTCAGAGGAATCCCAGCAGCGCAAAAACAGGTGCTTCGCTGGCAATGGAAGTCCAGAGGCGGGGCATCCCAGTGGCGGCGGTGGGTTTGTAAGGTGAAAATAGTTTGTAAGAAGAGGCAAAAAAATCTTAAAACCTGTGTTTGTATCTCGAAAAGTTTGTAAGATGAGGCGTTTGTAAGATGAGGTATCACTGTATTTGTACACAGAGTTGCTTTTAATACTTTTAAAAATATGTGATTGAAATCATACTAGATTTAAGCCACTTTATATATTTAATGTATACATACCTATTACTTTTCAGACTACAGTGTTCCCTCGATTTCCGCGGGGGATGCGTTCCAAGACCGCCTGCGAAAGTCGAATTTCCGCGAAGTAGAGATGCGGAAGTAAATACACCATTTTTGGCTATGGACAGTATCCCAAGCCATCCCTTAACACTTTAAACCCCTAAATTACCATTTCCCATTCCCTTAACAACCATTTACTCACCATTATTACTGGTACACACCATTGAATAAGACACTTAGTGATCCTGATATTTATAAACATAATTATTTATTAACAATAATTATTTTTTTTGTTATTTATTTGCAAAAATTATTAGTTTGGCGATGACGTATGATGTCATTGGGTGGGAAAAACCATGGTATAGGAAAAAAAACCGTGAAGTATTTTTTAATTAATATTTTTTGAAAAACCGTGGTATAGGCTATTCGCGAAGTTCGAACCCGCGAAAATCGAGGGAACACTGTATAGCACATTTTACCTCAGGATGCCCTTGAGGGTAACTTAAAAATTTTAACTAGTACAAAATGCAGTGACTACTGTAGTACCAATGTTGCAGCACTGCATTAGCTGCCTAAATATTTCTGGGTATAGTTTATGTTGCTGGTTATGACCCTCTGAAGCCCTCCATTGCTTTGGTCCATAATACCTTAAGGACCATCTTCAGAGGAAATCTACTATCCCATATAATGACATCAGTCGTATGAAATGTGCTTTTCCCTGAAGTATGTTGGACTGTTGTGTGTAAGGTTATCAAGACCTGCCTTTTAACTATGCCATCTGGATTATAACACTAAACAGGAGTTGCTATTAGCTCCTAAAGGCAGTGGTGAGTTCCTACCAGTGCACTGGGGGGGGGCACTCCAGTAGCAATCCATTGATTGCACAATTGCACAACGATGGCTCTGGTGCCGTCTTCTCTGGTCCTTTGCACAGCACCATGGTTTTTTGGGGCTTTTTATTGCTTCTTGCTCATGCGCAATAGCAAAATCTCACAAGGGGACAGTCGCTCATGTGAGATTTTGGTGGGGTTTTTTGCTCATGCGCAATAGCAAAATCGCATGAGGGGGCGCACATGCCTGAATTTCCAGGGTGGTATTCCGGTAAGAGAAACACCGCTGCTTAAAGGTATTTATGCTATATCGTATTTGTATGATCTTTACTGCTTTATAGTTATATAAACTATCTGAAGTCTTGAACTTAGATTGAGACTTTAAAGAAAAATAAATAAATGTGTCCCCATAGATAGACTGTTTTTCATTAACACATTAAAAATCAATAAAACATTTTCTAAGCAAATAATCATCAGTTGCCATTCAATTCAAATAACCAGTCACATTTATGTACTCTCTTGTCTCATTTTCACCCATATATTCATATCATCTAACATAAACATTTTCCCCTGAATTACATTTATTCAAACTATTGCATACTTTTACCCCAAACCCATCTCTGGTGCTTTCATTAGCACCATTCACTGGGCTATTACATTAACATATGGATTCCTATTTTCATACGCACTCACAACAACCTGACACCAATTCATATTTCCTAACATCCATTTTTATTCCTTCATTCATAATTAAACCTACACTTTCATTTCCTGAAATGTTTTCATCCACTCCACTCCACAATATCAATCTGCCTTCATTCAGATTACACTCTGTGGGTGGGATAGATTGAACCCTAGCAGATGGAAATGATTTGTAAAACAATTTTATTAGGTTGGAGAAATGGGAAGAATAACAGTATGACAAAGGTAAAGTTTTCATGTAAGAAATAGAAATTAAATGAGCAAGGATAGGATGGAGATGACTTCATAGAAAATACTTGCAAAAAAGAACTTTAAATAGTAGCTGATTATAAACTAAATGTGATTCAATACAATGATGTGATTTTGAAGAAGGCAAAGGTAATTTTAGGTAGGATCAAGAGAACTATATTTTTCAAATCACAGGAAACAACCAACATCGTATTCTATTCTTGCCAGACTTCATATCAAGTACTATATCTAATACTGGGCACCACATTTTAGAAGAATTCAGAGAAACTAGAGTAGGTTTAAAGAAAGGTAATGAAGATGATCAGTAGCCAGAAGCCAAAGTCTACAATGAGAGTAAAAAACCTGGATATATTTAGCATTGAGAAAATGTTATGGACAGTTTTTCATATTCTTTTTGTTTGTGAATATAGTTCTTGTTTTTTTGGGGGGGGGAAACCTCTCAGAATAAGAAAGGAAAGAAAATGATGAAAACCTGTTTCTCATTCCAAACTACAACAAAGCAAATTTAAGTTACAGAAAGGAGATTCCAGCTGAATGTCAAAAAAGTCTTCCCAACATTAACATCAGTCTTACAGGGGAATCAATTGTTCAAAGAGGTGGTGGAAGCTAAATAGCTATTGTATGGGAAGCTTTAATTGATAGCCTAAATTGCCTCTTATAAAAAAGGTGATTCTACATTTCACTTTAATCAAATGTAGATTTTGTCCTGACCTATTCTACAAAACAAAAATACAGGGTTTTGCATTAAAATGTTAGTTCATCCTTGATAAAAATTGACAATGATAGCTCTCCAGATTTTAAAAATATACTTTTTCAGCTGTTCTCGGGAATACAAGGGATCTTGAACCAAGGAGCTGGGGTGGCACAGTAGTTAGAGTACAGCACTGCAGGCTACTTCAGCTAACTGCCAGCTGTAGTTCAGCGGTTCAAATCTAACCACCGGCTCAAGGTTGACTCAGCCTTCCATCCTTCCGAGGTGAGTAAAATGAGGACCAGATTGTTGGGGGCAATGTGCTGATTCTGTAAACCGCTTAGAACTGTAAAAGCACTATGAAGCGGTATATAAGTCTAAATGCTAAATGAGTTGATGTAGGCGATGAAAGCATTTTATCACTGAGCTAGGATCCTTTACAGATTTCACTGCGGAGTTAAGTCATGACCTGCAGTTCTAATTTTAAATGATGTGGTGTACAGTATCCTGTTCTTAGACTCTGGTATTCTTGAACATTTTCTAAAAAATTGAGTATCTACAGATGATATGCTATAAGGAGGAACTTAAATTCTTTGGTGAGCAAAAGTCAGCCTTACCCACTTTTCAACAGTTAAAAACCTAGGAAAGAATTAAAAATCCAGAGTGGGAGATAATTGGCTAGGGAAAAGCACTATTGCAAAAGAGCTGCGATTTTTAGTGGAACACAGACTGAATGCAAGCCAGGAACGTGATGCTGTGGCAACTAGAAAAATATTATTTTCCATATCATTAGAATAAGCATCATTATCAGAAACCTGGGAAGCAATGCTAACATTAAGATCAGCAATGCTGAGTAGAACTGCTCACTCTTCCATATGGTTTTGCACAGTTCTAATACTGAATTACATAATGATGCAAAATATTGGATATGATTACATAAGAATAAACAAAATTATGCAAAGCACAGGCAAGATGTAAGAAATGCCAAGCCAAAAAAAAAAGAAAATAAAATACAGTTAAACTTAGTGTATACCTACTCTCTTCATTTTGCCACACTGAATCATCTTTGCTGCCAGCCACACTGCCTTTTGCTCTTTAAACTTGTCACCTCTATGTATTTCTTTCATTTCCCTCTAGCCAACTTGTCTTGATCTTTCCTTCCTCTTGCCTCCTTCATTCTTGCTTTATACATTGGTTCTACAATTTAGTCTTCATTGCACTTCATTATCACACTAGCACCGATTGTTTGTTTGTTTGTTTGTTTATTTATTTATTTATTTATTTGATTTGATTTGTATGCCGCCCCTCTCCGTAGACTCGGGGTGGCTATGTTGCTCAAACTTATGTTACCTAGTTTGAGTAATGAAACATCTGTAAGAAAACAAGCAAGCTCAGACAGCACCAAGGACCTTTTAATCTTCGTTCATTTTCTCTATAGGATCCCACCATATCAATGTTCTTCATTGGTTTCACTCACCAATGAAGCGCATTGATACGGTGTACTTCATTTGTGCCAAATTCATGTCTTTTCAGCACCCAATCATTCATGACCTTCTCCCTTGTTTTACTGCATGCACTTCCAAAACACCATTCAATTTATTTTTTATGCTCCTATTGACATACCCAGCTTCATTTCCATAAAAGAAAGTGATTAGAAGCATGGTTTTATTCTTGTTTCATTGTTTCACGACTCTGTCTTTGAGAGAGATGGATGGTTCAGAAATGTGAAAAATAAAATAAATTCTCACAACAAATGGCACACATCCTCACTAACTGACCAGTTTGTAGAGTGGTGATGGTGAACCTATGGCACGTGTGCCACTGTGCCGCAAGTGGCATGCAAAGCCATATCAGTGGCCATGCGAGCTCAGCTCTAGTGTACATGTGTGTGCCGGCCAATAGAATTTCAGGCCTTCTGGGCCCCCTGGGAATTTGGTAGCAAGCTATTTCCAGCCTCCAGAGGGGGTGGGGAAGACCCATTTTTTTGTTCTCTTCAAGCTTTAGAGACTTTCTAGGAGGCATTCTAGGGTGAAAACGGCCTTCCCCACTCCTTTGGAGGCCCTACAGAGGCTAGAAATGGCTCAACCGAAGGTAGCAAATGGGCCATTTCTGGTCTCTCAAGGGCCTCCAGATAGGTTGGGAAGGCTGTTTTTGCCCTCCCTGGACTCATAGAAAGGCTCTGAAACCAGGGGAGAGCAAAATAACAAGTCTTCTGGTCCAACCAAAAGTTGGCAAATGGGCCATTTTCTACCTGTGCCCCCCCCCTGGGGAGGAGGCCATTTTCACCCATGCTAGGTTCTGGAGTTTGGGGAGAGCAAAAAAGCAGGCCTTCCGGTCCAACTGGAAGTTGGCAAATGGGCTATTTTCTACCTCCAAAGGGCCAGGGGAGGCCATTTTTGCCTAGAAAGGCTTTGAAGCGTGGAGAGAGCAAAAAAATGGGTGTGCTGTCATGTGACAGGAGCAGAGGGGTCACACGTGTTTTCATGGGGGGCACATCAAATTATGGGTGTGGGCACGCACACATGCAACCCCCCAGCATTCATATTTTTGGCACATGAACCAAAAAAGGTTCACCATCACTGTTGTAGAGCAATCGTTCCCAACCTTCTCTATATCCCACACTCCTAAGAAATGTTTAATACAAAAGTAAATGTGGCTTGTGACTGGTCACTAAGGGACACAATCAGGGGTGGGCTGCTGCCTGGACAGGGGGGAATGCAGTGGGGTAGCGAAAATGGAGCTCCACCCTAGAGCACCCAATTTGCACTGAAAGATGTTGAAAGAAAATGCAGACCGTCCTGCATAAGCCACACTCATGGTGTGGGTAGTAAAATTTTTGGTAGCCATTCACTGGACACAACACACTTTTGTCACATCCCCTGAAGTTCCATCTTCCCCCCCCCCTTGGGGGGTTTGCAGGCACCTCTGTTCTAGAGCATCTTAAAATTTGTCCAACTGTTTTCTCACATTGGGTAAACATTTTTTCAAGACACCAATTTATCAACGTGTCCCAGTTTTTCACCATGTACACATAACTTGGAGACATTCATCCCATTCCCTGTCAAATGCAATTAACTTGCTGCTTGATATATTAATTTTCAGATCCATTCTCCTCATTTTGTTGTACAAACTGTCTAACATGCTGCAAATTAGGCTTGCAGCCAGCGATATGAGATCATCTCCATAACAAAAGTAAAGGCATGCCTATGTGTCCAGCCAAAACACCTCAAATATTCCCTATTGATATAAATACTTTAAATAACCAAGAGTTCAATAACGAATAAAACCTTTTCTCATTTTCTGTGGAGTGTTGAACCATTTCTTAAGCATTCCATTTGTTCTTATTCATGATTGATTTCCATCATATATCACCCTTGCACCCTTAAATTCAGCAACCAACCTTCAACTCCTTATTCGCAGTAAAAATATTCCATAATTCAAACCCATTCACTTGATGCAGCACTGCCTTACAAATATGCAGTAATGTTTCTTTCTCACACGCACACAGGCATTCGATTCCAGTCTGTACACTCCCTGCCTGGCATAAAGCCACATTGCACTTTCCAAATTTCATTATTGTCACCTCTTGTATCCTTCCAAAAAGTCAAAGATCTTACCAGGCACAGTAAACAAACTCCCTCTTGATAGTTTGTCATTGCAGCCCAGTTTGACACAGACAGTCCTAACCGGTTCCCCTCCTGGGCAGTGTTCCCAATCATTGTGGGTTTACAACTTAAACCTCCTCACTGACCTTGGCATCCCTGGCCTTGGCATATTAAATCAGCTGGCAAGGATCCCATGTATCTTCCTTTATCTCACTATAGGAAGTAGATGATTTCTTCAATGCCCCATGGTTCTCACCTTCAGAAATCTGATGTTCTTTCCTCTGGGAACTCACTGACTTACTCTGGCTCCAGTTTTGGACATTATTGATCCAGGTTCTAGGGATTCCCATTCATCTCAGTAGCACTCTTACTTTTTGTTCTTCCCTGATACTGTTGTCTCCAGAAGCTATTCAGCTGATGCCAGACCTCTGATTTTTTTCCATCTCCCGACCTAACCAAAACCAAAATGTTCAAAAACAAAGGGCTGGTCACTGGTCTCCTTGTTTGGTTGCTGACTTGTCATCCCTCAGATGTTAATTGCAGCCACCACATTCTTGTCACAATTTGTGCAAGGCTCACCACGAATGCAGCTCACCCCACTATGCAACAATATAAATTTCTCAGCTGCAACTTTATATCAGGTCTCGCATCAAGTCCAGCATGTAATGTACATTTGAGGGTGAGTCAAAAAATAATACCGTTTTCTTTATTTCAGGGAAGCTTTTGATAAAAAAACCTGAATTTTTTTTCCAGTTATAAATGATTATATCAATTATGTTGTGAAATACCTTGTTTCTTACTTTCCAGGTTTGTAGACTCGCAAGGAAAATTCAGAATGGCTGCCTCCTTAGAGTTGCGTCAAAAACAAAGAGCAGTGATTGAATTCCTTGTTGCTGATAGGGAAAGCCATGTGAACATTCACAGATTACAAAATGTGTTTGTGTGTGTGTGTGTGCCTTCAGACTATCATCTCTTTGGCCCCATGAAAGGATTTAAGAGGTAAACATTCTAGTGATGAGGAAGTGAAAACTGCAGTGAACAAGTGGCTCAAAGAACAGTCAACAAAATTTTACGAGGCAGGGATACATGCTTTCATTCGAAGGTGGAACATTGCTATTGAGAGAAATGGTGACTGTGTTGAGAAGTAGGGATGTGATCCACATTCAGCCTTTATTCAGACCACAATTTCTGTTGCTAAACAAGATAGTTGCCCAGTGAGTTCTGCCCCATTTTAGGACCTTCCCTGCCACAACTGTTAAGTGAACCACTGCAATTGTTAAATCAGTAATATTTATTAAGTGAATCTGGTGCCCAAATTAACTTCGCTTGTCAGAAAATCACAAAAGATGATCACATGACCCCAAGACACTGCAACTGTCATAAATACATGCCAGTTCCCAACAGCTGTTGATCATATAACCAGCTGCAATGGTCATAAGTGGGGGGAAATGGTCATGAGTCATTTTTTTTCTGTACTGTTGTAATTTCAAAGAGGCATCAGTGAATGGTTGTAAATCAAGAACTGTACCTGTAGAGCTTTTTCTAAACAAATGCTTATTAGTCATCGTTCTCATTTGTTGTTTGGTTTTCCAATGTGGAGCCAGTCATTTTTTAATGTATTCTCTCATCCCATCACCATCCATCTATTCATATCATATCATTTAGCAGTTTTTGCTGTTGTTGCATATTCTGCTATAATTGAGAACGTTGCACATTTTTTCCAAAGCTTATCCTCTATTCTTTCATTGTTAACATTCACCGAAGTATAATGCATAACTATCATCAATGTATGGCTTCCTGTTTTAATATGCACATACAACAATCCTCATTAAGCTTATACCTTCATTTCTCTGCCTGAACTCATTAACTTTTCAAGATCAGACTCCTTTTGTATAACTCTATTACATCTATTCTTTTTTCTCTTAATTTCAGAGTGGTGTACCCCAAGGTTCAGTTTTGGGACCTTTACTTTTTAATTAATTAATTAATTAATTAATTAATTAATTAATTAATTAGATTTGTATGCCACCCCTCTCTGAAGGCTCCAATGATCTGGATGTAGAAGTAAATAGTGAGGTAGCAAAGTTTGCTGACAACACTAAATTGTTCCAGGTAATGAAAAGTGAAACTGATTGTCGGGAGCTCCAGAAGGATCTGTCGAAATTGAGTAAGTGGGCAACAAAGTGACAAATGCATTTTAACAAGTGCAAAGTTATGCATATCAGGGCAAAGAACCCCAAAGAACCTACCAACAGATGGGGACCAAGCTTTCTGAGACAATCCAAGAAAAGGATCTTGGGGTTTTAGTGGACAGCTCGATGAAGATGTCAACCCAGTGCACAGCAGCAGTAACAAAAAGCAAATTCTATGCTTGGCATGATTAGGAAGGTAATCGAAAATAAGTCAGTAAGTGTTGTATTGTTTCTGTACAAATTGATGGTGAGACCACAGTTGAAGTACTGTGTACAGTTCTGGTCACTGCATCTCAAGAAGGATATAATGGAACTGGAAAAGGTGCAAAAAAGGGCAACAAGTATGATCAAGGAAATGGAGCACCTCCCTTATGAAACCAGGTTGCAACACCTTGGTCTCTTCAGCCTTGAAAGATGGCATTTAAGGGGTGACTTGATCAAAGTGCATGGGATAATCACAGAATACTAGGATGAGGGGGCACTCCCTAAAGCTCATAGGTGTTGTGGTTAACTCTGGCCCTGCTCCTGCCCCAAGGACTGTGGATGTGAGGGAGACATCCACATGCTGCAGGCCTGTTTTGCCCCCGGTGGAATCTGATGATGAAGGCTCCTCTGACCAAGAAGACATGAGTGACAGGGAGAAGGAGAGTGTGGCAGACAGCTCAGAAGGAGATCAATTATCTAGCTCCTTGGATTCAGAACAAGAGTTAATGATACAGCCACGCATGCAGAGAGCGATGCATAGGCAACAACAACTGAGAGATTATTATCAAAGAAAATGAGGCCACCTGTGGTTGGGTGGGGCTGTGGTCATTAGTGAGGCTGCTATAAATAGCAGCCTGTGGGTTTGGCCATTGTGGAGGATTATCTGATCGTTGTGTTTCGTGACTGCTTTACTGACTGACCTTTTGTGTGCTGATTTATCCCCGCTTTGAAACTAAACCAGAGCAAAGTGTGTTTCACTTTGTGAAAGAAGAAGGACTGTGAATTGCCTCATAGCTGCAAGTATCACAGAACTGATAAGGGACTTGTACAAATTACCAGTTTGTTTGGAGGCGAGTGCTCTTTGCTATACCAAAAGAGGGCTTGGTTTAAGTGAATTTTCATTATAAAGAACATTGTTTTGAATTTTCAAATGTGTGTGTGTCTGAAATTTGTACCTGTGAATTTTTGGGAGGATTCTACCAGAGAGCCCGGCAGAACAATAGGTAAGAAAGTGAGGACAAATAAAGGGAAATATTTCTTCACCCAGAGGGTTGTTGATTTATGGAATTCACTTCCAGAAGAGGTTGTGACAGCTGTCAGCCTTGATAGCTTCAAGGCAGGATTAGACAGATTCATGAATGCTAAATGTATTGGTGGTTATTGAAATGGATGTCCATGTGCTGCCTCTATATTGGTTGAGGCAGGCAGGATTCCCTTGAGTACCATTTGTTGGGGGGTCAGGGGAAAAGGGGGGTTGCTGTTCAAGATCCCCATGTACAATTGGTGGGCCACTGTGTGTGACACAGAATGATGGACTCGATGGGCTTTGGCCTGATTCAGCATGGCTCTTCTTATGTTCAGAGAACAGATCTATTTTCCTTACCTTATTTCATTTGTTAATTCACATACTTTGCTATTTATTTGTTTATATTCTAAGTCACACTCTTTCTCTCTGCTCCTATTTTCCCCCAAGATATTTGAAGAACGATTGTATCTAAATTCAAAGACACAATTAACAAAAACAAATCTACAAAGATGTTCTTCAGTCACTATCAACAGTGGCTGCCCATTTATATCCTATCATTCTTTCCTACCATTGAGTTCCTTGAAGTTATATTGCAAATCAACTCCATTATCTACTCAAGGTGTTACCCCATCAACTAATCAAGATGTGAGCCACCCTGACTCAGGATAAGGGCAGCATAGAAATCTAATAAATAAATAAATGTTACAACACAGCCAACCAATCCGCTTACAGCACTCAAGCCAGCACTCCATACACACACACACCAATATTTATGGAAAGATGACAGCTTTGACCATGCTTTGCTCATCCTAGCACAAAGCTAAAAACACCAGCGTGAAGATGACAATGGGACCTCATTGAAAGGTCACCAAGATACTATCAATCTTATATGGGAAAAGACCCGAATGTGCCAAGACTTACACAGACACTTACATAAATTGAAGAGTTGTCTTTTGTAAAGACTCAATAGAAATATTTATATTATAAAAATGGTTTGAATAAATTAATTGACAATCTACATTATGAAAGAATTAATCAATATAGAAATGCTGCAAAAATCATATTAAATGTCATATTGTCATATTAGACATGTCCTTCGGGATTGGGCGGCATAGAAGTCAAATAAATAAATTGTATATATTTTTCTATATGGTATTCAATGATTTTCACAAATAATATAGAGATACTATTTTGAACAGTATAGGTAGATTTTAATAGAATTATAATTTTTCATGTATGCAAAAAAAATTTGTATCTATGATTTTGCATCCATGAAGAAAACATGTTTATAACCTATTATTTCGTTCTTCATTATATGAGACTTCTCCTTGTTTCGGATTATAACAAATCCTAACTTCCGAACAAAAGAAAAACACATTTTTCTAGCATTTTAAAGACTAAAAAATCCATATCATATAAGTAGGTACATATCACAATCTTAGGATATTCATTGCACATTTTTTTCCTCTTCTGTGGACTGCATCAGTTGGCAAAATCTTGTCATTTTATATTCAGATCTATTTCCTGAAGTTAGTATTGCACAATAACCAACTGGCCAGTACTGATAAATGATTTTGACATATATGTTCCACTTCCTTGGGCTAGTCCATTTAATCTCTAAATAGTTTTCTCGTTGGTTAGTTGAAGGACAGGTAACCCTTTCCCCACTTCTCTTTATTCTTTTAATTAAAATAAACTCAATTCTACGCTGGCATGTTGCAAAGCAAAATGCTGCCTTTGAACATGGTTGTCTTTTTCCCCCTTACAAAATTCTTCCAGAACCCCATATATGACCCTATAGAATTCTTAGAAAATAATGGTAATCATTGTGTGCAACCTAGTGCCTTAAACCTCCCAGAAAAGGAAAACAACAATAAAATTGCTGGAATGGTAGAGCTTAGAGCTAACACTACAGAGTTTTTGTCCTGGTGAATGGATATTTTGTCCCTGTGAATTGATATTTTACAACCTACAAGGCCAAACACATTTGTGAGGTTCCATTGTTACAAAAGATAATCTTGCACTTTTCTCACATGCAAGACTGCACTGGTGTTAAACTGTTGTCAGTTTCTTAAGAAAATAAACTCAATTAACTTTCCATTTTACTTATATTCAATCTAAAGTGAAGGAAAGGATTTTTGGCAGAGTAGCTTAGAATCCATATAGCTTTGGGATAGGCTGGGGCAAAGTTTCCCAACTTTGGCAAATTTAAAATGCATGGTCCAACTTCCAAACTTTCCCAGCTGGCACGGAAAGCTTAAAGATAGATAAGAGCTTATCATAATTGTCTTCTGAGGCATCCTAAATAAGCAGCGGGGTGGGGTGGAGCTGGGCAAGACCAGTGAAGCTGATATTTGGCAACGAAATGTAGGTCTTTCCTTCCAAGGAATAAGTAAAAGCAAAGGGAAAGGAGTTATTCTTCCCATCTGCCCTTCAGATTCTTAACTAACTGTTCTTGTTGGAAATTCTAGTTAGCACATCTGTGGCAAAACCCAATTAAGCACAGTAGGATTTATTTTTCAGAGAAGATCTTGGTACAATAAGTCTCATCAATCTCTTCCACAAACACTATTTACAAGCTGGACTGTTTTCTGCTAAACATCCTATCGTGTAATCTTTTTTTTTTGGGGGGGGGGGGAGAGAGATTGATTGTTTCTTTTTCTTTCTAACACCCACAATTATTTGCATTTTTTCAAGCTAGTTTTCCTAGCCTAGATTTTTCTGTGCCTGGAAATTGTGCCTGGAATGTTACATTTTCGTATCCTAGTTATATTGCTTTATTAGCCTTTCATTTTTAGGAGATATAGGTAATATACATAAAATAATCTTCTAGCTTTTGAAGTGAAGTTGATTTGCTTGGAAGAGTTGGATTTACTAGATTAGTATATGAAAAGTCCAAATAGCATCTGTCTGGGAAGGAAGCAACTTGTGTGACCTCCCCATGTAAATGTGCTAACACCTCCTACTGGCTGTCAAAAGACGTAGCACAACATATCTCAAAATAGCAATAGCAACAGTACTTAGACTTATATACCGCTTCATAGTGATTTGCAGCCCTTTCCAAGTGGTTTACAGAGTCAGCATGTTGCCCTCAACAATCACAGTCCTCAGAGTCCTCATCCTCGGAAGGATGGAAGGCTTAGTCAACCTTGAGCCTGGTGAGATTCGATCTGCCAAACTGCTGACAGTGTATGATCAGCAGAAGTAACCTACACTTTAACCATGCACCACTAGAATAGTTTGGCTCAGAGGTTATGTGAAAGGTGTTTCAATGAAAATCAAATGAACAGCTTAGTAACACGAGGAAATTTACAGTACAATTTATCTGTTGGGAATCATGCTGCAAACAGATCCCTAGTCTTGGGAACAAGGCTAGTACTTTGAATTCCTTTCACTCAACAATTTCCCTCTGACCAGGGACTGCTTGACAAATCAGAGCAATCATAGATGTCCCCACAGGAGACTTGGACGACAACATCAGACCAATGCCTGACTAATGCTAATGGCATAATGGCAGCATTTGCCTGATGATAACTTCATGTAAATGTCATAGCTGTTTTGATGTCAGCATCAGTATTGGGTTGCAGCCGGTACAGCTGGGATCGGGGCTCCAGTAGTGAAAATGGAGGCGCACATGCATCTCTCTGCCCCCGATGTGTGTATGCGCATGCACGCACAAGATTTGGTTTCTGCGCATGCAGAAAAATAAGTCATGCTGACTAGGCAGGGGTTCCACTTACTTGCCACTACCGGTACACTCTTCTGGACACTTGCAGGCGCGTATGCACTCCGCCAGCGCACACTGAGGGGTCCTCAAACATTTTAAACAGGGAGCCAATTCATGGCACTCACTGTTGGGGGCCTGGTCTGGCTAGGTGAGTGTGACTATGTGGTCATGTGACTGTTGGCCAATTTAGCAGTCTGTTAAACAATACACACAAATTTAACTTTAGCTCCTGGGATGGAAAGCAGGTAAGTAAAGATAAGTGGCTGCCTTGGGGGGGGGGTGAGGGATGTGTGTGTGATTCTCTCCCCCCCTCCCTCCCAGTGTGAGATTCATCTTCTGTGCATATGCGGTAGTGAAATCTCACATGAGGACACTCTGACATGCAAGATTCCGCTGGTTTTGGTGGGGGTTTTTTTGCTTCTGTGCATGTGGCTGGAGTTAATCTATTGTGCCTGGGGTGTCACTAGTTCATAAGTTCTTGTAATTCCACATTCTGTAGTGAAACAAACGGGCACAAATTAGGTATCCACTTCTATCACAGAGCTCTGTATTCAAAGTTCACTCATTGTGTTGTTTTATTGTATATCTTTTTATAGTTTACATAGCACTGTGGCTACAAGAAATTGGACTGCAAATGAAATAAAGCCTCATTGTTTATGCTTCAGTATTTTTGTATTATATTTTCAATTTGTGTCATTTCAAATTCTGCCCATGTTTATCCCAAAAGGGATGACAGAGCAACCAAGTGTGTATTTCTTGAACTTGGCAACCAAGGAGAAGCTGGATTTCAGCATTTGGCAGATAAAACAGTAGGATACATCCCAGGCATTTGGACCATAATTCCTGCTTTAAAGTCTGACTGACAATCCAGGAGCTTAGCTGAAATTACATGCTTCACAAATAGCTGTCTGGCAGATACCAAGGAGAAACTTGGAAGCTGTTGCTATAATTTGGTCTTCTTGAAAGAGCGCAATCAACTCGGAATAGGAATGGCAAGGTATAAACAGTCACTAGGATGGGTTGAAGAGTTACCTATGAACCATTAGCTCTTTAGTCCACTTTAAAAGACAGCAAGAAACTTTCACAGCACTAGAAAGCTTCATTTAGATCAGGGATCCTCAAACTACAGCCCGCGGGCCAGATACGGTCCACCAAAGCCATTAATCTAGGCTGCATGTAACCATGAGGCTGAACCATCCACATCATCAACCTTCCTGCTAGCCCCCACCCATCTTCTGGAGGCCAAGAAGGCAAAAAATGAGCCCATTTTGGGATGGCAGAGTGGTAATGGAGGCCAAGGAGGTCAAAAATGGGTCCATTTTGGGCCTTGGCCTCCAGAGATAGAAAGGGAGGGAGGGAGGGAGAGAAACACACACACAGCCCTCACACACAGCCCAATGCAGCCACATCCCTTTACTAACCTACTTTCCACACCTAGGAGTACAGTATAACAAATTAAAGTTTAATTTGTGTGTATTGTTTAATAGACTGCTAAATTGTCCACCAATCACATGACGACATAACCACACACACCCAGCCAGTCCAGGCCACCAACAGTCTGGTCATGAATTGGCCCCCTGTTTAAAAAGTTTGAGGACCCCTGAATTAGATGTTTTTGCACCTTCCTGGAAGACATCATCACCACCCATGATTTGGCTTTCCAGGTGACCTGTAGAAGAATGGAACTGCTTTCCATCCAAATCCTAGAAGTACTTCTATTTTTTGTCTTTGCTTACTCCAGAGAAACTGTGCTATTTCTCTCTTTTCAAATGCATATCCAGGTGGAGTAACTTGAAAGGAGAATTCTACAAAATACTTTACATTTGCCAAGTATGAAGAAAAAGGCAATTAAGGAGGACACTTGGGGGAACATATGGCACAGGGGGAAAAGAGCAGGAAGAAATAAAATAATTGGCACAAGTGGTTATTGTGTTTAATTTTCTGACAGTTGTGCAAATTCTTTTCCAATACATGTGATCTATATTAACATATCAGCTAAACTATTAATTTCAGCAGGAAAAAAGATATTTTAATCAAATAATTGTAGCTAATCATGCATATGAATATGGGAGGGGAGAGACAATCCTCATATAGTATTATTCGTATGCCAAAAAATACTCCAAAGTTTCTATAAATATGCAAAATAATGTCTTTTTATGAAAAATTGAAGGCATAGTTCTTAATTCTTAATTTTGTTTAATTAGAGAAGGGATATTCATAAATACTTCTGCCTCTATTTGTTACTGCTGGTACCAGCTTGGTGACTTCCTTGTAAACTCTCACTGTTTATCTGGAAATCTGCTGTTGCCCAATCTTCTTTTTAATATGCAGATAGAGATTTATTCACAAACCAAGATATCAAGACCAGTGGAATAAGTTTAAGGTACCAGATACCATTTATATCGATTACATTTTATTTATCAATTAATTTGATCAATCTCCTTTCCTTTAACTGGTAACTGGTTATTGCTGCTACACTACCACGTCAAGTTAATGTAGGGCTGCTCCTGGCAACAATAATGCCCGATCTTGATCTGAGACAAGTGAACTACAACATTGATGTAGTTGATGATATTCTAGGACAAGTCGTAGAACATATGAATGAAATCAGTAGTGCTTAATGATTTCTCCATGTCATGCTTTGCTCAAATTTGTACACTATTGTGAAGCTTCAAATCTAAAAGAAAAAAAAATCCAAATGATTTAAGAGTTAAATATATTCTTGAAATGTTGCAGCTGGATTTTCAAAGTGTCAATAGTGTCACAAAAAGAATGAATGTCTCCAATGAAGACATTGTGCAGGGATGGAAGGAACCTTTTTTAAATTCTTGTGGTTACCACAATAGCTGTAGCAGATAGCTGTTCCTGAATTCAAGATCTGTGAAGGAACTATAGATGCTTTGCTTTCTTGGGTTTGTGGTAACATAGGACACTTGTCATTGCCAAACTGGAAAGAAAAAGTGGGTTAGTATTTAGCATAGCTGGTGAAAATCAAAATGTGCATGTGTGATACTATTAAAGAAAGACAGTCTTAATAATATGTCTACTTTTATCCTAATTTCAAGTGCTTCAAATGCCATTACAGGTGCATTGTATTACCTCTTTTTAATTTTCAGCATTTCTTATAGATATATTTAATTTTTATAACACATTCAGAAATAAACCACAGATACTATAAATAGTGTTATATACCTTTCTAAACTTTCTTTAAAAAACACTGGCAATTTTGTCAAGTAGCATTTCCCCCAAATTTCCCTAGACGAGCTTTATGGGGATGCTGACCTTATTTTCCAGCAGGACTTGGTACCTGCTCACACTGCCAAATGCATCGAAACCTGGTTCAATGAACATTGGATTACTACTGTGCTTGATTAGCTAGCAAACTTGCCTGAACTGAACCCCATAGAGAATCTATGGGGCATTGCCAAGAGAAAGATGAGAGACATGAGACCAAACAATGCAAAAGAGCTGAAGGCTACTATTGAAGCATCCTGGTCTTCCATAATACCTCAGCAGTGCCATAAGCTGATAGCATCCATGCCACACTGTATTGAGGCAGTAATTGCTGCAAAAGGGGCCCATATGTATGCTTATACTTTTCAGAGGTCCAGTATTGTTCTATATACAATCCTTGTTTCATTGATTGTATGTAATATCTGATATGGTAGATTTGGGGTTTCCATAAGCTGTAAGCCATAATCATAACAATTATGAGAAATCACTGACAAAGCGCTGGTGAGACCACATTTGGAATACTGTGTTCAGTTCTGGAGACCTCACCTACAAAAAGATATTGGCAAAATTGAACAGGTCCAAAGACGGGCTACAAGAATGGTGGAAGGTCTTAAGCAGAAAACGTATCAGGAAAGACTTAATGAACTCAATCTGTATAGTCTGGAGGACAGAAGGAAAAGGGGGGACATGATCGAAACATTTAAATATGTTAAAGGGTTAAATAAGGTTCAGGAGGGAAGTGTTTTTAATAGGAAAGTGAACACAAGAACAAGGGGACACAATCTGAAGTTAGTTGGGGAAAGATCAAAAGCAACGTGAGAAAATATTATTTCACTGAAAGAGTAGTACATCCTTGGAACAAACTTCTAGCAGACGTGGTTGGTAAATCCACAGTAACTGAATTTAAACATGCCTGTGATAAACATATATCCATTGTAAGATAAAATACAGGAAATAGTATAAGGGCAGACTAGATGGACCATGAGGTCTTTTTCTGCAGTCACTCTTCTATGTTTCTATGTTTCTATCATGGCTTGAACCATTTTGATTTGCGTGTAAGGAGTCTATCTCATATATTTGTTTCACCTTTTATATTGCATTATTGAAATAAATGACCTTTTGCATGATATTCTAATTTTTTGACTTTCACCTGTAGTACATGTTTTATTTTTAATTCATTTATAATATTTGCACACTGTCTCAATCCAAACAGACTTTGGACATGGTATACCATAGTCAAAACAAGAGTGACATACTTAACAAGAGGATCAAATAATTAAAAATTGTCAGTAACGGATCAGCACAACATAGGCACTCTTAAGTTAAGCTAACCTCAGGACAAAATGCCCACTGACATCACACTGCTTTTTACTTTTTGAAATTCAAACAGAGTAGAGGCCATCTGTATCTCCAGAGGGAACATGGTGCTTCAAATGAGGACTGCCACTGAGAAGGGCTGTCCCCAGATCATGACCCCAGGAATCTCACAAAGAATGTACAGCTACAACCAGCTCTTTTAATAACTAGCATCCTAGCCAAATGGCAGTCCAATTTCCTCTTTAAAATGTCCAGAGTATTGGAGTTCACAATGTCCGCTGGTAGGTTGTTCCACTGGTTGATCGTTCTGACCGTCAGGAAGTTCTTTCTTATTTCCAGGTTGAATCTCTCCTTGGTCAGCTTCCAGCCATTGTTCCTCGTCCAGCCCTCCGGTGCCCTGGAGAATAAAGTGACCCCCTTCCCTCTGTGGCAACCCCTCGTATACCTGTAGACTGTTCTCATGTCCGCTCTGGCACTCCTTTTCTCTAGGCTATCCATGCCCAGTTCCCGCAGTCTCTCTTCGTAAGTCTTGGTTTCTAGACCCCTGATCATTTTGGTTGCTCTTTTCTGCACCTTCTCCAGAGTTTCAATGTCTTTTTTGAAGTGTGGTGACCAGAACTGAACACAGTACTCCAGGTGTAGTCTGACCAGGGCGTAGTAGAGTGGTATTAAGACTTCCCTGGTCTTGGAGTGTATTCCCCTGTTGATGCAGCTTAGGATTGTATTGGCTTTTTTGGATGCTGCTGCACATTGTTGGCTGCTGAGAGGGGTTTCTCCCAGGCTGTATGTGTGTCCAGGTTTTTTTTTTACCTAGGTGAAGGACTTTGCTCTTGTCAATGTTGAACATCATTTTGTTGGTGTGGGACCACTGTGTTAGTCTGTCCAGATCTTTCTGTAATTTGAGCCTGTCTTCAAGGGTATTGGCTACCCCCCGCCAGCTTAGTGTCATCTGTGAATTTGGTTAGTTGCCCTTCTATTCCCTCGTGGGAAGGCAATCTCTTTCCCCCTTTCCGTACCTTATGTGCATGTAAGCCAGGTACAGGGTGCGTTCCAAAAGTAATGCAATTGAATTTCCCGCGCCGCTCCTATTGGTCAGACTGGGACCGAAGCACTTGGAGTAGGTGGGGAGGGGACGCTAAGCTTTGCCGTGAAATCGGTCTCAGTGCTTTCCAAGCTGTGGAAGCAGCAGGACGTCAGTTATTGAAAACCTCTGGGCGCCAACTGTGTCATGAAAAAAATGGAATGGAAATTTCAAGTGAACTTTTTTAATGTATAGAAATTGAACCTGATTATTTGGACAACGTCAACACTGGTAATGAAACCTGGGGTTTTGAATAAGACCCAGAAACAAAATGCCAAAAACTCTGAGTGGCACACCGACCAGCCCCCAAGCCCAAAAAGGCAAGAATGAGCAAATCAAAAGTGAAAGCAATGCCCATTGTCTTTTTGGACAGTAAAGGAGTGGTCCATAAGGAGTTTGTTCCTCAAGGATAGACAGGTAATGCTGCCTACTACGTGGGTGTGCTGGAAAGACTCCGAAAAACGGTCATCAGGATGAGAAAAGACATCTCTGCCTTGCCACAATGTGCTACGAGTCCACGGGTTCCTGGGCAAACACCAAGTGCCAAAGCTGCCCCACCCCCCGTATAGTCCTAATGTCATCCCAACAGACTTCTTTTTGTTCCCTCGGATTAAGGCAGCCCTGAAAGGAACCTGTTTTTCATCCATAGAACAGATACAATGAGCCGTGACGAAGACCTTGCAAGAGGTCCCCGAAGACGCCTCCCAGGGCGCGTACTGGTCATGGCAGAGTCGCTGGAAAAAATGTGTAGAGGCCCAAGGAAAGTACTTTGAAGAATTTTAAGTGTTTGTACAAATCTGTTCAATAAATTACTTTACAAAAAATAATTGTATTACTTTTGGAACGCACCCTATACCACAATGATAAGTGGCTCAGCTAAGCTTTAAGACTGAAATGAAGTAACATTGATATATGACAATACCGAGTAATATGCCAAATTCCAATTTGTACAAATTTTATTCTGTGTAGATATAATTTATGTCTGTGTGTCTTTAATGTCTCTGCAAGACATTAAAATTGAGTTAGAACATAAATTTTGAACTGAATGTATAAGTTGGCCATTAGCCATGCTACCTGGGCATGATGGGAGTTGTAGTCCAACAACAACTCTAAATCCAGGTTAAAACAATGGAGCAAATATGGTGTTGACATTATAGATTTACATGATGTATTCATTTTCTAACTTAAAATCATAAGTTTATTATTTATAAGTTATTATAATTTGAACTTTGAAATGGCTGCAGTCAGCTGGTTTAAGCAACTGCACAAAAGGTAAAAGTGAAAATATTATCACATTCCATCTTAGGAGAGACTTCATTGCACTGGTGCGCTAGAATGTGGTAAGTTAATAATGTTTTCAGTTATTCATATTCAATTTGCCGGGTTATTATACTTCAAGCCTATTAGATCCATTATGTACTGCTTTAATCTCAGAACTGAGTGGTGCAGTAAAAGGAAGAGCCTTGTTTTAGAGTGTCCATCTGAAAATGAACTTATACATTATTATTTCTATCTGCCTCCAGTATTAGCTGTACATGTAATATTTATTACAACTTAACAGTTGCTTAAAATCCAAGAGGTGAGCACACAATGAGATAAACAATCAGGAATTAGAGCATTTAGAAGACGGTGTCTTACTCCAATAAACTACTGGTACGTAAGTACTCGAGTGCTTCGCAACTTGTTAAATTTGGGACTAACGTTTTACTCTGAAAATGTTGTCCTGGTGCTCTTTCTTTGTTTGGTGTTTGATGCTCTGCAATAGGAAACGGGGAATGGCCATAGAGAACAGACAGGAAGTTAGCTATACCAGGAAGGTCACTGAAAAAGGAGGAGAGAAAGGCCATGGAGAGTGGAAAGGAAATCAGACATGCTGGGAAGGTCACTGACATAGGAAAAGCGTCAGAGAGGAAATCCTTCTTGGCTCAAACAAAGGGTCACATGGTAAGTCACATGGCTATTTGGCATTCTTCATTTTTAGTATTCATCACACCTCCTGGATCAAATTAACTATAAATACTGAGATACCACTATACAGTGGTACCTCGTGATACGAACCCCTCACCATATGAACAATCCGAGATATGAACCCGGGGTTCGGAAATTTTTTGCCTCTTCTTCCGAACTTTTTCCGTCTTATGAACCCGCTGCCCGAACGCCGAACCCGTAAGTTCGGCAAAAGTTCGGGTTCGGGTGGCCACCGAGAAGCCCTGCCGCCCGGCTGCTGCTTTTTGAAACAGCCAGGGGGCTTCTCCGCGTCCTCCCAAACCCGAACGCCAAACCTGAACTTCCGGGTTCGGCATTCAGGAGGCTGCCGAGAAGCCCTGCCGCCCGGCTGTTGCCTTTTGAAACAGCCGGGGGGCTTCTCGGCATTCTCCTGAACGCAGAACCCAGAAGTTCGGCAAAATTTCGGTGTCAGCGTTCGGGTTCAGGAGGACTCTGAGAAGCCCCGCCGTCCAGCTGTTAGCTTTGCAAAAGAGCCGCGGAGCTGTCGGGCTGGTCGGGAGGCTCGAAAGGAGGTGGGGAATCCCAATAGGGTATTCCATGGGCAGAGCTTTGACGTCACAAAGACGTCCTTCCCGGCCAGTCAAAATGTGGACTCCAGGAAGGACGTCTTCGTGACATCAAAGCTCTGCCCATGGGATTCCCCACCTCCTTTTGAGTCTCCCAACTGGCCCGACAGCTGCGCGGCTCTTTTGAAAAGCTATGTTTCGTCTTACGAACTTTTCGCTTTACGAACCTCCTCCAGAAACCAATTAAGTTCGTAAGACGAGGTATTACTGTATTTATTATTTTTTTTCTATTCATTATATTGCTGCTGTCTTTTCCCACCATATGCCACTCACAGTCACTAGGAGTTGAGTATTCTATAATTTGTATGCATACATGAATGAATAAATAAATACATGGATCTATTCTTGGACAACTTTGTATCCCTCATTTGGTAAGACAGCTGTCACCCCACACATTGCAGAGTTATGACCATCTCTACCATGTTATTTTTAATGCTGATTCCTAAATTACCCCACTCCTCTTTCTGTGCTGTTTTCTCTCTCCCGTCTCTTTTCCACCATTGATATTTTCTCACATTTATTTTCCTTATCCTTTGATTGCAAAAACAAAGAGGCATATTTGATTTCAGTCAATAAGTATCCCACTCTTTAAAAAGATCAACCCATCAAAAGGAACCCAAGATAAAGAAAGAAGCAGCTTATAAAGACAAAAAAAGACACAGATTAGGAAATAAATAAACAAATAAGATGCCAGCCTGCTTAAATAGCAGAATCAGATGGCAAGAACAATAAAAAAACCAACAAAGTTATTTTGTCCCATAAAAAAAATACAGAATCTGCAAGTCCAACTATAAATGTATAGCAAGGAAAACCACCAAGTTTGAATACAATTGCTGAATAATATTTTTTTATTATTTTATTTATAGAGTGCTTGTATATAGCAAATATCCTGGGGCCATCAAATAGTATGTCAATTCCTCGCAAGGGTCAAAGTAAGAACCTAAACAGAAAAGGGCTCCAGATACCATTTCTATACCCCACCTCCCCTGTATTCCTGAAGGTTTTGCAGCTCTGTTTTCTGTTGTTTTAGGCTAAACCTGGAGGGGATCCATCAAAAGAATTCCCTTTCCACCCTTTGCATTAATTAATAGGAAGTCTTAAGAACAGCAATTTTATAGAGAGTCTAGCAATTCATCCTCTTTTTTTATATTCATCTAGCTCACTGCTTGTCAGTTCTCCCCAAAATATTGAGAATATTATTGGAATATAACGTTCCACCTTTAACAAGGCTTGGGGTGACACCAGTGGCAATGTCTCAAAATCAAATGGCATCTACTGCAATAGTGTATTCAATCCTTTGAATGTATTAGACTACTACCATAGTAAAAGAAGAAGAAGAAGAAAGAACAAGATAATTTTTACTATCCAGTATGACCTGATGGGTGAGTAACAGTTCATCCCATCTGGAGGATAGCAGGTTGGCAGAGTCTAAATCATAAGTTTCCCATTCCACCGGCACCTTCCTTATTCACTTTTTTCTTTCTTTTGTTCCACTCTCTGATTTGAATTTCCCAGTATTGGTAATATTTTTGCCTATTTGCCGATGACTCTAAAGTGTGAAATAGGGTTGATATTCCTGGAGGCATCTGCAATATGGCAAATGATTTAGCTTTACTAGATAAGTGGTCAAAGCAATGGAAACTGCAGTTTAATGTTTCCAAATGTAAAATAATGAACATGGGGAAAAGGAATTCTCAATCTGAGTATTGTATTGGCAGTTCTGTGTTAGCAAAAACTTCAGAAGAGAAGGATTTAGGGGTAATGATTTCTGAAAGTCTCAAAATGGGTGAACAGTGCAGTCAGGCAATAGGGAAAGTGAGTAGAATGCTTGGCTGCATAGCTAGAGGTATAACAAGCAGGAAGAGGGAGATTGTGATCCCGCTGTATAGAGTGCTGGTGAGACCACATTTGGAATACTGTGTTCAGTTCTGGAGACCTCACCTACAAAAAGATATTGATAAAATTGAACAAGTCCAAAGGCCGGCTACAAAAATGGTGGAAGGTCTTAAGCATAAAACTTATCAGGAAAGACTTAATGGACTCAACCTGTATAGTCTGGAGGACAGAAGGGAAAGGTGGGACATGATCGAAATATTTAAATATGTTAAAAAGTTAAATAAGGTTCAGGAGGGAAGTGTCTTTAATAGGAAAGTGAACACAAGAACAAGGGGGCACAATCTGAGGTTAGTTGGGAGAAAGATCAGAAGTAACGTGAAAAAATATTATTTTAATGAAAGAGTAGTAGATGCTTGGAACAAACCTCCAGCAGACGTGGTTGGTAAATCCATAGTAAACATGCCTGGGATAAACATATATCCATCCTAAGCTAAAATACAGGAAATAGTATAAGGGCAGACTAGATGGACCATGAGGTCTTTTTCTGCCATCAATCTTCTATGTCTCTATTGTTACAGAAAGTCTTTTTGAAAGCTAATTGCAACAGTGGAGGCTCCATAGATTATAGGACTATTTCTTCTGCAGTAATCTTGCATGGATCATAAAACACTTAAAACCTGATGGGAAAAATTAATCTTAAAAAATAACCTTGCAACTAAGGAACCAAGTCAACATACGTTTTTAAAAGTTTGGATAGTTTCAGGTATGCTAATGTGATTTTAGTGTTTAGGTTCTGATCAATAATGACAGTTTTCAGAATATAAAACTCCAGGAAAGCTAGAATTCATTCATTCAAATCACAATCCTCAACAGGAATAAGGGCAACACTTCTGGTTTTAAATGTGTATAGCAAATAAAAACATTAATAATTTCTGTGGCGTGGATGCATTTGTGTTTATGTCAAAGGGTTGTTGAAGCATAGATATATTTCCGGTGTGTAGACTATTAATCTACCACTAGGACACTAATGTAAGAAATTTCAGTCTGACTACTATGCATGCCTCCATTTAATGGCATGTTTCATCTTAAGCAATCCAACTGGGATGTGCAAAACATAATATACTGTATATGTCTAAGATTATAAACAGTAATGGTCAACATATATGTATCGTAGATGGACCAATTTTTATTATGTTTTGTATTTTTAAAATCACCTTACAGGAAGTAGATATTATACTTCCAAGAAGATACTAGATATTTGAATAAATCAGTATTTCTCTTAAACATCTATGATGAAAAATATTTTTCCATTCCATTTTTCCCTATATCTTATAAGTAAACAGAGTGCTTTTTCTAAATTAATTTGGCTTATGTTTACTATTAAATTATTCTAGCTAACTTTTGCAGGGTGCTTTAGGAAAAATTAAAAATAGGAAGGATTTTAATAATGCAAAGGATTCAGATATTGAGTTCTTCAATGTTTTCCTTGTACCAGTAAGCCTTATCAATGACAAATGAAAAGGTTATAACTTTTAAAATATTCTTTCATCTATATTTCCTATTTCTTAACTTCCTGTCTCCCTTCCTGTTTATTTGTTGATTGTTGAAATATACAATTACTTCTAGTTCAGAGGAGGAGGATTGAGACTTCCTTCTAGATAAGTGGTTCATGTGGTCTATTTCAGCAAAAATAAAAAAGTTAATTTTCAAGGTGATACCTATGATTCTTAATGCTGCAAAGCTCCTTCATAGGAATAGCATGGAATAGTACTATGACTAGCGAGCTTTATTGGCAGGAGTGTAAGACTTCACTGTCCTAGATTAAAATTTAATGTTTAATATAAACATATTTGCAATATTATGTTATAAGAGTATAATATTTAAGACTAAAATTAGTGTGGTATCATGGTTTGTGTGTGAAGTTTACCATTATGTTCACTCTCACCCAGTTCATTAGATGATTTATTTATTTATTTATTTATTTATTAGATTTGTATGCCGCCCCTCTCCGTAGATGGGGAGCTGATGATCCGGGGCAAATCATCAGCTCCCCAAATACTTGAAAAAAGGAAAATTAGAGTTATAGCAAGAAATAAGTGGCTTCTGGAATTATTTCTGACTCCTCTACACATTGGTGACACAGGAGGTATCTGCATGTTTCTGCTTTTGTAATGAGCTAACTTATAATATCTGTGTGAGAGTGCACTTGTGCACATATTTTTGTTAAGAACTAATCAAGACATGTGCATGTATGTTTGAGAGGGGGGGGAGAAAGACACAGACAGACAGATAACACTAATCAGGTGAGTATATATGTGTTTCCATTGTTTGTGGGTGTATATTTCTGTTCTTCCTATGTTATATCTCTGTACTATATGTGATAATGTGTTCTTGGAAGCCATGAGAACAGGAGTGGTGCACATGTTGTCTTGAGACCCTGCCAGAAAGATGGGATATAAATTATATTTTGGTCTTAAATGAATGCTGATAACCTCCATGAACCTCCATGAAGACTAAGTGTTTTTTTTCTTGGTTAAAGCTCAGTAAGAATCTTGTTCTTGAAAAAATAGTTTCATTTATGCATTCTCATGTACATTGGAATTTAATCACCAGTAATCACCTTGCAGCAGGCCTCTGCCTAAAAGGTAAAGGTTCCCTTCCCTATGTGCTAGGTGTCCCCAACTCTAGGGGGCAGTGCTCATCATCTCTGTTTCAAAACTGAAGAGCCAGTACATCTTCATTGTCATGTGGCTGGCATGACTAAATGCCTTTCCACCAAAGTCATTGCTATTTTTCTACTTGCGTTTTAAACTGCTTTCGAACTGCTAGGTTGGCAGAAACTGGGGAAGTAATGGGAGGTCACTCCATTATGCAGTGCTAGGGATTCGAACCGCTACACTTTCTGATCAACAAGTACAACGTCTTATCTGCTGAGCCACTGCATCCCTAAACCACTTTGATATATCAATTCCCTTCTCATAGCTTAAAAAATGTTTCAGATGCATTTGCCTTGCAATATATATCATTTTTGCATATTATTTTCAAGGTCATCTTCCTGATTCCAGACATCGGCTTACTTCAGGATGGGTCCTGTCATGTGTACATCATGATGTTGAGGTAGATCAAAAGCTTCCACGCCATCTACCATGGCCACAGATCTTATATTTTTCTTGTTTGCGGGATTGATATACTTCTTCTTTCATTTCATTTTTTTTAAAGCAGAGATTTATTTCAAAACATCAGAAAATAAAACTCTCCTTTCTTCAATTATTATTGGAACTACTTTTCCCTTACAGTAGTCATTCCCCAGCACTTTTAGCCAATCTTGAATCTTCTCTGCAAGGAGGAAATTCTTTTGCTCATCTTGATATGTGCACAGTACGATTAATAAAGTTGCCTGTCTAATGCACCTTGCTTCCTAATTCATCTATCTCTCCATCAGGCTCCATGACTTTATGGGAGGAAAAGAAGGTTTTATTATTTACAGGACCTTGGACAGCTCCTAACTATTACATAAAGGAATGCATGGCTGGAAAATGAATATTTATACATTCTTATACATCTGCAAGTCTGATGAATTAGAAAGCCATTCCTTTCAAAATAGTGGCAAGAAATTTAAACAAGGAGGATCTTGAGATGCTGCCAGCCCTTCAAAGTAGACCAGACTAGAAAGTCAGAATTTATGAATGCTACTGCTTATTACAAGTAACAGTACCAGAATCTAGCAAATCTGAATGCATTTGTTCCTCCCACCCCCCTTCATTTTTATGACAGCTAGGTAGGGTCACATATAAGACAGTTTCTCAAATTAAATTTCTGCCTCAGACTCAAATTTATTTTATCTGACTATTGTGTTTGGTGTTCCTCCTGTTCTTCAAGGTTATTCCTATTGCTGTATACAGAGGCCAATAGAGAAGAATATATGGAGTTCAGGGTTGACCTCTGGAGACTGTGGTGTCCACTGAACTTGGTTGTTGGCTGGCAGACATTTCATTACCCAACTAAGCAATATCATCAATGCTATTAAGTATATGGTTTGCTCTCTGCTTATATACACAGTAGCTTGCCCTGACAGTGTTGATATATGTGTATTTTTTCCTTGGTAGTTTAATGCCCGGTGTGTGTGTGTGTGTGTGTGTGTGTGTGTGTAACATATTTTTGCTGATAATGAAAAGGAAGGGAGATTAGTTTAGATCTATTTCAAATTATTTTGCTCTCATCAGCTAGCCATATCCTTACCGGGATTTGAACCCAGGAAGTCTGCCTGTAAGGCAGTAGCTTTAATCTCTAGACCACAGGTTCTCCTCCTTTCAGCTTGTACCAATGAAGAGCTATATGTTGTTATTTTTTTCTGTTGAATCAACTTGGTATACCCAAATATGGGAGGAGCATACTGCTTCCTTTTTGCCTCTCTATATATCCACATATATAGAAGTAATGTTCCTGTACATCAGCTAGGTTTTCTGTCTACACAGTGTGGTCATTCACATTTGGTTCAAGCTTACATTTAAACAGACTTGTTTTTAAACTTTGTGAATATTAGTCAAGAATCAGGAGCTGCTGTGAATATTAGTCAAGAATCAGGAGCTTCTGATTTTGGCATGCAAATGTTAAGGAAAACAGAAAATGAAAAACAAACCTTTTTTATATACAGCTGATTATGGGGATAGCTGGCTGTAATGACTACCACATATACATTTATTTCTGGTGCTTTGCCCCTGCTTCCAACCACCTCGGAGTAGCTGCTTCATTTGGCTTACTGAGAGCAGTGGCAATAGCACTAAGTGCTTCAGAGTGCTTTACAGCCCTCTCTAAGAGTCAGCATATTGTCCCCAACAATTTGGGTCCTCATTTTTCCCACCTCGGAAGGATGGAAAGCTGAGTCAACCTTGAGCCAGGTGAGATTTGAACTGCCAAATTGCAGGCAGCTGGGACTCAGCAGAAGTAGCCTGCTGTACTGCACTCTAAGCACTGTGCCACCATGGCTGGTAGCACTGCTCCTGTACAATATCATCCACGGAGAGGGTCAACAGCATCCATGTGACAGGCATCATCAGTCAGTTGAAGACCCACCCTTTTCTATGTGTGTATGATGTGTGCAATCCACACCAAGGAAGTGTAGAGTTTTGATGGCCTGGCGACACCATCTTTAAGAACATAAGAACATAAGAAGAGCCATGCTGAATCAGGCCAAAGCCCATCGAGTCTAGCATTCTGTGTCACACAGTGGCTCACCAATTGTACATGGGGATCTTGAGCAGAAAGAGAAAGCAAGACCCTCCCTTTCCCCTGATCCCCAAAAATGGTACTCAAGGGAATCCTGCCTGCCTCAACCAACATAGAGGCGGCACATGGACATTCATTTCAATAACCATCAATACACCTGGCATCCACGAATCTGTCTAATCCTGCCTTGAAACTATCAAGGCTGACAACTGTCATGACTTCTTTAGTAAGTGAATTCCATAAACCAACAACCCTCTGGGTGAAGAAATATTTCCCTTTATTTGTCCTCACTTTCTTACCTATGAGCTTTAGGGAATGCCCCCTCGTCCTAGTATTGTGTGACAGAGAAAATATTTTTTCTCTATCCACTTTTTCTATCCCATGTATGATTTTATACACTTCGATCAAGTTATCCCTTAAACGCGTCTTTCAAGGCTGAAGAGACCAAGGCGTTGCAACCTGGTTTCATAAGGGAGGTACCTTTCATACTCTTGTGCCCCCCAACCCCTTGGGGACATCACCACCCTGCTGCTATCAGTTGCATTCTGAGGGAGCTACTTTTCACATTGGGAAATGCTACTAATTTTTCAAGCACCAGATATTACTTTAAGAATTGTGTTAAGCCAGAAAATTGCAGTAGTTCGGGATGACATCTCAGTACTACAGGTTTTGCCAAGGAGATGTGTGTATTCATTAAAAAGAGAAGAGGGGGGAGGGGAGAGATAGAGAGACAGGGAGAGAGAGAGGAGCACAAACTTTGAATGGATGTGGGAAGCCCAATTGGAAACATACTATAATCAATGTCTTTTAGGCCATTAAGAGGAATATTTCACCTATAGTGCCATAGGACATAATCACCAACAATACTGTCAGCCCCTGAGACAAAGAAAGAAGCTGGCAAAGCATCATCATTAGGGACTAGTAATAATCTTGAGGCTTGTATCATTTCACAGCCGAGTTGTTTGAAAACAGCAGACTGGCCATTATAGAAGACAGCAGTAGCAGCTGGTTCCCGCTCTGATTTCCTTATAGTATTAGCTCCTTAATAAATTTCTCGTTTATAGCATTCCTTCCTTCCAATGTCATTACCCTTTCACCTCTCGCTCCTTCTCTCTTAACTGCTCCTGAAAGGCCTCTTGAGAGGCTATAATTCATATTTCTTAGGAAAGAAGCCCCACTGAACTCATCAAATAGACATGCTTAGAACTGTGCGGTAAGTTACTTTAGCTGCATTGCTGCTTCTAAGAAAAAAAAGTAGGATGGCATGGTTATGGGGGGGAGGTGGCTTGGGTATCCTCATGTAACCTTCTTCTCCCTTTCTCTTTGCACATGGCTTGCAAGCATTACTTCAGCAGTTTTGTGTGCAGCCTGGCATTATCTACAAGCACAAGGAACAAAGGCATTTGTCTGTATTTCTCTGCCATAAAAAGCTAGGAGTAACGAAAGCCCATTTTCACGTTCCTATTTATTTATTTGTTTGTTTGTTTTAGAAATGGCGAGAACCACCAGACACCCTCCTTATCTACGCTAAAAGACTTGGTCTAATTCTGCGCACAATTCTGAAGCATTTCTTTCAAATAAATAAATAACCCAAACAGAAACATTGAAAAGGAAAAAGAGAACCACTTTAAAATCAGTCTCAGATAAATCGTACGCCATATTTACAATGCTTGAACTGTAATGTCTTTGTAGTCCCATGACAACTGCGATTTTAAAAATCACTTTTCTGTATGAGAATTAGCTCTAATAGCTGTCAGAAATATTCCTGTGCACTTTCATTTACTATATAACTATATTCTGTAAAGATATTTATATTACTTTATCTTACAGAAATAATCATGTAGTAAAGAGGCTATCATTAACTGTATTCTTTAAAAGGTGTATATTCTTAAAGTTAACAATCTTTTTTCGTGTTCTTTTCAGATTTTTTTTTCTTTTTCAAACAATTCAATCGGAATAGAGCTGGGAGGCACTTTGGAGGTCTTCTAATCCAAACCCCTGCTGAAGTAGGAGACCCTATACCAGGGGTCCCCAAACTTTTTACACAGGGGGCCAGTTCACTGTCCCTCAGACTGTTGGAGGGCCGGACTATTAAAAAAAACTATGAACAAATCCCTATGCACACTGCACATACCTTATTTTAAATTAAAAACAAAATGGGAATGTACTATTTAGAGGGGTGGAAGAAGTCTGAAATTCATATATGTTTATGTTTTGTTTTTAATTTTCTTTTGTTAACATCTGATTGGCTATACAAGGTTTTCTTGGCTTATAGAAAAACGTATAAAGAAAGAAGGAAGCACTTTGGCATAATGGTTAATAAGTTAAAAATATAGAAATATAATTGGCGACCACACAGGCTAGAGGGAATAGTGGCTAGGAACACAGGATGTGGATGCATCCTGTGCTCCTGTCACTCACCTGCGGGCCAGATAAATGGCCCGCAGGCCATAGTTTGGGGACCGCTGGCCTATGCCATTTCAGACCAAAAGACTGTCCAGTCTTTTCTTTAAAACCTCCAGTGATGAAGCACCTACAACTTTTGAAGGCAAGCTGTTACACTGGTTAATTGTTCCTATTGTTAGGAAATTTCTCTTTAATTTCAAGAGATTTGCTTCTTTCCTTGATTAGTTTTTATCCATTGTTTCTTGTCTTGCCTTATGGTACTTTGGAAAATTTTGAAACCTCCCCCCCCTCTTCTTTGTGGCAGCCCCTCAAATACTGGAGCACTGCTATTATGTCACCCCTATTCTTCTTTCTAGGTTCTGTCATATCTCAAGACCAAAAATGGTCACCTAACATCAAAAACATAATCAAAAAGCTCAACAAAGAATGTTCTTTTTGCGCCAATTCAGGAAGCTCAAACTGCCCAAGGAGCTGCTGATACAGTTCTGCAGAGAAATAATTGAGTCTGTCATCTGCACCTCTATAACTGTCTGGTTTTGTTCTGCAACCCAACAAGACAGACACAGACTTCAGAGGATAATCAGAATAGCAGAAAAAACAATTACTGCCAACCTGCCTTCCATTGAGGACCTTATACTGCACGAGTCAAAAAGAGGGCGGTGAAAATATTTACTGATCCCTCACATCCTAGACATAAAATTGTTTCAACTCCTACCTTCAAAGTGATGCTATAGAGCAGTGATTTTCAATCTTTTTTGAGCCATGGCACATTTTTTACATTTACAAAATCCTGGGGCACACCACCAACCAAAATGACAAAAAATGACACTCTAACACAGTGCATATTATACATATAGTTAATAATACAGTTTCTAAATGTATTTATACTCACTTAGTGTGAAACCTGGGCCTGTTTTGATGAACATCTAGTGGCGGCAACATTTACCTCCAGTCCTGACCAGGATTAGAAATCAGGACCACGGGGAGGAGTAGCAGCTTCAACTACTCGCCACAGCCACACAATGACAATGGCAGCTCGAGCAGGGACCTTCCTGGGTGTGGATGAGAGGTGGCTAGCTATTGGTTCATCGCTAGTGGTCGGGATGAATACTAGAAGGTGATTGGTCAGTGAGTATTCCCTGTGCCTCCACTCTAGCTGGAGGGATTGTGAGGGGAATATTTATGTTTGGCTGGAGGCGGCTGGAAGCGGCCCAGATAAATGGCCTCCGCGGGCCATATCTTCAGAGTCTTCGGAGAGGGGCGGCATACAAATCTAATAAATTATTATTATTATTATTATTATTATTATTATTATTATTATTATACTATCTGGCATGCGGTCCATAGTTTGGGGATCCATGTTTAATTTCCCCACGACACACCTGACCATGTCTCACGGCATACTAGTGTGCCGCGGTACACTGGTTGAAAAACACTGCTATAGAGCACTGCACATCAAGACAACTAGACACAAGAACAATTTTTTTCCTGAACACCATCACTCTGCTAAAAAAATAGTCCCCTCACTACTGCAAACTATTCATTAAGGCTGCATTACTATTACTATTAGTCTTCTCATCGTTCCTATCACCCATCTCCTCCCACTTATGACTGTATGACTGTAACTTGTTGCTTGTATCCTTACCATTTATATTAATATTGTTTGTTTCCTGATTGACAATAATTAAGTGTTGTACATCATTATGCTTGACAAATATATCTTTTCTTTTATGTACAGTGAGGGCATATGCACCAAAACCAAATTCTTTGTTTGTCCAATTACACTTGGCCAATAAAGAATTCTATTCTATTCTATTCTACTCTACTCTACTCTACTCTATTCTATTAAATTCTCTCTAGACTAGCCATACCCAATTTCTGCTCTTCAGACCCTTAATCATCTTAGTTGCTCTTCTTTGCACTTTTTCCAAAGTCTCATCAGAATTTGTGTAAAGTCGTGACCAAAACTGAATGCAGTATTCCAGATGTCCTTTATAAAGTGTTACTGATACTTCATGTTATTTTCATTCTATGCCTCTGTTTATACAACTAAGGCTTGTATAACCTTTTGGCTGCAACTGAACACTGTTGGCTCATGCTTAAATGATCATCCGTTTGAACTCTAAGGTCCCTCTCACAGTTACTGTTTTCATTCCCAAAGACTTCTGAATTTGTTCCAAGTGTAATCATTTTTAACTTCTTGGATGCCTTGCTTGTACAACACAGAAAACAAAACATTCTAGTCATATGGTTGAGACACGCCAGCAGAACACACTCCAGTTACCCTAAATCCCCACCTTCAACACAAAGCTTCTTGAGTCCTCAATATGTTTGCTAATAAAAACCTTCGCTTTATTTTAAATACCCATTTAATTTAAAGAAGTGTTGGGATCAATTATGCTTGAAAGCATAACACCAGCTTGAAACAAACTCTAACCTTTCAACAATACATCTTGACTCCACATTGATCACCAAAACCAAAATAGTATGGCTCCTAATCTATTTGCATCTTGCTTCATTTCTGGCCTCACATAACATGGCATCATATATTTGTAAAATCTAAGAGAAAAGCACTAGTTAGGTCAGTGATGGCGAACCTTTTTTTCCTTGAGTGCCGAAAGAGCATGCGTGAGCACTATCATGCATGCGTGAGTGCCCACACCCATAATTCAATGCCTGGGGGAGGGTGAAAACAGCTTCCCCCAACCCCCTGAAGGCCCCACAGAGGCCGGAAATGGCCTGTTTCCCAACTTCTGATGGGCCCAGTAGGCTCGTGTTTTGCCCTTTTCAGGCTCCAAAGGTTTATGTGGAACTGGGGGAGGTTAAAAAGGCCCTCCTCCATCTCCCGGAGACTCTCTGGAAGCCAAAAATGCCCTCCCAGAGCCCCTGTGCATGCCAAAAATCAGCTGGCCGGAACACACACATATGCACGTTGGAGCTGAGCTAGAGCAACAGTTCATGTACCAGCAGATAAGGCTCCGCGTGCCACCTGTAGCACCCATGCCATAGGTTCACCATCACTAAGTTTTAGTCCAAAGCTATTTCCTGTAACTAGAAAGAAACATATTATTGAGGGTCAATAGACAAAGCTGAAATGGACTTCCTGCAAGGAACACTACAGTGTTTTCGAATACAATCCCACTTTTCATCACTGAAAAAATAATAGCTAATCAAAATGCAAAGCAAGTTTTAACAAAGCTTAGATTATCATTCGATGAAATTATGTATGCTTATATCTAAAAGATTCATTTTACTTACGTTTTAAACCAAGTAAAGGCAGAATAGGGAAATATCTTTCTATTTGGTGGTTTGATATTTTAATGGTAAATTAGTTTTTATTTCTAATACTAAAACAAAAGAAAAAACTAAATATATACAACAAAATTAAAGTATAAACACTACTTTCAAAGTGATAATCATAACAATAAAAAGAGGGGAAGAATAAAACAGCATATTGCTCAAAAGTCTTATTACGTACTCCTTTGTCAAAAAAAAGTCTAATTTAAATGCTGACAACATGTATCAACAATTCAGTGCTGTAAATCAGATGCAAATTACTTTTTCTAGTGCTGTGAAATAATTTTAGCCAATACGCATGCCTTCTAAATCCAGAATTTGTCATATTTTCATGAGGCACTGATGTATACTTATTTAGTCATTTGATACTAATATATTATTTTTACTTATTTATATATCATTTGCTTAATAAAATTGTACCTAAAATAGACTACAGTGCACAGAGAACAGCAACTATAGTGACTGGCAAAGCAGATCCTTCTCTAATTTGTCATTCTCCAAATATGCTGAACTATTAATGTTCTCATCCCAACTAGTTTTAATCATGCTGTTTGGATGTTATGGACTTCACTACATCTAGACAAGGTATGTGGCCACATCCCTACAAATATCCCTTCTTCTGGAGGATATTTCAGCAGTTTCCTCCATTTATTAACTACTAGGACTGTACAGCATGAAAATTAGGTCTCAGTACTAGTTCCAAATTAAGTTTAGTGCTTTGAAATCTTAGATTCCAAATCTAAACATTATTCATGAAAATAATACAGCGATACCTCATCTTATGAACCCCTCGTCATACGAACTTTTCGAGATACGAACCCAGGGTTTAAGATTTTTTTGCCTCTTCTTCAGAACTATTTTCACCTTACGCTAAGATGCCCCACCTCCGGACTTCCGTTGCCAGGCAAAGGCTACCCTCATTGGGAAACCCCACCTCCGGACCTCCTGTTGCCAGCGAAGCACCTGTTTTCACACTGGTAGGATTCTCCTGAAGCTCCCCTCCATGGGAAACCCCACCTCCGGACTTCCACATTTTTGCGATGCTGCAGGGTAATCCCAGCATTGCAAAAATGGGCTTCCCAGCGAGGGAAGCCTCAACGAAATCGCAGCAATGCAATTTCGGAGGTGGGGTTTCCCATGGAGGGGAGCCTCAGGGGAATCCCACCAGTGTGAAAACGGGTGCTTCGGCTGGCAAAAGGGGTGAATTTTGGGCTTGCATGCATTAATCGCTTTTCCATTGATTCCCATGGGAAACATTGTTTCATCTTACAAAATTTTCACCTTACAAACCTCGTCCTGGAACCAATTAAGTTCGTAAGACAAGGTATCACTGTACTTTCTAGTGAAAGCATAAACCAGATATTCTACATTTTAATGAAGGGGGTGGGGTAAAAACCCAGCTCATCTTACTCAGATTGAAAGTTTGCCATAAGTAGAAGTTCTGGGAACATCTTGATACAAACCCTTTGAAATCTGTCATAAAACACTGTGTGTGGTAACAGCCCATCTAGCGATGTGCACCGTAGGCAATAAGGACTTCATGAACTTCCATCCGCCCACTAGAGAAAGAGAGGAGATGTGTAATAAGTAAGTTTGGCATTCATTGGTTCACTTCGCTTTGTCTTAACATGTGGAGTAAACCTATCAATTCTAGCTGACACACTGTAACCTATGGCTTTAGGAACTGTCCAAACTCAGCCAACTGGGAATTATTTAATAAGCCATAATTTAGCCACTATGGCTTAGCACAGTTTGTATCAAGGTTTGTATTTCCACCCCCCTCACAAAGTGTTTTGGAAAATGTATTTGGATAAAAGCTTCCATACTTAAGAAACCCCCTAAAATCAGCCGTTAATAGTATATGGCAGGAAGCCACAGTTTGACTGGAACATGGTGAAACAGGCTGGCAAAGGAATCAGCCAAAGCTTACAGACACTCTCCTACTTAAGTTATGTGCAGAATATATAGAGAGAGGAGCTGGAAGAAAATGGATATGGATTTAAATTTGCAGGAAGAAACATTAATCTCCACTTCACTGATGACACTACTCTAGTAATTTAAGTCGAAGAGCAGAATAGGGGAAATGGGACTACAATTAAATGCGAAGAAGACTAAAATAATGACAAAATAAAATATGCAGAAATCAACCTCAGAACTTATAATAGTATGTTATAATGGTTTCTTAATATAAAATCTGTAGGCTGCCCATTTTATCAGAGTGAACCTTAGAGAGAATTTTTATAAAACAATGCAGCATTGGTGTATGCCACTAGAGAAATTATCTAGGGCAGGGGTGTTAAACTCAAGGCCCAGATCTGGCCCTTTGGATGCTTAGATCTAGCCCATGGGACCACCTTAGAAACAACAAAGGACCAGGCTCTGTTTTCACTGGCAGAAGGCAAACAAAACAAAAGGAGAAATGTTTCCCTTTTTGCATTTGAGCATCCAAGAAGGGACAAGAAAAGAGAAAGGGAAAGAGGAAGGACAAAAAAAATGAAAGATGGGAAGAGAACAAGGAAGGAAAAAGAAGGAAAGAGGGGAAGGCAGGAAGGAAGGAAGGAAGGAAGGCAGGCAGGAAGGAAGGCAGGAAGGAAGGAAGGAAGGAAGGAAGGAAGGAAGGAAGGAAGGAAGGAAGGAAGGAGTGCCACCTTAGCACTTAGCCATCAGCAGAGCTGCTGTTCTTTTGCCTTCCTTTTTTCTCTTCCTCCTGACCTTTCCTGGTGGTCTCCCATCCTATCACTCAGGATGTTACAAAGCCGGGTTTCCTTCCATGGAGAAGTAGTGGGCCTCCCTCTTAACCACACACTTTGCCCTCCTGCAGACACCATGAGGAACCTGGCCAAGGAGAGTGAGTACAGCAGCAGCAGCCTCGAGGAGGAGGTGAACTCAGCCAGGCACCCTCTCAGGGAAGTGGAACTGAGGTGGGCTGGACTGGACTAGGCTGTGGGGTCCTGATGCCCTGGAAGCTCAAAGGTCAGGTTGGGCATTTGCTCTTCACTGCCCAGGACCCTGGACAGCCTGTGCCAGAGTCTGGGGGTCCTCCATGTGGCATGAGTGGGATGCTCCTCTGGAAGACAAGGGTTTGGTGCTCTCCCTGGTCTTGCCTTCCTCTGCTGGAGACAATGGACCCCCTCCCAGGGCCCTTAGCCATGCCCTCCCACCCCTCCTGCATTCAAACACAATTCTGATGCAGCCCTCAATGAAATCGAGTTTTACACCCCTCGTCTACAGTTTATTATTTATTTATCTATCTGTCTGTCTGTCTGTCTGTCTATCTATTTATTTATTTATTTATTTGTTTATTGGATTTGTATGCCACCCTTCTCCGTGGACTTGGGGCGGCTAACAACAGTGATAAAACAACATGTGACAATCCAATAGTAAAACAATTAAAAACCATTATTATAAAACCAAACATACATACAAAACATACCATGCATAAATTGTAAAGGCAGTTCACATTTATGTTGGAAATATGACCAACAGGAAGAGACATTTTGTTGAACAGTTGTATTTAAAAAATGTTAGAAAAGCCTGGATTCAAATACACACACTGATTTAGAGGACTTTAAAATTTGGTATAGAATCTGGTGAGAATTCTTTTTCTTTTTGGACTGTTAGAAAAAAAAACAGTTGGAAAAAAGGGAGGGAGGGAGGAAATCATTCAAGTAGATTATTTGTGATTCATGTCACATTTGCCACTGATAATGAAGATGTCCGACTTGATATGACTGACAATCCATTCACTGATAGTCAAATAAACAAACTACCTTCCTGATCAGCTTCTATGAAGCAAAGTTAGTAAGGATGATTTGCTTAACAACTTTGGGGGGGGGAGAGGGTTGTCATAAAATTGGGTGTGACTCACTTAATGACCACCTCTCTTAAGAATGGAAGTTTGGCCCCAATTATGATTGTAAATTGAGGACTGCCTATATGTTAGCCTGTTTTAAAAAAACAGAGTGGAGTTCTTCTTGGACATTCTGAAGAACTGATGACTCAAATCAAAGAGAAGAGACTCACGTTAGGTTAAAAGGAATATCCTGATAGTAAAAGCTGCCCACCAGTAAAATTAGCTGTCTCATGAAGTAGTATGTTCCTCTTCAGTGGAGTTGTTCAAGCAGCAGCTGGATAGCCATCTGTCTAAAGTGCTTTAGCAGCATCTATCAGAAAATTAGACTAGATGACCTCTGAAAGTCTCTTCCAATGTTGGGATTCATTCATTAAACAACAAACCTCAGGATGCAGAGAATAGCCCTAAAATAAGCAGAAGGTTCTCAAGTATTTCCTCCAGCAGAATGAATTTCCCGTCAGGTTCCCTTCCCTCAGTCAGTAATGGATGGCAGCTGGTATGGCTGGGATCGGGGTTCTGGTGGCGGAAATTGAGATGTGCCCATCTCTCTGTGCTCCTGATGCATGGAAGTGCATGCACATGCAACATTTTGCTTCTGCGCATGCGCAGCAAGTGAAATCTCACACGAAGACACTCTCACATGTGAGATTTCACCCATTTTCGGTATTTTGTGCTTCTGCATATGCGCGGAAGCAAAGAAATCGCCGAAAATCGATGAAATCTCACATGCGAGAGCATCCCAGCATGAGATTTCACTTGCTGCGCATGCGCAGAAGCCAAATCTTGCACCAATGGGAGTCCGTGTACCTGCCAACTGCATGCATGCTCGTGATGCATGCCTTCTGCCGCACGAATCCCAGCGATCGGTTAGATCCCACAGAGTTGGCCTTCTCTGGGTCCCATTGGCTAGACAATGTCATCTGGCAGGGCCCAGGGGAAGAGCCTTCTCTGTGGCAGCCCCGGCCCTCTGGAATCAGCTCCTCCAGAGATTTGCACTGCCCCCACCCTCCTCGCCTTCCACAAGACCCTGAAGACATATCTATGTCGCCAGGCATGGGGCAATTAGACTTCCCTTCCTCTGTTTACGAGATGTAATGTGTGGTTGTGAATGAATTGGCTGACTGATTTAATTATATATGGGACTTTAGTAGTAATTTTTAATTAATTAGATTTGTTGTTGTGTTGTTTTTGTATCCTGTGAGCTGCCCCGAGTCTTCGGAGAAGGGCGGCATACAAATCTAATTAATAATAATAATAATAATAATTATAATTATAATAATAATAATAATAATAAAAACAATAATAACAATAACAACAACAATAGTAATAATAGTAATAATAATAGTAATATTGGGGGTTGGGGGTTGGGAGGCACTGTTCTCCAGTGGTTCTCCTCCTACCTCTCTGGTCGGTCGCAGTCGGTGTTAGTGGGGGGCCAGAGGTCGACCCCGAGGTCTCTCCCTTGTGGGGTGCCTCAGGGGTCGGTCCTCTCCCCCCTGCTATTTAATATCTACATGAAACCACTGGGTGAGATCATTCAAGGGCATGGGGTGAGGTATCATCAATATGCTGATGATACCCAGCTTTACATCTCCACCCCATGTCCAGTCAACGAAGCAGTGGAAGTGATGTGCCAGTGTCTGGAGGCTGTTGGGGCCTGGATGGGTGTCAACAGACTCAAACTCAACCCGGATAAGACGGAGTGGCTGTGGGTTTTGCCTCCCAAGGACAATTCCATCTGTCCTTCCACTACCCTGGGGGGGGAATTATTGACCCCCTCGGAGAGGGTCCGCAACTTGGGCGTCCTCCTCGATCCACAGCTCACATTAGAGAACCATCTTTCAGCTGTGGCGAGGGGGGCGTTTGCCCAGGTTCGCCTGGTGCACCAGTTGCGGCCCTATTTGGACCGGGACTCACTGCTCACAGTCACTCATGCCCTCATCACCTCGAGGTTCGACTACTGTAATGCTCTCTACATGGAGCTCCCTTTGAAAAGTGTTCGGAAACTCCAGATTGTGCAGAATGCAGCTGCGAGAGCAGTCATGGGCTTACCTAGGTATGCCCATGTTTCACCAACACTCCGCAGTCTGCATTGGTTGCCGATCAATTTCCGGTCACAATTCAAAGTATTGGTTATGACCTTTAAAGCCCTTCATGGCACTGGACCAGAATATCTCCGAGACCGCCTGCTGCCGCACGAATCCCAGTGACCGATTAGGTCCCACAGAGTGGGCCTTCTCCGGGTCCCGTCGGTTGGCGGGCCCCAGGGGAAGAGCCTTCTCTGTGGCGGCCCCGGCCCTCTGGAACCAACTCCCCCCCGGAGATTAGAACCGCCCCTACTCTCCTTGCCTTCCGTAAGCTCCTTAAGACCCACCTTTGTCGTCAGGCATGGGGGAACTGAGACATCTCCCCCGGGCATATACAATTTATGAATGGTATGTCTGGATGTATGTTTGTTTAGAAAATGGGGTTTTAAAAATATTTTTAAACAGTAATTTAGATTTGTCGTAAATTGTTTTTCACTTTGTTGTGAGCCGCCCCGAGTCTGCAGAGAGGGGCGGCATACAAATCTAAATAATAAATAAAATAAATAAATAATAATAATAATAGTAATAATAGTAATAATAATAACAACAACAAGCACAACAATAGTAATGATGATGATCCTGGAGGGCATACATATGCCCAGTAAGTGGAAACCTCGCCTGCCTATCAGCTATGGCAGTGATGGCGAACCTATGACACGCGTGTCAGCACTGACACGCGTAGCCATTTTCGGTGACACGCGGCCGCCGAGAAAGGGGGAGCTTTAGGGAGTGGTCAAGATGTAAATCTCCCCGCTTTCCAATTTCCCACCAACTGCAAGCAGGTACAGCAGGGCCGCCGATAGGCCGGTACTACCGGGACTGGCGTCAGGGGCCCGGCCAAACTGAAAATTGGGGGGGCCGCCTGCCCCGGTTTTGGCCCGCCACCATGTGCCGGCCCCCTGGCGCCCGCAGCAGTCATTGTGCCGCACCGTTCGCTGTAGCCTGCGCACGCCTGCGGCAGCGCACCCCAAAATGCCACCCGCCCTGCGCACCCTTTTCCAAGGGCACGCACGAACCAACCCCGCCCCCCGCGCCTCTAGCCCCCTCGCGCCCCGGCTACTTGCCGCTGCCCCCTGCCCGCCCGCCTTCCCGCTTCGCCTCTCTTTCTCCTCCGCTGCAAGAGAGGCGCAGCAGGCATTCTCACAGCGGGGCCCGGCGAAGGCGATTTTCAGTGTCGGGCACGCGGCCCGGCGCGCGCTCTCCCCATTGCCCTGCCAGCCCGCCAGGAACATTCAAAGTAAGAAAAACCTTCGCTCTTACTTTGAATATTCTGGGCGGGCTGGCAGGGCGATGGGGAGAGCGCGCGCCGGCCCACGCGCCCGACACTGAAAATCACTTTCGCCAGCCTCCGGAGAACGAAAGAGAGTGAGAGCGACAGAGCAAGATAGAGAGAAAGTGAGAAAGAGAGAGGGGGAGAGAAAGAGATAGCAAGAGAGAGAGAACGAGAGAGAGAAAGAGTGAGAAAGAAAACGAGAGAAAGAGTGTGAGAGAGAAAGCAAGAGAGAGAGAGAAAGAAAACAAGAGACGGAAAGTGAGAAAAAGAGAGGGAGAGCAAGAGGGGTTATTAATTTGTAATTAAAAAAATCATGCCGGGCTCGCAAAAAAGAGAGTCCGAAAAAAGAACTGTGTGGACGTCGCGCTGTTTGCTTCCTCCTTTGGCGGCTCGTAACTAGATTTTTACAACCCCCTGCCCCCCTTGATAAGCTTTTTCTTGAATCTGACCAGTTTGGGGGGTCGCCCCCCCCCCAGGAAAGAGTTGCAGCAGGAAAGCAGCGCATATGAAAAGCGCGCTGCTTTCCCGGAAAGCCGGCTTTCCTGGCCGGCACAGGGCTCTCCCGGGCAGCTGGCTTGAGCCTTGTGCCGGTCAGCAAAGCCGGCTGCCCGCCGGAGACGTGGAGAGAAAGAAGGGAAAGCGAGGGAGGGAAAGAGGAGAGGAAAGAAGGAGGGAGGGAGGGAAGGAAGGGAGAGAAAAGTGAACGAGAGGGAGAGAGAAAGGGAGGAAGAGAGGAAGGAAGGAAGAGATAAATATAAAGGGAGAGAGGGAGAAAGAGAGGGAGAGGGAGGGGAAGAGGGGAAGGAAGGAAAAGAGAGAGAGAAAGAGAAAAAAGTGGAAGGAAGAGAGAAGGAAAGAAAGGAAGGGAGAGAGAGAGAAAGAGAGAGAGAGAGAAGATAGGAAGGAAGAGAGAGAGTGAGAGAGAGCAAGAAAGAAAGAGTGAGAGAGGAGAGAGGAAGGAAGAGAGTGAGAGAGAGTAAGAGTGTTTTTTTCTCAAGGTGACACACCACCCGAATTATGCTTGGTTTTTTGGCAAATTTTGACACACCAAGCTCAAAAGGTTGCCCATCACTGAGCTATGGCCAAAGAGTAACGTCTATATCTCCTTTCTTTACCAAAAGGGGACAATTCAACCCCTTCAAGTACAATGCCAGTTTAGAACCTCTATGTGCATGCCATGGGGGCCTTGAGAAAAATGGCTCAGAGTCTGCTAGTCACGATAAGGCAAGGAGTCAGTTCAAGCACCTTATATAAGCAGCTAAACTCAAGCGTATCATTTTCTTCAGAAATGGTGAAGTTGACTAGAAACTAATTAGAAATTTTATGTTCAGTTGAAGTTTCCCGTAAACTCTATTAAAGAGTTCCCAAGTTCAGGCAGCAGGAGGCAGGATAAAGGAAGCATTCCAGCAAACCGGGGGAAAAGCTGTGTCTCCAATTTGAGCATTGTAAAATGCAGAGCAAATGCAATGCTATTTGAGCTCTGCCGCAGCTAAGCCAGAAAAAAAAAATTAATTGCCTAATGAGAACAGCAGGTAAACAAAAGAGTGTGGTGCTCAGGGAGGATTTTTAAAATCTCGCACGTGTTGTAGGCACCTTCCATTCCATGTCTTCATTGTTCTTTTCTCTCTTTTTTACATTGATAAAAGGGGGGGTGTCTCTTTTCTCTTTTGATATCCTTTTACACACTCAATTTAAAAAGAAAACATGGGGTGCTATTCAATCAGAATCCTCCTTAGACTCAAATTTGAGAAAAAAACCTTCCCTTTTAGGGCCCTTCCAGGAAAGAAAAAGAGAGAAATAAAATATTTACAGTAATTGAATTGTGGGCCTCCAAGTAGAAAGCTGAATGTGCAAAGCAATGGCTTGGAGTCTTGATGGGGCTTCTCTGAGACCCTCCCAAGGGCTTGTGTGTGCAAGACCTGAAGGCACTTCTGCTGATGTTGAAGGTGAAGCAAAGCTAGATAAACACTGGAGGATATTGAACCATCTTTAAAGGGTAGATCAGGGAGACAACGATTTGTGTTGAGCAGTGGTTCTCAACCTGGGGGTTGGGACTTCTCTGGGGATCGAATGACCGTTTCACAAATTTCCCATGGTGTTAGGAACTAAAGCTTCTATTCTGGCACCTTGGAACATATTTTTACAATCCGACCAATCATGCGTTTACAGTGGGGGTGTCCCTCTGACCTTCCTGCCAATCAGCTTAAATCTCTCTTGCGAGAATTGGCCCCAGACCTATGGTTGGGGGTCACCACAACATGAGGAACATATTAAGAGGTCGTGGCGTTAGAAAGGTTGAGAACCACTGGTATTGAGCTACAATCTATCTACATACCATATTCTTTGGATTATAAGATGCACCAAAGTATAAGATGCACCTTAGTTTTGGGGGAGGCAAATAAGGGAAAAAATCTACCTAGCAGGTATTCATCTGGCTAGCATCCTTAGTCTGTTCAGCTTCAGCACATTATTTTATACCCTAGTTAGGGCTAAAAACAGTCTTTTTCAGAGGCAGTAGGAATGAAAACAAGTCTGCAAAAACTTAGGGCAGGAAAAAATTCCTTTCGAAAGAGTAGGAATAAAAATAAATGCTGCAAGTCAGGAAGATCATCAGCACCATGTTAGGGCTGAAAAATCCTTTTTCAGAGGGAATAGGAATGAAAACAAGCCATAAAATCTCCAGGAGTTGAATTTGACATTAGAAAAACTGCTTCTGAGAACAAACAGGAATAGAAACATAGCACCCGCCTGCATCCCTTTAAAGCGGCTGTATTGTATTCTGAGATTGCAACGCTGCACTGTACATGTTGGGGATCTCAGAAAATGAGGGTGTGTCTCTTATTACTCTCAGAGGTTGGTTGTGTTTTTGCAGACATTTCATTAACCAAATTAGAGTCAAGCTCAGAGAGCACCAAGGCATTCTCACTTCAAACTCGAGTTACAAATACAGTGAAACCTTGTCTTACAAACTTAATTGGTTCCTGGACGAGGTTCTTAAGGTGAACAGTTTGTAAGACGAAACAGTGTTTCCCATAGGAATCAATGGAAAAGCGATTAATGCGTGCAAGCCCAAAATTCACTCCTTTTGCCAGCCAAAGCGCCCATTTTTGCGCTGTTGGGGTTCCCCTGAGGCTCCCCTCCATGGGAAACCCCACTTCTGGACTTCCCTGTTTTTGCGATGTTGCAGGAGAATCCCAGCATCGCAAAAACGAGTGCTTCGTTGGCAACGGAAGTCTGGAGGTTGGGTTTCCCAGCGAAGGGAGCATCAGTGAAATTGCAGCATCGCAAAAACACCGAAGTCCTCGAAACCCCACCTCCAGACCTCTGTGTTTTTGTGATGCTGGGATTTCACTGAGGCTCCCCTCGCTGGGAAGCCCCACCTCCGGACTTCCGTTGCCAGCGAAGCACCCATTTTTGCGCTGCTGGATTCCCCTGCTGGGATTCCCCTGCAGCATCACAAAAACACTGAAGTCCAGAGGTGGGGTTTCCCATGGAGGGGAGCCTCAGGGGAATTCCAGCAGCACAAAAACAGGGGCTTCGCTGGCAATGGAAGTCCGGAGGCTGGGCATCCCAGCGGCGGCGGTGGGTTTGTAAAGTGAAAATAGTTTGTAAGAAGAGGCAAAAAAATCTTAAACCCCGGGTTTGTATCTCAAAAAGTTTGTATGCCGAGACGTTTGTAAGACGAGGTATCATTGTATTCTCCTTTATTGATCTCAGGAAAAGAGTGCCAGATGCTGAAGCACATTTTGAGAACTGAGTCGCAAGCAGATAAACCCACACTCAAATATTATCCAAGTTGTTTAATTGTTGTTCCCCCCCCTTTTCCCTTCAAGATTACATTTTTATTTTGTATATTGTGTTGAAATGTGGCCAGAAATAGGAGAGGGGGGATCATTCTTTAATAACTCCCACTACATGGCTAATGGGTGGCAAATAAATGCCTTAGACAGCTCATATAAGGTTGTCGTACAATAATATTTTCACACTGCAGATAAATCAGCAGTAGACAGATATAACATATTTTTTTGAGTATAAGATGCACCTTTTTCCTCCCTAAAAGAAGCTGAAAATTTGGGTGCATCTTATACTCCGAATCTAGCTTTTTAAAACTTTCCCCCGCCAAACTAGGTGCTAATGATCTTCCCAGCTTCCTACTCCCTCTGAAGAAGTTTTTTTCCACTCCTAAGGCCCACAATGTCGGCCTTCTCCAGGTCCCATCTTCCAAACAATTTTGGTTTGCAGGACCTCGGGGAAGAGCCTTCTCTGTGGCGGCTCCAACCCTATGGAATCAATTGCCCCCAGAGATTTGCATTATCTCCTCCTTACCAGTTTGCCAGAAAGCTGTTAAAGTTTGGTTTTCTGGCAGGCCCGGAATTAAGATTGATTGTTAGTAATGTCAATTTGGCTGCTTCTCCACCTGGGGAAGGACAGAAGTCCCCAACTCTGCCTCTGTCTCTGATGTTGTTTCTTTATCAGAGTCTTCCAAAGACTCCAAAGCTGGCCCAGGCTCCCTCCATTCCCTCCGGTGGTCTAACTTTGCTGCCAGCTCTGCTGGCGGCAGATGGGCCACAACACTTTCAACTGTCTTCAATGCCTAAGGGAGGACCAGGACTTGTATCTTCCTACTCCTAGCCCAGTACTTTTAACCACCATGTCATACTGGCGGTAACTTTTTAAATTTTATTAAAAGTTTTAATTACAATATTAAATGATAATACAGTAAGAATGATATGATCTGAAAGAAAAAAGGTATAAGAAAAGCAAAGAAGAAAGAAAAAAAACATTGAAAGGAAAAAGAAAGCAACTTCCCAGCCTCATCACAACAAATATAAAAATTTCACCTATAGATTCACTTCTTAATTAGCATATATATATATATAAAGCTCTTCATCTCATAACTTATTTTTTAACTGTAGGCAAATGCAATAACACTCTCCAATCCAAAAACTCCAAGGAGAGCCTTAAAATAATAATATTAACACATATAAAACTCCATATTTCATATCTCAAATCTTATCTGTAAACAAATCCACATTTTAAAGGCATAAACTGGTCCCAGGATCCTAATGTGAACAAAAGACTAAAGTTTAACATGAGAAAGAGGGACAATTTCTTCTTTAGAAAGAACAGGCTTACTAAAAAAAATTCCTTTTTAAAGTAAAAGTTAGATACAAAGCCAATTTATATGCTTTCAGATTAAAATAACTGTAGGGAAAGGCTGAAACACCATTTTAATGTAAGCAAATCAAATATACAATGTTTTTTCAATCCCCAAAAGAATACCCAAATCTCCAAAAAAAATTCAGCAAATCCCCCAAAGAATATCCTCATTTTTAACCCTGATCAAATAAACTGACTTTGTGTTCTTTCTTTTTATGGCTAACAATCTTGCTCTTTCATATGTTCAGATGATTGTTGATCCTTTTTTCAAATTTCTTTAATACTTTGAACAGCCTCTTTTGTATGTCCAGAAAAGAATAATTCCAATTGCTCTCTGGGATCATCATTTTAATTTCTGTCTTAATTTTTAAGCTTCATCCAATTTTGTTAAGTGTAAATTCTTGTTCATATTCTTATCCATGCTATTCAAAAGTCTGCTCTTAATTATGATATAAAGCAATAGTCTGAATTACATGCAATAGTCTATCTTAATTCTATATATGTAATGAAATCATTACAACACTAATTACAAAAATCTCAAATTCTATCAGAAGAATAAAATACAAGCTGCAGAAAAGCAGTTCTACAAGTAATGTAAAATGCACTTGGGGAAAAGGAATCCTCAATCTGAGTATTGTATTGGTAGTTCTGTTTTAGCAAAAACTTCAGAAGAGAATATGGGGTAGTGATTTCTGACAGTCTGAAAATGGATGAACAGTGCAGTCAGGCGATAGGGAAAGCAAGTAGAATGCTTGGCTGCATAGCTAGAGGTATAACAAACAGGAAGAGGGAGATTGTGATCCCGCTATATAGAGCACTAGTGAGACTACATTTGGAATATTGTGTTCAGTTCTGGAGACCTCACCTACAAAAAGATATTGATAAAATTCAACGGTCCAAAGATGGGCTACAAAAATGGTGGAAGGTCTTAAGCATAAAACTTATCAGGAAAGACTTAATGAACTCAATCTGTATAGTCTGGAGAACAGAAGGGAAAGTGGGGACATGATCGAAAAATTTAAATATGTTAAAGAGTTAAATAAGGTTTAGAAGGGAAGTATTTTTAATAGGAAAGTGAACACAAGAATAAGGGGGCATGATCTGATGTTAGTTGGGGGAAAGATCAGAAGTAACATGAGAATATATTATTTTACTGAAAGAGTAGTAGATCCTTAGAACAAACTTCCAGTAGATGTGGTTGATAAATCCACAAATATATCCATTCTAAGATAAAATACTGGAAATAGTATAAGGCCACACTAGATGGACTATGATGTCTTTCTCTTCTATGTTTCTATGTTCCTAAGTAATCTAACAATTTTATTGTCAAACCATTTATGTTAACACAAACTGGGATCACACCATTTAACTTCCCCCCAACCTATTCCCTATATAGAGGGGAAAACACAACAATATTTTAAACTACAAAACCAAGAGCACCTTAAAGTCCATTGAATCCACTCTTTGTCAAACATGGCAACTTTTTAAATGTGTGGAGTTCAACTCCCATAATTCCCCAGCCAGCCTGAGATTGCCAAGCTTGAAAAACACTGATATAACTCAAAGACAGGGTTTAAATAGCTCTGAAGTGATTATTGCCATTTGATTTGATTCCACACCTTGAAATGCCTCCAGGATTTGATTTAAAGATTCAATTTGATTGAGTTTCCTTTGAATTAAATCTCTTCTTTGAAGCTTTGGACATTCCTAGAAATTATGTCACATCACATTATTCTCTGAAGGTCAATATAGAGCATTAAAAAGCACATGTTATCCACTTTAATTATTTTGAAAAATATACTTTTACTGTACTTACATGTAAAGATTTAATGCAGCCTTACTAATTTGTGTCTTTTAAATGTATGGGTCTATAATTCCCAAACCTCCCAGCATAATATCTAAAGATTGACTTATGGGAATTGTAGTCAACATATCTGGAAGTTGCCAAGATGGGGAAGGCAAGCTGCCTGCAACTGTTCTTTTTAGCCACGGCGGCACAGTGGTTAGAGTGCAGTACTGCAGATTACTTCTGCTGACTCCTAGCTGACTGCAATTTGGCAGCTCAAATCTCCCTAGGCTCAAGGTTGACTAAGCCACCCATCCTTCCGGGTTGATAAAATGAGGACCCAGATTGTTGGGGGCAATATGCTTACTCTCTGTAAACTGCTTAGAAAGGGCTGTAAACAGTAATGGGCAGCCAAAATTTTTACTGCCATGCAGTGGGTGTGGCTTAATGGTCATGTGACTGGATAGGAGTGGCTTGTGGGCCATGTGACCAGGTGGGAGTGGCTTGCACAATCGTCATCGTTCAAGTGAACTGTTAAGTCCTCAACTTACAACCTTACCAGTGTTGCTTGCTGGGGTGACTTGCTTTGCGTTTCCTGCACTTTCCTTCCTGGGTCACACACAAACCCCACCTCAGGCTGGGTAGCTAGGTGAACGAGTGCTGCCAGAAGCATAAATGCTGCCAGCGCCGCTTCCACCCATGCCTTCTGCCTGCACCTCAGGAGGGAGGTGGCCATGTGAGGCTGGAGGGGAGCCAGCCAGGAAAGAGGGAAGCTCGTCCGAGGCCAGGAAGGAGGAAAGAGGAAAAAAGCAAGGAGCACAGATGCAGCAGCAGCGGCAGGGGAAAAAAGGAGAGCCAAGCTGAGACCAGTAATCCAGGAAGTGACAGTCGCCAATCAGCTGAAGCTGCACACACATCTTCATTTCCTCTGGTGAAACTACGTTCCACCCCATCCTGCCTGCTGCCCACCGCTGGCGGTAAAGCACTATAAAGCAGTATATAAATCTAAGTACTATTGCTCTTTTGGAGGGGAAGCATTTTGCACAAAACTGAATGATATGGTAGGCAAAACTATCCTTGTTTCATGGACCTTGGTGAATATTACCTGAAGTCTATTCCCAAAAAGCAAAAGGGAGGGCTGAGTATATCTATAGAATGAAGGACAATTGGTCTACATTGCTGGTCTTTAGCTTATGAACATAAACTGGAATTTCCATCATCAATTATGACAGTCAAAAATCACATGACCAACCTGATTTTACAACTTTCTTTGCAGCAGTTGTTAAATGAATACCACAGTTGTTAAGCAGATCCATTTATTTCAAAGGGTGTTTTTGGTTGGAAAAACATTGTTCAAATGACCACAGAATGATGCAATCAGCTGTAAAGGTGAATTGATTGCCTAGTGCCCAAAATGCAGTCATGTGACCATAAAATGCCACCATTGGAACTCTGAAATCAGGCCATAAGTAACCTTGGGGTGGTCCTTTGTAACTTCAAATGGTTGCTAAGCAATATGTAATTAAGTGAGGAGTATGTGTATTCAACTTACTTTCACATGTATGAAGGATGAGAGGGAGAAGACCTCCCCCACATTATTGTAATCTGGTTCAAATGATGCAAATCATGTAATTTGAAACAGTGAAAGTACTAGTGCAAATTACAGAATTTGCACTGTGGGCTCTCATTGTGTCTATGTATGCTCCAACAGAAAAAATTAAACAACTACCTGGAAATAGTTTAATTTTGGAAATGGCTCAGTGGAAAGAGTTCAAAATCCCAAACCTCCCCTAAAATGCTTCCCAGGTAGTCCCTTGCAAATATATTATGTCAGAGAAAAGTGTATGTAGTTTGGGATTGAGTTTGTTATTGTTTTCCCCGGTTAGCTGAGTATGGTACAAACTATACCCAAAATGTATCTGGACATATTTTTTTAAGATAGATAAATGAGCCATGTTTTACCTGGCTTCCATCATCACAAATATCATTTGAAAAGAGCCAGAATGTAATCAGTATTAAATGCCTTTATGTCTAATGCTGGACAAAAAAAAATTGTTCAGAGCTGTTGACCTTATCTGCAATAAGCATCTAGAAAGTTTCTATTACCTAAAGGTAGTTTAGCTATATGTCCAAATGAACTGCAATTCGATTAAATGTCTAAATTCTACATGGGGGTTAATCTTCATTATGCTTAGTCCATTTGATAAACAGTAGGTATTTCAGTTACCATAAGCATCATGTACAATTTGTTGATTCTGGGCAACTCAAGAAAAGTTCATTTAATTTTTCGTTTAATCCAAATTGGAAGAAAAAGCTTGCAGATTTCTCTTTATAGTCCTTCCGGCCTTATCCTTGAAATGCTGAAGAATTATTTACTGTTATGTGAATGTGACTATATTGTTTTTGTGACATATCAGTTTATAGATATATCACACCATACTAGGTGTTCTCAAGATTTAATAGTTTAAGACCTCAGTATTCTTCTTCTACTTCATTTTATTAGTTCTATCATTTTTAAAAGTTTAGTTGCACACATAAACATTGATCCATTTTAATATTGTACCAAAGTATGTTGGTTGTAGCCTTAATTAGATCCAAATATTTCAAGAGGGTGTGGAAACTCACAAAATTAACTTGCAAGAAACTGAAAATCACAGCTATTATCCAATGTGGGTAAGCATGTTTTTTTTAACACAAATTGTGTGCAGTTTGCAGTGGTTCATTGAACAAAATAATGATGCCCTCTAATTATTGCTGCTTTTTCCAGCTAAATATTCAATTTTATTAGCCATCTAAATTTTGGAAGTTCAGCTCATCTAAGACCTAATCTCCCTCCCCACTTTCCTCCCTCCTTTTCTTTTCGTCCAAGGAGACAAAATGCCCTGTCTTTGATGCCTGAAATTCACCACTGGGATAATTAACTATAAATAATTACAATGCACATTGAAATGATAGCTTTGCCCTGGGTGGAAAGGACATGTTTTATTTCTGCTTGTCCCCTTTTGGCTTTGTAACTGATCAAGTGTGAAGTTTCATATTATAAGGTGAGTAGCTGACATGAACCTTCATTCTGTGGCTCCTAAAGCATCTGCCATCAAATGCCCGGGCTGAGTTTGTTCTCCTTCACTATCATAACAGAACAATTACATTCAAATCATCCAAGATTTCCAAACTTGTAATAGCAACATATAACTTGGAACTTGGGGCCTAAGTGTCATTAGCATTTTATTTATTTGTTTGTTTGACTTATATGCCGCCCTTCTCCAAAGACTCAGGGAAACATATAAATATATAAAAATACAAAAACCAATTCAGAAGTCCAATATTAAAACCATCTAAAAACCTCAAATTTAAAATCATACAGCCCTACTCACTCACACCACAGTCATACTAAAAAACGGGACTAGATGTTAAAGTTCAATGGCCCCAGGACTGCCGGCAACGGTAAGTTTTCAAAGCCTTCTGGAAGGGCAGGAGACTGGAGGTGGTACGAATCTCTGGAGGGAATTGGTTCCAGAGGGCCGGAGCCACCACAGAGAAGGCTCTTCCCCTAGGCCCCACCAGATGACATTGCCTGGCTGATGGGACCTGGAGAAAGCCAATTCTGGGACCTGATTGGTCACTGGGATACAATTTTGCTGTAAATTAAAAGTCTGTCTTTGTTATGTTCCCCTAACATTTTAAATTATCTTTTAGATGTCTTTTCTAGATTTTTGAGACTTGATAATTTTACTGAAGGAAGGGCAGCCTTGTTAATATTTACCTTCATTCAGAGGTGAGTTCCTGCCAGTTCAGGCCGGTTCTATAGAACCGGTAGTAACTTGGCAGCCTGAGTTGTTGGAACCACGGTGACCTAGGCTGCCACGCCTCTGAGCTCATTCTCTTGGCGGTGCCATTTTGCTAGGAAAGTAACAGAACTGTGACCTTGTTCATACTTCCAGTACTAATAATCATAGCATCCTCATGGCAAAGTAACTCTGGATTGAATCCTAATTGGAGCGTGTATTGCTATCCTGGTTAGCTAAGGCACTTTACATCAAAATGGAAGAGTCTTGAATGACACATTATGGTTTAGCTTGGATGAAATTCAGAAATGAAGCACCAGAATCAATACTTGGGCAATGAAAAGAAGGGCAAGGAAAAAAAGGACAAAGCAGTGCAACAAGAGACATATGTAAATATGATACTATTGATTGAGTTCAAAGTTTAGACTGAGACGTAACATTGTTTTAGTTTAATGTGATATGTGAACCCAGATATTGGGGTTTACCAACCAGGTTCTATGGCTTACAAATATGTGTGCATGCCTTGTTAGAATGTTTTAGAAACACGGATCATCTGAATAAATACAACTGAATTTAATCTTTAATAAATTTAATAATTTTAATAAATTTAATTAATCTGCTGTGGCCTAGAGGGGGAGCTCTTGCCTCACAATCAGGAGGTTGTGAGTTCGATCCTAGGTAAAGGCAGATGTAGGGTTTCCTGCTTGGGCAAGGAGTTAGACTAGATGACCTTCAAGGTCCCTTCCAACTCTGTTAATATGTTATATTTTATTAAACAGAATATGTTACTTTAAGCACCCATAGATAATAGAACACCCTAGATCAATTTATTCTACTACTATCAGAAAATTGCTGAAATGAGATTAGACTAAAGATGGGGGGTTTTGTCACCCTGCCCTTCTACATAGAGTAGTTCCAGTGCATATACTGTTTTTAAAGAAAAGACTGAAATACAGCATTTGTGAAATTTCATACATTTAGTAAATGCAGAACTGACAATATAATGGAATTCTTTGTCTTTTAAAAGTACCATAGCATTCCCAACCCTTTGCTTCTCCATTGCTACCTTGATTAAGGCCAATTTACTTTCTAAAAGCACGATAGCTAAAGCAGTTATACTTTCTATGGTGCAAACTCTGGTTGGGTTTTTCATGTGCCTCTTCTTGAGACCATGAGTTTTCTTTGGTGAGCCCAGGATTTCATTATCATGGCAAGGGTGCTGTTAATGGCACATTATAGCCCTGCAATTAAGATATACATTCTGAGTGACAAATTAAGGGGAATTTTCATTCCCTGTTGCCCCATTTAAACAAAAACCTATACACATAATTATCTCTGCCCCCTTGTTTTCAAGTACAAATAGTAAAATGTTATGATTAAAAAAAATGTGCCCCCCACCATCCTCACAGGCAGTTTTTTAACCAGCATTTGTGCTTATAAAACAGATTGCAATATTTTTTTTTTGAAAGATTACTCACCTGCTCTTGAATGCACTGTGGATGAGTGCATTCTTGCCACAACAATTCGTTCTCTTTTTAACTACATTTGTTTTGCACCTGCTAATTACACATAAACATAAGAGTGTACACTAGGTAGGCTTTATTTCACATCATGTAAGTTTCTACTCCTGTCAAAAGAATAAGTTGGCATAGAATAGGATAGAATAGAATAGAATTGTATTGGCCAAGTGTGATTGGACACACAAGGAATTTGTCTTGGTGCATATGCTCTCAGTGTACATAAAAGAAAAAGATGTTCATCAAGAATCATGTGGCACAACACTTAATGATTGTCATAGGGGTCAAATTTGTATTTGCATTTGTATTAGTTGGCCGATGACTGAAATTGTTAGAGTTTTTTTTTAAAGTAAATAAGTGCATGGGTATGGTTGGAACAAACCTACAAGATTTTCAAATGCAATTTCAGTTTTAGAAAATACCAGCATTAGGGGTGTTGTGCATATTATATGAGAAGAAATTAGACAATATTTATTTATTTATTTATTTATTTATTATTTATTATTTCGATTTCTAGGCCGCCCTTTTCCAGAGACTCAGGGCAGCTTATAACATAAAGATAAATACATAAGATAAAACAGCAGGAATTGAAGATTAAAACTAAGCCAATTTAAAACAAATCCATTAAACATGCTAAAATCTCATTTAACAAACCTAAAACCCATGTCATTAAAATCATTCAATCACATTCAACCCTGTCTCTATCATAATGTGGGCTGGAGCAGAGTGTCTATATTCAACAGCCCCAAGATTGCCGACAAAGGTGTGTCTTCAACATTTTCCAAAAAGCCAGGAGAGTGGAAGCAGTGCTAATCTCTGGGGGGAAGTTGATTCCAAAGGGCCAGAGCCACCACAGAAAAGGCTCTTTCCCTAGGGCCCACCAACCAGCATTGCTTGGCTGACAGGACCTAGAGAAGGCCAACTCTGTGAACCCTGATCGGCTGCTGGGATAGATGAGGCAAGAGACAGTCTTGTAGATAATCTGTTCCTAAGTCATGTAGGGCTTTATAGGTAACAACCAACACTTTAAATTGCGTTCGGAGACTAATAGGAAGCCAATGCAGCTTGCCAGATGTTGACGGGATGTAGGCATACTTGGGAAGGTCCATGACAACTCACACGGCTGCGTTTTGGACTAGCTGCAATCTCTGAACATTCTTTAATGGTAGCCCCATGTAGAGAGCATTGCAGTGGAGTATATAGTGGAGTTATAATGCATACACACACACATGTGCACAAGCACACACACACATACAGTATATATCCAGAAATGGGCAGCCAAAATTTTTACTGCCACACTGTGGGTGTGGATTATTTTGTGGGTGTGGCTTGATGGTCATGTGACTGGGTAGGAGTGGCTTGCCGGCTATGTGACCAGGTGGGAGTGACTTGAATGATCATCACCATTCAAGTGAACTGTTAAGTCTTCAACTTACAACCTCACCAGTGTCGCTCTCTGGGGTGACAATTTGCTTCACGTTTCCCGCGCACTCCTTCCTGAGTCACTCCCTGCCTCAGGCTAGGTAGCTAGGTGAACGGGTGGCAATCAGCTGTTTAAAAAAGATGGGGGAGGAAATAGGCCCCCTGTGACTCCTGCCGGTGCTGATCTCGCTGGAGCTTTCCGAGGAGGAAGAGGAGGAGGATGGGAGGGGGGATTGTCAGCTGGAGCTGGGCACACAGCTTCATTTATGTTGTGAGCCACCCCGAGTCCTACATACAAATCCAATAAATAAATAAATAAATCTCCACTGGTGGAACTGGGCTCTACCCCATCCTGCCTGCTGCCCACCCCTGTATATACAGTATCTATATCTACTTACCTACATATCTACCTACCTACCTACATATATACACACACATACACACAAACACACACATGGGAACAAATTCCCCCAGAATGTAGATACTGAGTTTTGTGATTTCAAACCTGTATGTCTATTTGGTTGTTATTTTATACCTTTAGTGCTATTTTATTTTTTAAATATTATTTTATTTATTTATTTGTTATTGTTGTTGTTGTTATCCCAAGTTATGGTTGGAATACTAGAATGATTTCACAGGGAGTACACCTCTATTAAGGCTGTGAAAATACATGTATTTAATGCAAGCCTCTGTTGGAAGAAATTTCCTTGGTTTGTACCCAGCTGGGAAGCAATCACTGATGCTGAGAAGAAATAGACATGGAAGCAGCTGCCAGAAAAGGGATCCTTTAATTCAGGACGGCCAGAAAAGTAGTGACACAGCTGGAGCGTTCCTGGCTTGCAGGCAGCTTGGGGGTGTGAATCTGAGCCCTTTATGGTTAATTCCCCTTTGAAGCTCCTGCAGCTTGATGGGTTCTGATGTCTTTCTGATTGCCCTGGGTTTTGTTTTCCTTTTTTATCTGGGTTAATCTTGGTCCCAGATCTTTTGTTTTTTCTGTCCTAGGTGTTAATCCTGTCAAGGATGTAGGAAAAAGGGACTTTCAGTTGTTACCTTGAAGAGTTTGTTTTTAGCCTGATTCTCCTTATCTTAATGGCTCTACTTAAGTCTTCCTTTCAGCTGGTGCTTTTGCCTGGGGTTTTCTTAAAGGGTGAAGGGCTGACTTGAGTCTCTTGGCAAGATTTCTGAAGTTTCTGGTGTTATGAGGTTTCTGCCATAGTCCTTTTGGAGTACACTTCCCACACCTCTCTGAAAGGATCACTCTAAAAACCAGGTGCCTCTATTTGAGATGATCTTTGTCATCACCTGCTTCTTACAGGAGGGGACTATTTATATGTTTATTGGTAGGCCGAGTTGAAAACAAGAAATGGCTCAGTTAGCCTTGTTCCATAGCATCTATGACTTTGAAGTTATCACCAACATCTTAACTTAGAAATCAGTCAGAACTAATGGAAGTCCTGATGAGATATAATTCCAACATTTATTACAAATCTAATAAATTATAAACAACTATAACTATAAACTATCTGGTTCCAGTTAGCAGCCTGAAGTGATAAATTACATTAAATAAAGTTTCTGGTTCAGAACAAAGGTTAAGGACACTTAAAGCACATGATTTGTCTTGATAGGACTTGTTTTATAAATTCAAGCCTACTTAATTGGAATGGAAAACATTTAACAATGTTTTGAGCAACAGTCAAAATCTGGTTATCTAGTAGGAATGGTGAAAAATTGTTAAAAGAAAGGGACTAAACATAACTCAGAAATCAACTTAAACATTAAAAAAATATCTTCCCAAATTTCTCCTACATGGCATAGGACCATGTAGGACCATGAGTCTGCGGAGAGGGGCGGCATACAAATCTAAATAATAAATAAATAAATAAATAAATAAATATCTCCGAGACCGCCTTCGGACGCACGAATCCGAGCAACCGGTGAGGTCCCACAGAGTTGGTCTCCTTTAGGGTCCCGTCGACCAAACAATGTCATCAGGCAGGACCTAGGGGAAGAGCCTTCTCTGTGGGGGCCCTGGCCCTCTGGAATCAGCTCCCCTGGGAGATTTGCACTGCCCCCACCCTCCTCACCTTTCGAAAGTGTTTAAAAACTCATCTTTGCCACCAGGCCTGGGGTCCCTTAGATCTTCCCCCCAACCAATGAATGTTTTTAGGATGATTGTTGAATGAATGATATTGATAGGTTTTTTTAATTAGAATTTAAAGATTGTTTTTAATGTACTATTAATTGGATTATTATTACTGTTTCCTGTTTTTTCCATACATGCTGTGAGCTGCCCTGAGTCCTGTTCTGTCTGGGTCACTCCAGAAGCCAATACCAACCCAAAAAGAGAAGCCAGACACACTGGTAAAAGGCAAAGGCAGTTTATATAATTCAAGGAAAACACAGGTAACAGAAAATGTCCTTACAAACAGGAAAAACGCTGGAACTTCAAATGTATACATGGAGGCAATAGTCCATGAAGCAATACCAGATTCTTGCTGCCAAGACGAAGCTGTAGATAGCAAACATACGCCTCCCACGAGTCTTCCAGACTGCAAGGCCACAAGCCAAGATCAGAGACGCTGAGAATAAAAACAGGTCACCGCAACTCCAATTGATAACACTCCACATGGCTTCAAGGCCTTGCCTGCCTTTTAAACCCTGCTGATGAGGACCACACCCAAACCCAGCTGTTTCTAATTCAATGGTGATAATATTTCTTTAACTGCTCCTTTCATTGCTCTGAACGTCTCTGTCTCATGTCAATGACAGCTTGTACGTCATCACCTAATGACTCCAAGCTACTGGCTGGGGAGAGCCCCCCCCCCCCCCGGGCTCTCATGCTGTTCTCCTTCATCCCATTCCTGACTCTCCTCTCCCCGTCCGACTGTTCAGCCCCCTTCTCTGCGCTGTCATCCTCCTCTGGGCATGGAGCCAGCAGAGACGCAGCCGGTCCCTGAGCAGCCTCAGGCTGAACCACAACAAGTCCTTGGAGAGGGGTGGCATAGAAATCCTATTAAATCTTAAATCTCCTATTCTGATTTATCTTCCTATTCTGACAAGATCATAATTAACCTGTAGATATTATTGCAAAATGTGATGATGGTCATGAATCGGATCTGAAAGGACATTAGATACACGGGGATCAGCAACCTTAAAAACTCAAATAGCCGTTTGGACCCATTTCCCAGAGAAAACAAAACACCCAGAGCCACAAAATCTGGGAGGGCATGTCCAACTCGACATCATTCCCACCGAGTCACATGACATCCCAGCTATGCCTACCTGTGTTTTGTGGGTGTGTTTTCTATGAGAAAACAGTATTTCTCTCTCTTTTCCCTCTCATTCTCTCTCCATCTCTTTTTCTCCCTCTCATCTTTCTCTCTTTCCTCTCCCCATCTCTCTCTCTCCCTCTCTTACAATCTTCCTCTGCTAATGCTTAATTGCTTATCTGCTGTCCCTTTGTCTATACATTCTCCCATTTATCTAGCCTCCCTCATCTCTCTTTTTCTCCCATCTCTGTCCCTTCTCTCTATGTGTGCTGAGGAATGATTGCCACCCCAGATTCTCTTCAGGTGATCCTCCTCTCCCTCTTGCAACTTCCTGTGGCACACGTGGGGAGACCCTTCTCAAGCATGCCCCAAGTACAATCAATAATTTCCCTTGTAACACTCCCATTGTCTGACAAGGGTCTGATTTCCTAGGATTTCCCTTCCTAGCCAATCACTAATCAACACACCAATCAACCAATAGAAAGGCACTACATAAATACAATGCATAGAATACCCCGAAGCACATATTCCAGTACAGAGAAATTCCTTGAGGATGGGCTCCAGCACAAGTCTGAAAACTCAGATTAAACCTCTGGTCCCAGTGACCGACTCAGATTGGAATCTTGCAGCAAACAATTTTACTTGTTACCTCCTAAGTAACATTTTTTGAGAATGAATTATGGATTCCAAATTATAGCATCAGAAAAAGAAAAATCTTTCCCCTTGACAAGAACTGGCCATAATTAAAAAGTGTGAAACTGATTCTTGCAACTCTGAAGAATTACAGTGTGTTATCTTAATTTCCTTCAGAGATTCCAGAAATGTTGATCAATTTTGAATTGTGTGTGAATCTCAAAGCCTTTTCCTCTAGGGAAAGAAGTAACCATGGAGGAATGAACAACTGGTAAGTACACCAACTGTTCATAATTCCTCTTTGGATAAGGAGGGGACTTGAGATTGCTCTTAAGTGCTCCAGATAACTGCTCAATATGAGGAGACCACATTTGATCTCCAGTGAGTTTAGAGCTTTGAAAGATAAAGGAAAGCCATCTTGCTCAAACCATAGTTGATACCTTCCAAAGGGTTTACAATCTTCCTCTGCTAATGCTTAATTGCTTATCTGCTGTCCCTTTGTCTATACATTCTCCCATTTATCTAGCATTATATTATGGTTAGGTTAGGTTTATTGGATTTATATGCCGCCCCTCTCTGCAAACTCGGGGCGGCTCACAATAATAATAAAAAACAGTACAGTACACAATACCAAATCCAATACCCACCCATCCAGTTCCAATTTAAATTAATAATCTCATAAAAAACAGTATATATAAGAAACAGGCACACAGTCAATCAATCAACAAAACAACATGGGCAAGGGGGAGGTGTTTTAGTTCCCCCATGCCTGACGGCAAAGGTGGGTCTTAAGGAGTTTACGAAAGGCAGGGAGGGTGGGGGCAATCCTAATCTCAGGGGGGAGCTGGTTCCAGAGGGTCGGGGCCCCCACAGAGAAGGCTCTTCCCCTGGGTCCCGCCAGATGACATTGTTTAGTCGACGGGACCTGGAGAAGGCCAACTCTGTGGGACCTAACTGGTCACTGGGATTCGTGCGGCAGGAGGCGGTCCCGAAGATATTCTGGTCTGGTGCCATGAAGGGCTTTATAGGTCATAACCAACACTTTGAATTTTGACCGGAAACTGATCGGCAGCCAATGCATACTGCGGAGTGTTGGAGTGATAGTGGGCATACTTGGAGAAGCCCATAATTGCTCTCGCAGCTGCATTCTGCACGATCTGAAGTTTCCGAACACTTTTCAAAGGTAGCCCCATGTAGAGAGCGTTACAGTAGTCGAGCCTCGAGGTGATGAGGGCATGAGTGACTGTGAGCAATGACTCCCGGTCCAAATAGGGCCGCAACTGGCGCACCAGGCGAACCTGGGCAAACGCCCCCCTCGCCACAGCTGAAAGGTGTTTTTCTAATGTGAGCTGTGGATCGAGGAGGACGCCCAAGTTGCGGACCCTCTCTGAGGGGGTCAATAATTCCCCCCCCCAGGGTAATGGACGGACAGATAGAATTGTCCATTATACCCATTTCCCCATTTTACTATACATTCTTTAATGTATTCATCCTCATCATCTTGACTAACATTTTATATATTTTAGAAACAAAGCAGTCATCTCTAGAACATAAATAAACATGCAATTCAGATTTAGTTCCTGTGAAAACAAAATTTTAAAATTCAAATTTACATTAAATTATAGTTCCAAAGAAAACTTTTATAAAATGATGTTGTGTTAATACTTGACCCCAGATAGCCCAGGAAAAATGTATAAAGGGATTTCTAATAAGTAATGGAATGTAATCAAAATCCAGATTCATTTTATCATATGTGATGGTTTTGCAAAAATGTGAAAATATGCTGGATAAACATAGCAATGACAAGACAAAAATATTTAAAATATCAATTTTAATGAAACCTGATGCTTTTAGGTATGATGGAGAAGTCAATTGAGAAACAATTTCAGGTTCTATTCCATCACAGGGTGACAACTGCGAGGATTGTAGTTGCCAAAAACATTGGAAAGAAAAAGAGCTGTTGATTATTGAAGAAAGGATTTTGAAATAGACTGAATTATCAGAGATGGTGCAAGGAACTGCTTTGATTAGAGATCATGGACTAGACAGCTTTATTACAGACTGGAAATGGTTTGTGGACTTTCTACATGCTAAACATAATAACAGAGAGTTAACATAGGATTTGAAGATTAGTGTAATGTTTAGCTCAACACCTTAACTACTCTCTCTCTCTCTCTCTCCCTCCCCCCCCCTCTCTCTCTGTGTTTGTGTGCATGTGTGTGTGTGTGTACATGGTATATAAAAGAAAAGAAGAGTTCATCACTTTTTTTTTCAGCAAGTAGCCAGAGTGGATGCTACATTTAAATGTTAAATTTAGTTGACCACTTTTTCCTCCTTTTTATACACTATTTTCTTTTTTCTTTGTTGTTGTAGTTAGGGTTGAAGGTATTTTTCTGTTTTGTTTCATTTTGCTTGTTTTGTTTTTCATTTTCTATGATAACACAAGAATGTGTGTTTTTTTTTTTTAAAGAAATTGTTTAACTGCTTTTCAGTTACTAGGAACCTTTGGTTCAATGTTTTTTTCAGCATTGGGCAATTTTCCTTCAAGCATTTGTAGGAACTTAGCATCTACCAGTCTTCTAGAGCAGTGTTTCCCAACCTTGGCAACTTGAAGATACTCGGACTTCAACTCCCAGAATGCTGGCTGGAGAATTCTGGGAGTTGAAGTCCAGATATCTTCAACTTGACAAGGTTGGGAAACACTGTCCTAGAGGAATAAAATATTTTAGGAAGTATTAAAAAGGAAGAATATTATGTAGATTATCCCTGGCTGAGGGATGGAATCAAACCCAGAAGGATATTCTTTACAACATCTTAATGAAAGAAGTTTTAAATTTATTTATTTTTATTTATTTATTTGTTTATTTATTGGATTTGTATGCCGCCCCTCTCCGGAGACTCGGGGCGGCTAACAACAATAATAAGACAGTGTACAATAATAATCCAATACTAAAAATGATTAAAAACCCATTAATATAAAAAACCAAAGATACATACAGGCATACCATGCATAAAATTGTAAAGGCCTAGGGGGAAAGAGTATCTCAATTTCCCCATGCCTGACGGCAGAGGTGGGTTTTAAGTAGCTTACAAAAGGCAAGGAGGATGGGGGCAATTCTAATCTCTGGGGGAAGTTGGTTCCAGAGGGCCGGGGCCGCCACAGAGAAGGCTCTTCCCCTGGGTCCCACCAAGTGGCATTGTTTAGTTGACGGGACCTGGAGAAGATCCACTCTGTGGGACCTAACTGGTCACTGGGATTCATGCAGCAGAAGGCGGTCCCTGAGATAATCTGGTCCAGTGCCATGAAGGGCTTTATAGGTCAAAATACAAATTGAAGGGCTTTAAAAATAATAATAACCATCAAAAGAGTGATAAGCTTTGATTTTGGAAAGTTGCAAATGAACCAGGAGTGAAATTCAAAACTTTTCCCTAACAGTTCTTTGGGCATGGTTTGGTGGGCATGGCAGGTGAAGGATACTGCAAAATCTCCATTCCCACCCCACTCCAGGGAGGATACTGCAAAATGCCCACTCATGGGAGAAGGATATTGTAAAATCTCCATTCCCACCCCACTCTGGGGCCAGCTAGAGGTGGTATTTCCCTGTTCTCTGAATTACCAGTACTCAAAATTTCCACTACCGGTTCTCCAGAACCTTTCAGAACCTGCTGAATTCTACCCCTGAAATGGACTAAGGATCCATATGGATTTAAAATAATATTTTGGAATTAATTATAAGAAACCTTCCTTCCCATGGGAAAATACTTTTGTTTTGAATGCTTTTTTTTAAAAAAAATGGACTTTGAAGGAGAAGAACACTGAAATTCAACTTACAAATACAGAATGAAGCAAATATGTTAATATTGGATATATTGAAGGATATGTTTGAACAATGTATCCAGAAGTTCATTCTAAGAGCATCTACCTCTATAGAAAGACTGTATTTAAAAGATGTTATAGAAGAGGAACAGGTTTTACCTGACAAGATTAATATAAAAGTGGGTTTTAAAATAAAAAAGTACAAAAATGGCATGAAAAAAAGATATACCGGTACTTCACATACAAAAGAAACTGTCTGATATTGTAATAAAAAAGAGAGTGACCTGGATAATTTTTCTATACTGGATTGACAAAAGAGGCTGGTTGAAGCCTTGAAAAATTTTGTGAGTAGAGAGAAGAATAAAATAAAATGAGATTTCTCATTCACATACTTTATTACATAAAAATCATTTTTTAAATACTGTACTGTATATCTATGTTGTTAATACTAGCCTACATCTAATTTTGGTATTGTTTATGCAAAAAGTCTTTTGCTTAGATATAGTTTACATATTGTATACATTTATGCATCCATTCAACCCTGAGTGAAACTTTTACTACTGTTCAACATTGTTATGAAGGAGTTAAGCAGGAAAACTTAAGAGGTTTGTAGAAGTTAAGACGTTTATTCCCAAATTAGTTTACAATAAAAGGCAGAAGAAATTGGTTAGTTGTGGTAAAGCCCAAATCAGCATCAAACAGTGACCACCTGGAGCATATTACACACTGGCACAGAAAAATATACATTTTATACTATACAAACTGTATGTGTATGTACACACACACATGCACACACATGCACAGCTCTTATTATACACATTCAACATGTTTGTGTGTATGTTTGGTTTTATAATAAGGGTTTTTAGTTGTTTTTATTATTGGATTGTACATATTGTGTTTATTATTGTTGTTAGCCACCCTGAGTCTGCAGAGAGGGGGGGCATACAAATCGAATAAATTATTATTATTATTATTATTATTATTATTATTATTATTATTATTATTATTATTTACTGTGATAGGAAAAACATACCCAGAGCTTAGAAGGGAAAAAAGAAAAAAAATCAAAATTATTCTACCGGTACTGCGTACATGACCAAACTTTTTCTACCAGTTCTGCGTACCTTTAGGAGCACAGGTATGTATGTATTTTTGTACTCTATGTATATGAAAATTCCTATGAGTTTATGGAGAATAAATGTAATAATAATAGTAATAATAATAATAATAATAATAATAATAATAATAATAATATATAATAAAATAATATATATAATAAAATAATATATAATAATAAAATATAATAATAATAATAATAATAACTTGTGCCGGAACTACCATTTACCAGTGGTAAAGAACTGGTGGGATCATAAGCCCCAAAAAATGGTCAAAAATGAGCAAGCAAAACTACTGTGGGACTTCCGACTTCAGACTGACCAAATTCTGAAGCATAACACACCAGACATCCTGATTGTGAAAAAAAAGAAAGTATGGATCATTGACATATAATAATAATAATAATAATAATAATAATAATAATAATAATAATAATAATAATTTATTAGATTTGTATGCCACCCCTCTCCGAGAAATGGTCCTAAAAGATTGTGATAGGTATGCAGTGAAGGGCTACCAAAAATTTTACTACTACACTGTGGGCATGGCTTATGCAGGACGCCCAGCATTCTCTTTCAGTGCAAATTGGGTGCTCCATTTTCACTATCCCACTGCGTACCCCTCCATCTGGGCAGTAGCCCACCCCCGTATGTATGCTAGGCTGGCCCACACCTAGGGCTGGGCTACTGCCAGGACAGGGGGGAATGCAGTGAGGTAGTGAAAATGGAGCTCCACCCCAGAGCACCCAATTTGCACTGAAAGATGTTGAAAGAAAATGCACGGCATCCTGCATAAGCCACGGCCACAGTGTGGTAGTAAAAATTTAGGTAGCCCTTCACTGGACACACCCCAGATGGCTGATGAATCCTGTTCTTTGTATATATTTGTGCTTGCTCAATGGGAAAAAATTCACTACTACCATTTATCCCTAAGGTAGTGTTTATTTGAAACTATAGACTCTGAATGTACTAGTGTGTTTGCATTAAAAAAAAGGGGGGGGCATGGATTGAACTGTTTAGTTATTTTCAAAGAGGAGAGTAATAGACATGGTTCCTTGCTAAACTAAGATATAACTTCATTATTTATGCTTATTACAAACAGTGCCTGACACATTCCCTAGCAAATCTAATGAATAGGCCAAGGGGATCTTGGGATTTTCTGTTATGTGAGATAAGGAGAGATCAAACTGTGTTGCATTTTGCTCATGGCATCTGGAAAAACATAGCTATATTATCTGAGCTGGGGTGGGGGAGCTGAGAAGGGGTTTTTTTTCAACTACTAGAAATGCTAAATAGAACATATGTATATAACCAAGACAAATGAAATGCCCCTAGAGAAAATAATTTGGAAGAAGGGAAAGCTGCTGATCTAGGCTGCCATTCTGAATAAGACTTATTACCATAATCCTTTAATTAAAACTGAAATGATAGTGTGATCCACACACAATATAGACCCAAAGTCTGAAGTCATTGTCTCATAATATGTAGCCTAAATCAGGTTATGTTGATATCCGTATTTTTTGTAAAAAAAATAAAATCTCATGATTTGCATTATTGGAAGTAAAAGAAAATAGATCAACACTCTGGAGCACAAAGAGATTAAAGGAGAGACTTCAAAAGAAACATTTCCCCCCCTTTAATGCTTAACACAGCCAGTACCTGGTTCAAAAAAGACTGAAATGTAGTTTCTCTTATTAGGATAATACAATTCAATTATGATCACTAGGTGAACAGAAATGCTTTGAGTAAGCTCTGAAAGGCATCGGCTACCCAACTCCCCACTTGTTTTCTTTGATCTCCCAAGAGTTTGGACAATAATTCATCAAGCAAAACAACACAGGCTTCATGGAATGTCTCTGTAGATAAGTAGAAAACAGATTCTGGTGTGTGGGGGGGGATTGAGCAGACAGCAAGAAAATGCAGTGATTTCATCTTTATCATGCAAGCTACCATCCCTAACACTGGCTGGTCAGTGTGATAAAGCCTTAAAACTTTATCCAAGATGAAGGGAAAGGATTGTGTTGTCCCCTCTCCTTTTGGACCAATCAACATACCAGCTGAAACTATTTATCACTCCATGTGGCAATTAAAGTAGCAAGAGACCAGAAGAGCAGTAATTCACTTCTCTTTAATGGCAAAATAACTTCTAAGTGATTGTGCATGAGACAATAAATATGTGCTGACACTTCACAGCAGCCATGCTGCTGGCTTCTTCACAGTAGATCTGAAACAGAACTTGGCAACATATCAAATCCTTAAATATTTCCTGCCCACGTTCTAACCACCATGAAGATGACAGTGGGTAACCCTTCTAGTACCTATTAAAATCACTTGAATGTTTACATTTTTCTACTGCCTTTACAATAATGATGAAGAAGTAGTCACACCAGGATGCTGTTTTTTTTCTCAAAGCCAAATGGGGGGGGGGGCATCAAGGCCCATTGTTTATTAAAGTAGAAAACATGTTCCTGCCAGAAATTCCTGCACTTGTGGATTTATATTTTTGTTTAAAATGTACACAACAACAACTAATGTTTATATTTATTAGATAGCTGATTATGGGAAAGAGAGAACACAAGAGCTTCATTTATTGCTGTAAAGCTATTACAGTACCTAAGAAATTTAAATACTGAAATTAGACAATTTGGACCAGACGTTTCAATATTGTTGCCCTCGCTTTTTCTCGAATGATCTCAAACAAAATTTAAAAGCAGCAATATTACTCCTATCATGTTTCTTCAAAGTCCAAGTTTTCCTTCCATAGATTGTCTGAACAATTCTGATGTTTGTAGATATAGACACATCAGAGCCTCTGAGTATGTTTTGCAAGGACTTCTCTACCTACAACTCTACCAAGTGTTATTCCGGGGTACATTTTCTGCTTTGTTCACTAACAATGGTTTGTTGCTATAACTTTGCTTTTCATCTCACTCTTCCCATGTTCCTGATTTCTCTCCCCCATAACATACACTACATATTTGAGTGTGTCAAATATGGTAGGGTTTTCAAAGCTGGTAGGCTTTAGTTCCTTTGTCCTTGAATGCTGTAAAACAGTGATGGGCTACCAAAAAGTTTACTACCACACTGTGGGCGTGGCTTATCTTTCAGTGCAAATTTATTTGTTTGTTTGTTTGTTTGTTTGTTTGATTGTTTGATTGATTGATTGATTGATTGATTGATTGATTGATTGATTTCTATGCCGCCCTTCTCGAAGCGACTCAGGGTGGCATACAACAATTGGGTGTTCTGGAATGGAGCTCCATTTTCGCTACCCCACTGCGTTCCCCCCTGTCCGGACAGTAGCCCACCCCTGATTATCTATATGTACACACACACACACACACACACACACACACACAGGTCTTCTAAAATTATACACATTCAACCTCATTTACTGTGATAGGAAAAATATAGCCAGAGCCCAGAAGGGAAAAAAAACGACTGGTACTGTGTACCTGACCAAAATTTTGCTACCGGTACTGCATACCTGATCGTACCCGTAGGGAGCCCACCACTGCTGTAAAACCTCTAAAGCACCAGAAGGTAAAACAAGAAGCAAGAAGATGGAAACTAATCAAGGAGACAAGCAATCTAGACGTTTCCCCAACAGGGAAAGCAATTAACCAATGCAACAGCTGCCCTTCAGAGGTTGTGTGTGCTCCATCACTGGAATTTTTTTTAGAAGAGACTGGACAGGCACTTGTCTGTAATGGCATATGATCTCCTGCAGGAGGTTGGACTGGAAGCATTCAATCTGCTGCTCTCAAGTAAGATTCCTCAAGTTAAAAACCACAGTGACTATGTATTTAAAGAAATGTCAACAGATTTAAAAAGTACCATTGATAGATTTCTCCTTCCTTCCCTCCCTCCGTCCCTTCCTCCTCCCTTCCTCCTCCCTTCCTCCTCCCTTCCTCCTCCCTTCCTCCCTTCCTTCCCTCCTTCCCTCCTTCCTTCCCTCCCTTCCTCCTTCCTTCTCTCCCTCTCTCCTTCCTTCCTTCCCTCCCTCCCTTCCCTCCTTCCCTCCCTCCCTTCCTCCTTCCTTCCTTCCCTCCCTCCCTCCCTCCTCCCTCCTTCCTTCTCTCCTTCCCTCCTTCCTTTCTTCCCTCTCTCCCTCCCTCCCTCCTTCCTTCCTTCTCTCCCTCCCTCCTTCCTTCCTTCTTTCCTCCCCTCCCTCCTTCCTTTCTTCCTTCCTTCCCTCCCTCCCTCCCTTCCTTCCCTCCCTTCCTGCTTCCTTCCTTCCCTCCCTCCTTCCCTCCTTCCTTCCCTCCCTCCTTTCCTCCTTCCTTCCTTCCTTCCCTCCCTCCCTCCTTCCTTCCTTCCCTCCCTCCTTCCTTTCTTCCCTCCCTCCCTTCCTTTCTGTCCCACATTCATGTGTCTTTTCTCCTTGTTTTCCTGCCCCCAAACTAAGGTGCGCATTAAACTCTGGTACATCTTATACTCTGAAAAATACAGTATATGAAGGCAAATGTGTCAGTAACAGACAACTGCAAGTAGTGATAAAAAGGTGCGGACATATTTAGAATTTAGACTCAAGTCACTTCTCAAGATCATGCTGTTTTATAGCTTTTCCCACACTGCGATTTGGCTGTACTTTTCTCAGTGGAATGATTTTATGTTTGTGTTTTTGAACGTAACTTCTTTATGAATCTGCATTACAGGGGGCTAGGAAAGTAATTTAACTGACGTTTTCTTGGGCAGTTTTAGAAGAAGGTGTTATCAAAATATTAAGCCTCATTATTATTTAATGTTATGAAATTAGAAAGGTTTATTCATATGTTTGCATTTAATAAAAATGTGCTTGTTTTAAAAAAAAGAAAACTGGATGTTAATTTAATTACATTCGGGATAATCCTAAAACATTCAGCTGCATGTCTTACTCTAAATATAAGATTCATATATTTAAAAATTAGTTAAACCTGTTTTTTGATAAATATTGGAAAATATTTATTAGTAATGGGCACTAAGTATATGTAGATTTGATTTACAATTTTGATCAAGCCAAACAAAAACAACATTCTCACAGATGTGTATTACATCCCTGAAGCATTTTAACTTGACATTTACCATAGATTTTTCTGGAACAACTCTTCAGAAATTTTATCTTTTGTTTTCATCATGGTCTTAAACAATGTCTGATTGTACTATAGTGCTCATGGTTTTAGAACCTCTGTTTATTCTGAAAAAATTATTTGTGGTGTTTATAATCTCTTCTACATTGCAAAAGAAGCCTTCCCTGGACCCAGCCATTTTGAACAACTATCATCCAGTCTCCAACCTTCCCTTTATGGGGAAGGTTGTTGAGAATGTGGTGGTGCTCCAGCTCCAATGGTCCTTGGAAGAAGCCGATTATCTAGGCCCTCAACAGTCAGGATTCAAGCCCAGCTACAGCACGGAAACTGCTTTGGTCACGTTGATGGATGATCTCTGGCGGGCCCGGGACAGAGACTTGTCTTCTGTTCTGGTGCTTCTTGACCTCTCAGCGGCTTTCGATACCATCGACCATGGTATCCTTCTGTGCCGGCTGGAGGGGCTGGGAGTGGGAGGCACTGTTCTTCAGTGGTTCTCCTCCTACCTCTCCGGTCAGTTGCAGTTGGTGTTAGTGGGGGGTCAGAGGTCGACCTCTAATTCGCTTTTAGTATTGGATTTTATTGTATACTGTTTATGACTGCTGTTAGCCGCCCCGGGTTTTTGGAGAGGGGCGGCATATAAATCCAATAAAACTTGAAACTTATACTTGAAACTCTAGGTTTCTCCCTTGCGGGGTGCCTCAGGGGTCGGTCCTCTCCCCCTTGCTATTCAATATCTACATGAAACCATGGGCATGGGGTGAGGTATCATCAGTACGCCGATGATACCCAGCTGTACACAGGGCCACCATCAGGAATTTTGGGGCCCCATACAGCCTAAGTGTCTGGCACCCCCCCTGCCATTTTAAAACTATTTTAAGTCACCAAGCCACTCCATCCCCCGGGGATCATTTCCCGCTTCACGCCAAGCGAGGTGGTCCCATAGGCCAGTGTTTCCCAACCTTGGCAACTTGAAGATATCTGGACTTTAACTCCCAGAATTCCCCAGCCAGCGAATGCTGGCTGGGGAATTCTGGGAGTTGAAGTCCAGATATCTTCAAGTTGTCAAGGTTGGGAAGCACTGCCATAGGCTATTTCAGGAACTGGGTTAAGCCGATTGTGTGGACTCGTCCAGGAGAAAGAAAGAAGCGGGAGTGACAAGGGAAAGAAAGATCCTGGCATCGGTCAGGCGGAGCGAGGCTTATTTACGGCTCCTTGGCACTTCTCCCTTCTTGTTGACAAAACCATGTGCTTTCTAGCGAGGGGAGAGGGGAGGGGGATCCCACACCCGGCAGCCACCAGCGAGGAGCTGCAAAGGACGAGGGGAGAGAAAAAGCAGGGTACCAGCAGTCAGGCAGGTGTCTTGAGGGGGCACTCCCATCTGGAAGGAAGGGAAGATAGGTGAGGGCGAGCTATGAAGGAAGGAAGGAAGGAAGGAAGGAAGTGGGAGGGAGGAAAGAAGGGGAGGGAGGAAGAGGGAGGAAGGAAGGAAGAAAGGAAGGTGAGAAGGAAGGAAGGAAGGAAGGAAGGGGGAGTGAGGAAGGAAGGGGAGAAGGAAGGAAGGTGGAGAAGGAAGGAAGGGGAGAAGGAAGGAAGGGGGAGAAAGAAGGAAGGAAGGAAGGGGGAGGGAGGAAAGAAGGGGAGGGAGGAAGAGGAAGGAAGGAAGAAAGGAAGGGGAGAAGGAAGGAAGGGGGTGAAGGAAGGAAGGGAGGAAGGGAGGGAGGGGGAGGGAGGAAAGAAGGGGAGGGAGGAAGAGGGAGGAAGGAAGGAAGGAAGAGGAAGGAAAGGGGGGAAGGAAGAGGGAGGGAGGGGGGAAAGAAGGGGAGGGAAGAAGAGGGAGGAAGGAAGGGGAGAAGGAAGGAAGGAAGGAAGGAAGGCTTTGATCAACCCGAAGAGAAAAAGAAAAGGGTCTCGGAGATCTCCTTGACTTTGGGGAAGAAAAGCTGAAACCGAACCTTCGAAGAAAAGAAGTTTGGCCAAGTGGGGGAACTCCGCTCCTTCAAAGTGAGTCTTCCTCCTTTGGCGGCCGCCCTCCTCTTCACCCTGGTGGAGGGGGCGGGGCCACGGCATCCGGATACAATCGGAATCTCCCGAGCGCCAGGACCGAAAGGGCATCTCCACTTGCGTTCCAAGGGGGCGGGGCAAGAGACGCTTCACGGCGGCCTCATTGGAGGAGGGAAGGAAAGAAGGCGTGGCCGAAGGGACGCTTGGAAATCTCTGGGTAATTAGCAGCGCCGGCGCCAGCTGGAGACGGAGGGTGAAGGCGGGAAAGGCGCCCAAAAGAGAGCCCTCAGAACGGGAGGGTTCCTCTTTCCCCGCAAAACCACGAGGAGGTGGCCCAGTCGGAAATGTGGGAAGCAATTATATCACTGTTATTATTTAAAAGCCTCCAACCATTCTCTCTGCCTTATTATGTTCAAGCCTACAATAAATGTAACTCTATAGAGTCCAGGATCCCCAAGCTTGGCCACTTGAAGACTTGTGGACTTCAACTCCCAGAATTCTCCAGCCGGCTATGCCGGCTGGAGAATTCTGGGAGTTGAAGTCCACAAGTCTTCAAGTGGCCATGTTTGAGGACCTCTGTGACATTGAATTATTTACAGAGAAGTTGCCGAGTCTCGGATGTTAGGGGAGGTTATTTAAAGTAAAGCAATCCCCGTTAAAAATGGCCCAATTGCAAAACAACAACAACTACTACTACTACTACTACTACCCCTCTACCGCAAGAGGGAAGCGCCCGAGGCGCCAGGTTCCCCTTTCTCCCTCACCCGCATCCTTGCCACGGTGACTCACCAGGAGAAGGCTGGAGACCCACGCGGCTCCTCGGGGGGCCTTGCGGAAGGCGGCGGCGGAATCCCCCATGGCCGACGCTGGGTGCGAGAAAGGATGCTTTCTGCGCGGGCGGAGGCCGAGAGATGAGAAGGGCGCGCCTTGCCCACCCTCGCCGGAAGAGCTGCCCATCTAGCAGTCCCGCTGCCCCATTGCCCGGCAGGAGGGCAGGGCGGGAAGGGAAGGAGGGGGCTGGCGAGGGTTTAGGAAAGGGGAGCCCGCCGGGCACGAGTGAATGCTGGCCGCGCGGGGCTCCGAGGCCAGCCTTGCAGCTCCTCGGCGGGAGGAGCCGAAAGCCACCGGGAGAGGACTGGGCTCAGCAGGAGAAGCGCCGCCCCCCGCCCCCATTATTCAATTTCCCCGGGCCCGTGACGCGACTCCCAGTAGTACCGGTCTATTGGCGGCCCTGACTGTACATCTCCACCCCATGTCCAGTCAGCGAAGCAGTGGAAGTAATGTGCCAGTACCTGGAGGTTGTTAGGGTCTGGATGGGTGTCAATAGGCTCAAACTGAACCCTGACAAGACGGAGTGGCTGTGGGTTTTGCCTCCCAAGGACAATTCCATCAGTCCATCCATTATCCTGGGGGGGGGACTATTGACCTCCTCGGAAAGGGTCCACAACTTGGGCATCCTCCATGATCCACAGCTCACATTAGAGCACCATCTTTCAGCTGTGGCGAGGAGGGCGTTTGCCCAGGTTCCCCTGGTGCACCAGTTGAGGCCCTATTTGGACAGGGAGTCATTGCTCACAGTCACTCATGCCCTAATCACCTCGAGGTTTGACTACTGCAAGGCTCTCTACATGGGCTACCTTTGAAAAGTGTTCGTAAACTTCAGATCGTGCAGAATGCGGCCACGAGAGCAATCATGGGCTTCCCTAGGTTGGCCCATGTTTCATCAACACTCTGTGGCTTGCACCGGCTGCCGATCAATTTCCAGTCACAATTCAAAGTGTTGGTTATGACCTACAAAGCCCTACATGGCACCGGACCAGACTACCTCCGGGACCGCCTTCTGCCGCACAAATCCCAGCGACCGATTAGGTCCCACAGAGTTGGCCTTCTCCAGGTCCCATCGACTAAGCAATGCCCTCTGGTGGGACCCAGGGGAAGAGCCTTCTCTGTGGCCCTCTGGAATCAACTCCCCCCAGAGATTAGGACTGCCCCCACCCTCCTTGCCTTTTGTAAGCTCCTGAAAACCCACTATGTCGCCAAGCATGGGGAAATTAATATACCACTCAGCTATTATGTATGGTCTATTGGGTTGTATGATTGTTTTTTATTATAAGGGTTTTAAATACTGTTTTTAATATTGGATTTATACTCTATATTGCTTGTTGTGAGTCACTCCGAGTCTTCGGAGAGGGGCGACATACAAATCTAAATAATAATAATAATAATAATAATAATAATAATAATAATGATGATGATAATAATGATAATAATAATAGATTGTCTTTGTAAAATATGCTAACCTTAACATGAATGGACCACAATTCCCTGAATTCCACAGTCAGCATTCTGGGACTTGAAGTTCACTCATCTCTCTTGCTGTGATTGACAAGTAAGCCAGTTTATGACTCACTATGCTGTTATACAAATCTAATAAATAATAATAATATACCTAGGAAACAGGAATGATGGTTAAAAAGTCCTACAGTGCCCTACCTGGCATCATTTCCCCCTCTCAAACATTACTAATTGACATATGTAATGGTTCTCAGAGAATAGTAATTTTAATATTTAGTTTTTACATTTTTACATCTGTATGCAAGTAAAAGTGGGCAGTGAAAATACGGAAGGGAAGAATATAATGTCAACTAGCATGTTAGTAAATTTATGGTTGTGGATGGAACAGCAAAGGTGGCAGATATTTCCCCCCCCCTTAAATTCAATAATCAATTAAAAGGACAGTGTGCTAGAGAAATAAAGAAGAGATTAATCATGGGGGGGGGGAGGCAATGGCAATATAAGACCAGATCATGAAGAATAAGGATATCTAAATACAACAAGGTTCATAAAAATTAAAGAAATTGATTTTCTGGTAAAATGTATGACTTGAAAGGAAGACACAGAAAAAAGAGGAAGAAGATAAACATGTTTGAATTATGGATTTGGAGAGGACTACTAAAAGTGCCATGGACTGCAAGAAGAATTAATCAATCATTCCTGGACTACATAAAAATTTACTGTTCCATTGGGGTGATGATCAACGAGGAGATAAGAGCAGATGATGGATTAGAAAAAAAGGAGTGAGCTTTGTTGGAAGAAATAAAAAGAGAGAACAACAAATAAGGTGAATGGATCAAGAAGATTGCTAGATTGACCTTGAGAGCCCCACTCTATGCATGAAGAAAGGTCAAGATGGAAAACATTTCTCTGTGTGGATTCCAGCTCAGTTTGATAGCATCTAACCTTTATTTATGGCTATATATATCGCTTGTAGGCCATTTTGGAAGAATCCGTTAACTAGACAGCTAGACAGACAATGATAAATACTGCTAATAATAACCAATGAAAGCAATTGTGACTTATGTGACATGTGGATGAAGTCATAGTATTAAATAAGAGGGCTCCTTTTGTCACAGAGTACTGCACATATACAGTGATCCCCCGGTTATTGCGTCCCCGACCATTGCGAACAGGGTAATTTGCGATTTTTGAACCCGGAAGTCAAAACACCATCTGCGCATGCGTGCCCTTTTTTCTATGGGCACGCATGCGTAGATGGCGCCGGGCAGATCAGCTGCTGGGCGGCTTCCCTGGGTCTTCCCCCTCTTGCTGGCGGGAGGGCGAAGCCCCCCCCAGCACCCGCTCGCCCGCCCTTCGCCCTTCGCCCGGGAAGTTCGCCAGGAGTCAGCGGAGAACGGCGCGCCTGTTTTAAAACGATCGGAGCCGGCCGGCTCTGATCGTTTTAAAACAGGCGCGCCGTTCTCCGCTGACTCCTAAAGCGGGGAAGTTCGCCAGGAGTCAGCGGAGAACGGCGCGCCTGTTTTAAAACGATCGGAGCCGGCCGGCTCCGATCGTTTTAAAGCAGGCGCGCCGTTCTCCGCTGACTCCTAAAGCGGGGAAGTTCGCCAGGAGTCAGCGGAGAACGGCGCGCCTGTTTTAAAACGATCGGAGCTTTCCAATGAGTCCCGAAGACAAACGTCAAACTTCCGCGTTTGTCTTCGGGACTCATTGGAAAGCCGCGCGGGTGTTTTAAAACGTCGCCGCCGACATGGGGGGCTTGCTAGCACCCCCCCAAACACGGGTTGGGGGTTCGGGGGGGTGCTAGCTAGCCCCCCATGTCGGCGGCGACGTTTTAAAACACCCGCGCGGCTTTCCAATGAGTCCCGAAGACAAACGCGGAAGTTTGACGTTTGTCTTCGGGACTCATTGGAAAGCCGCGCAGGTGTTTTAAAACGTCGCCGCTGACATGGGGGGCTTGCTAGCACCCCCCCAAACCCGGGTTGGGGGTTCGGGGGGGTGCTAGCGAGCCCCCCATGTCGGCGGCGACGTTTTAAAACAGCCGCCCCGCCCCCAATCTTCGGCTCCTCGCTAGCGCTGCGGAAGTTAAAAAAACCATCTGCACATGCGCAGATGGTGTTTTTACTTTTGCAGCGCTACTTCGCGAAAACCCGCTCGTTGCGGGGGGTCCTGGAACGGAACCCTCGCAACGAGCGGGGGATGTACTTAATATCCCTGACTCTTGTTTCCCTAAAATAACAACCATGTGAAGTGAAGAGGGCTGACACAAAGTAATCAGCTCATAGTCAGTCAGTCAGGTTTCGTCTCTAAGTAAAAAGGTAAAGGTAAAGATTTCCCTTGTCCAGTTGTGTCTGACTTTAGGGAGTGATGCTCATGTCTGTTTTTAGTCAAGGGAACCAGTGTGATCCAAAGACACTTCTGTGGTCAAATGACCATCATGACTATACACTGATGTGCACAGGACACTGTTACTTTCCCAACAAAGTGGGACCTAGGAGGGTTGCCCAGAAAGCAATGCACCACATTTTTCTTCTCAGCGTACAGTAATGGTACGAATGCAAAACTTTAGATATACATTATTTGAATTGTCAGGAGTGTATGTGTAAATTTTGTGTTTCTTCCAACAGATAGTGTAGCTGCAGCAGTGTTTTGAAATGGCGTCTGTAAGTGATGTATGTTACAAGCAGCATGTCATTGATTTGATTTGATTTGATTTGATTTGATTTGGTTTGGTTTGGTTTGGTTTGGTTTGGTTTGGTTTGATTTGATTTGATTTGATTTGATTTGATTTGATTTGATTTGATTTGATTTGATTTGATTTTATTTGATTTGATTTGATTTGATTTGATTTGATTTGATTTGATTTGAATGCTGCCCCTCTCCAAAGACTCGGGGCAGCTCACAATACATCAAAAAAACATAGCAATACATCTGGATCCAATTAATGTAATTGAAAAAACCTAAAAGTTCTAATATAATTAAAAACACCCATTATCATTCACTCCATGAAACACACTAAAACACTCGCTGGTCAGGAGGGAAGATTTAATGGCCCCAGGCCTGGTGGCATAGATAAGTCTTTTTTCAGAAGGCAAGGAGGGTGGGAGCAGTGCGAATCTCTGGGGGGAGCCGATTCCAGAGTGCCGGGGCCCCCACAGAGAAGGCTCTTCCCCTAGGTCCCGCCAACCAACATTGTCTGGTTGATGGGACCCTGAGGAGACCAACTCTGTGGGACCTGACCCGACACTGGGATTCATGCGACAGAAGGCAGTCTTGGAGGTAATCTGGTCCGATGCCATGTAGGGCTTTCAATTTCTCACTGCAGAAAAAGAAACTGTTGGAAACATTCACAAATTTGTGTACAGTTTATGGAGAATCTCCAGTCGACAGAAGTATGGTTAGTCATGGAAGACATTTTGAGGATGACAAAGAGGTGATTCGCACAGTGCAGAAATGGCTTTGCAACCAGAACAAGGAGTGGTAGCGACAGGGAATATACGCCCTTGTGTCTTGCTGGAGGAAGACCATAGAATGGAACAGAGATTACATGGAAAAATAGGGAGTGTAGAAGAAACATCATTCTTTTTTGTGTGTAAGTTTCATTGTGTTCGATAAATAATTGTTGAAGAAAAAAATGTGGTGCATTACTTTCTGGGCGACCCTTGTATTTGTCTGCCTGCATTTGCTTGCTTTCAAACTGCTAGGTTGACAGGAGTTGGGGCAAATAACAAGAACTCACCCTGTTGCAAAGTATTTAAGTCTCAAACTTGGACCTTCAGCTTTCCAGCTGACAAGCTCGAATGACAATCTTCCATCTCAGCATCTTACCCAACTGGTTTTCCAGTAGATATTGAATATTTGTTCCTTGCCAAAAAAAGAAAAGAAAAAAGAAAACAATTCTGAATATACCCTATAAGGAAAGCTGAGAAAAAAGGCTCTTTCCTGTCCATATTACTAGATCTAAAGAATTTGAAGCAGAGGTATCAAACTGGATGTGTCACATGCAGACTGCGCCTGTCCCAGCTCCATGAAGGAATAACCATCATGATACATCACATGACAACAATATGATATGGCCCTTTTTACACTTGCATTCTAAAGTTTTAAATATAAACTTTCTGAGTAAAAGCAGCTTCCCTTTTAGGTGGCTGCAACACTATTGGTTTGACAAATGGAATTTTAGAAATGTTTCAAGAAAAACTGCTTGTGGTCCAATGCAGTTTGATTTCACAGGGGGAGGGATGTTCCTCTTGCTTAGCACTATTTTCTGTGTGTAACAGATCTATCTAAATTCAGACTTTGGAATAACTGAACCCATTTTGGTGGGGAGGGGAAAGGAAGATATTAGAAGCTTTGCCAGGATATGGAGCCAATTTCTGTCTCTCCATCTCTTGTTTCCTAAATTCTTTTATTTAGCATAATACTGATGTTGCTTTTTTTAAACTGACCTCACTGTATTTCACTAGAAGTTGATGCTTGTTCAATTATATTTATTGCTTGGTAGTATCCAACATTTGATGAGAAAAGAATGACTAGGTTAGCAAGGTTTGTATCAGCAAATCATCTTCAGACATCCAACTTGATAACTGCATTGCAAATTCAATTTGCCAATTAGTATTTTTATGAAGTATTGTAGGAACCAAAAGATTTATCCCAGTGATTGTAAAAGTTTATGCTCATGCAGAAAAAAATGAAAAAATAGACCAATTGAATAGTAATCATAGGTTTGGTACAAATGTTTCAAACACAGAAGAAACAGTACAATGGACTATTTGAATTTATTTGTTTCAAAGTGCTAAATACTAATATTTATTTTTAAAAAAATAAAACTGGAGGTAGTCTCTACCCTTAAGCAAGTCATCTGGCTGAAACAGATACAGGAGGGAATAGGGTAGAAAGGGACATGAGAAAACAAATATTGAACTAGAATTTAAAGATACCAGGATGAAAAATAGAGAGGGAGGTGGAAACAGAAAGGGGGGGGGATTATTTAAAGGAGATAAATTGTTTTATGAAAATGACCTCACCAGAATTCTAAACAGAAGCAGCCAATAAGAACCAGAAAAGAGAACAAGTAGCATTTTGAAGACCAGATTAGTGAGTTTAGTTTATAGTTTATTGATTAGTCTAATGATTAGATTAGATTGGATTGGATTGGATTGGACTGGATTAGATTAGAATTCTTTATTGGCCAAGTGTGATTGGACACACAAGGAATTTATCTTTGGTCCTTATGGTCTCAGTGTACATAAAAATAAAAGATGCATTTATCAAGAATCATAAGGTACAACACTTAATGATAGTCATAGGGTACAAATAAGCAATCAAATCATACCAGGAAACAATAAATATGAATTGTAAGGATACAAGCAGCACGTTACAGTCATACAGTCATACGTGGGAGGAGATGGGTGATAGGAACAATGTGAAGGTTAATAGTAATAGTATTGCAGACTTAATGAATAGTTTGACAGTATTGAGGGAATTATTTGTTTAGCAAAGTGATGGCATTCAGGAAAAATTGTTCTTGTGTCTAATTGTTCTGGTGTGCCGCGCTCTATAGCACTATTTAATATAATTATTTATAATTATATTTAATATAATTATATTAAAAAGATAAAATACTACAGTGTGTTGGGATGTAAAATATTCAGTGAAATACCATAATCAGGTAAGATTATCCACAAGTCTGATCTAGAGAGAGAGTTCTCAGCTGAATGGCTTTAGCCGTAAATTTGGAAATCATTCTTACTGTCCATGTGTTTGTAAGGAAGTAAGACATCTGTTGATGGAGCCAAAATGAGCTATTTAAATGCTGCTTTATGTATGAAGTATACAGTTGGCAATCAAAAGGGATGAGTATTGTCCTCTGTTAGTGACATGCCACATATACTGTAAATATCCTCACTAGATAAAGAATTGGATGAAATGTGTTACCCTACAACCTGGAGCATAAATGTTGATCTGATTAGGGCTGTCCTTTGGCTCTGCTGTGCCTCTATGTCAGACCCAGAGCTTGTCTAGTCAAAAGGTCTTTTCGTTCTGGGCCAACCATTTGAAGGCTCTGAAATTAGCAAGTGTTTCTATCAACTTGAGCACTAATGTAAAGATTTGAACATGTCTTTGGCTTGATGGTTGCCTGAAATTAAATATGGAAATGAAAATCCATCGAGTGAGATGGTCATAGTAAGTTGATTTAACATATGACAGGGTGGATCATGCCAGATAGTATCAGATAGCATTCTATTACATAAACTGTCACGATGTCTCAGAAATATAATTGTCACTGTCCATAAGAAATGAGCATAAAAATTTCAATTATTTCCTGAGAAGAAAAATGTATAATGCAATTTGAAATTACATTACAAGTGACATCCTAGAATTCTTATTCAGTATCAATTAACATTATAATTTGAACAAAAGGTTTCCACTATTGGGTGGAAATGAATAGATAGATGAATAATAAGTTGATTATGCAAACATTTAATTGGGACAAAATGCTCTTCAGACTATTTGATTATCTAACTGTAATGAATATAACGTTCTCAGTATCAAAGTAGTTACTGTCATTACTTTATAACCTGTGTGTTGGCTGAATTATGATACAGAAGAAAAAACTGCAGGCTAGTCATAAATGAATCTTAATACACTAGGGAGAACTCTGCTTTGTTGCAAACACTCTGCCTTGGTGCAAATATTACATACATTAACTGCTTCCATTCATTTTTATTATTTATGGATCAACAGATTTTTTTCCCCTTTCCATAAAGCATCATGAGTAGCAAATGCTATCTATTAACCAAAGGAAAGCCATATTACAAATGCTAGTGTAATGTCCTACCTCTTGAAAATAATCTGGCAATTTTCCCTACCACGGTTTGATATTCAAGCACATCATCACAGCAACTAGTGTGGATTACATCGCAAGAAGGTAGTTTCCATTTTCATTTTTAGTAAAATAGGTGGATGACATTTTAAGGCATTTCCACACTATCATTGCTTCCATACATTCTTGTCATCTTCAAAGCAACTTGAAGGCAATGTGCAATCATTTCATCCAACTCAATATGTTGAGAATATGCAGAAAGTCTTCATTTGCATAGGGCAGGGCATTTCTGCTAGTACAAAATTAGCAATAAAAAATGCAACCATATGTTTAACATATAGTAACATATATTAAAAATCAGATTAAAGAAATTGGCTTTATTCCTTCCCAAATGCACCGAGAAGCTGTGATAATAATAGAGGGTCATTTTTGGTAAGGAGACATTTTTTCTTTAAATCAAATTATTGAATAAGCAACAAATGTTCTGCCTCAGAACTAAAGTGAAAAAAATAAACTGATTCTACCACCAAAACTTTTGGTTCTCTCATCTGGTGCTCATGGGGCATGCCTAACAAAATGTGACTAGTGTATGTCAATCATTGCTGCTACTAGTAGTGCTACTACAGTATTGGGATCACCTAATATGCATCAATTAGAAAGTTGGAAGGGAGATATGAAAGGGGAGAAGAAATTAGAAATTTAGGACATTTATAAATGATAGAATGAAAAAAAAACAATGAGTAAAGATTCCAATTGAAGAGAGGATAAGGCCTAAAATTAAGAGGCATAAGAGATAATGAACATTCTTGGAAGTTAAGTAATAGCAACTAATTTGGAAGAAAGTTGAAAATTAGAGGTGGTAGACCCAGGCAACAAAAATAGGATATAGAGGAGGCAGCATTAGAATAGCAGTATATATACGGGTGGGCTACTGCTCGGACAAGGAGTGTGGGGATGCAGTAGAGTAGCAAAAATGGAACTCCACCCCAGAGCACCCAATTTGCACTGAAAGATGTTGAAAGAAAATGCAGGGTGTCCTGCATAAGTCTGAGGCTCCGTGCACAATTTTGATACCTCCACAGGTGCAGAAGCAAAATCGCGCTGGCCCCACAAACACTTACAAGCTGCCGCGGGGAGCACAATTTAGCATTCCGGCTAGTAGCCCACTGCTGGACAGAACCATGCATGGGTAAACAGTGACCAAATGTATTCGAATGATATCTAGCATGGCAAGTTGATTCAAAATAGTTTGAAAAATAACAGTTATTTGACTGCAAAACCAATGCCTTTTGTATGTTGATCATAATCTACAATACATTGTCTAACATCATTAATTCTGCTTGGAATGCAAGCAGTCACAATTCGAAAAATTATTAATATTCCATATTGTATCTATTTTTTTAAAAAAAGTTTGTTTATTCATTTATTTTTTACATATAAGTGCAACCATCCTGGCATTATCTCCACCATACATATTAATGTATATAACCAAAACTATATCAGACATTGTTATTTTACCATACATTGCTCATTTTACATATATATATCTTACATATAATACATCACTCTATATATGCAAATCTTAGTTCACTCTTGTTCCAACTACCACCCCTTGTTGTCAAACATTGGTAAAACCTATCCCATATATGGGATATTCTGATTCTCCTTTATTTCTAGGGTCAATTTATCTATTTCAACACATACAAATATTTTCTTTATTATCCTCCCCCTCTGACTATGTACTTTGACATTTCCATTTTTGGGCATACAGTATATCATTCATGTTGCTGTAAAAATATGTAATATTTGATAGATAGACCTTTTACTGTAATTTTCTGTTATGATTACTAATAAAAAATATCTGGTTTTAATTCTAACCTTTGGTGATTTCTTCCAACCACCTCTGAATGCCTCATCAAAATTCTTTTGCTTTTTTACATGATCACTACATGTGGTAGTATATGCCCAGTGGTGGACTATAGCTGGAACGCTAAATTGTACTCACTGCCGTGGCTCGTAAGTGCTTGTGAGGCCAGCATGATTTTGCTTCTTCACCTGTGGATGTAGCAAAAATGTGCATGGAGCCACAGGTGCGCCCGTGTTTCGGCATGTGTGGAAGCAAAAAAGCCTTGCCAAAACATGGGCGCACCTGCAGTTCCATGCATGATTTTGCTACCTTCACAGGCGCAGAAGCAAAATTGCGCTGGTCCCACAAGCACTTACGAGCCACAGCAGCGAGCACAATTTAGCATTCCGGCTAGTAGCCCACTACTGTACAGTGATCCCCCGCTCGTTGTGAGGGTTCCGTTCCAGGACCCCCCGCAACGAGCGGGTTTTCGCGAAGTAGCGCTGCGGAAGTAAAAACACCATCTGCGCATGTGCAGATGGTGTTTTTACTCCCGCAGCGCTAGCGAGGAGCCGAAGATTGGGGGTGGCGTGGCTGTTTTAAAACGTCGCCGCCGGCATGGGGGGCTTCCTAGCAGCCCCCCAAACCCGGGTTGGGGGTCCGGGGGGTGCTGGCAAGCCCCCCATGCCGGCGGCGACATTTTAAAACGGCCGCGCTGCCCCCAATCTTCGGCTCCTCGCTAGCGGGCAGGCAGGCGGCGGACAAGCCGTTCGCTGGCGCTGGCTCTCGGCGCTTTCGAGCTGAGTCCTGGAGCGAATTCGCTTCAGGACTCAGCTCAAAAGCGCCGAGAGCCAGCGCCAGCGAACAGCTTGTCCCCGCTGGCTCTCGGCGCTTTCGAGCTGAGTCCTGGAGCGAATTCGCTTCAGGACTCAGCTCAAAAGCGCCGAGAGCCAGCGCCAGCGAACGGCTTGTCCCCGCTGGCTCTCGGCGCTTTCGAGCTGAGTCCTGGAGCGAATTCTCTTCAGGACTCAGCTCAAAAGCGCCGAGAGCCAGCGCCAGCGAACGGCTTGTCCCCGCTGGCTCTCGGCGCTTTCGAGCTGAGTCCTGGAGCGAATTCGCTTCATGGACTCAGCTCGAAAGCGGCGAGAATGAACGGCATGGGCGGGCGAAGGGCGGGTGGCAGCGAGGAGTTTGCGTGGGCAGTGGGGAAACTCCTTGCTGATGCCCGCTGCTCGCCCTCCCGCCAGCAAGAGGGGGAAGACCCAGGGAAGCCGCCCAGCAGCTGATCTGCCGGGCCCCATCTACGCATGCGTGCCCATAGAAAAAAAGGGCACGCATGCGTAGATGGTGTTTTGACTTCCGGGTTCAAAAATCGCAAATTACCCTGTTCGCAATGGTTGGGGACGCAATAACCGGGGGATCACTGTATATGCCTGATACTTGATTACATTTCCAGCAGTTCTGTGGTATCTTATTGTCCATATTACAGTTTCATGAACAGTGTTCTTGTCACGGTTCCAGGTAACATCCGAACTAAATCAAAATCCGAGTCAAGTACTTCTCAAAGTTTCAATTTATTTCTGAAGCCATCTTGACACCTACACAGGGAAACCTGGATCTGAATTTCCCACTCAGTTGAAAGTTCATGTCCCTTGTCCCTCACCCACAAATGTGTCACGTTGCCCACTCAGATTGTGCCAGTATGGTGAGCCCTTCTTTTGCTTCGGGCCCCGGTGGGTGGACATAAGGCCTCCTTGAACCACTCGAAATAATGCTTTGTGACTGCATCTGTTCCCTCCTGAAATCCCCCTTCCCAAGTTCCCATAAACATCAGGTCTTCTATAGATAATGTGGCAATGCATTAATTTATCACCAACTTCTGCAACAGCTTGTCATTGGCTTGATAGTATCTTATTATCCATATTGCAGTGTTCTCTTTCTACCCAAAATGGAAGTCAGCAAAACATTTCAAGTGACCAGTGTTAGCTGGTTCTTTGGGTTAAAGATTTTCAGTTATTGGTCTTGACCACTGGAAATGTTTCCTGGAACTCTTATCTCATTAATCCACTGAAACCCCGGATGGCATTATTCAGCAAATATTTCCTTCCCATAACTCTTGTAGATTCATGCCTCATTTTATGATCCCTCCGCTAGGGATCAACTCTCCCTATTGATTTTAGTTTGGAAGTTACATACATTATCCTCTATTTGGCTTGATTATAAACAGATTGGTAAAGCTGACACTAAAATCAAAAGCAAAGGTCAACATTTAGATATGCAGACAAAACTACTTTGCTAGCTGAATATAAATAAGGTTTTAAAAGATCATTATGAACATAAAAATAGAAAGTGAAAAATCTGGGCCAACGTTAAATATTAAGGTACAAAAGTAATGTAAACCTCTATGTTTAGTGAACATAGAGAATACAGCAGATAATTTTATTTGGGAAGTTTAAAAATAAAGCAGGATAAAACAGAAAAGAGGACATAATCCTAGAGAAGGTGACAATGATAAACTTAAAATAGAATATGTAAGGTAATAGTCTTGGCACTGATATACGTATAGCTCACCAATAAGAAAATGAGTCAAAGAAGATAAACTTTCATGTTATGGTTTTGGAGTTGGAGAAGAGAGTCAATGTACTACAGAAAAAACCAAACAATCAAGGGCCAAATTGTCAAGACTGACTTGCACTTTTACCTACACTTTTATTTCACTCACAGCTTAACAATAACGGGGGTGGGGGGAAATGGAATGCAACTGTGGAAAAATGGTATCCAAGTAACTGTTATATTCCTTTACATTGCCATCATCTCACAGACACACCAAGCAGATGTCCATGTGTGGCTGGCTGTTTCCCATAAAAAATGAACATAAGTGATAAGTGGATATATTAGAATTTGGGTGGCTAGTGTTATGACTGGTCCATGTCCAGCTCAGCTGGTCATAGATTTTGAGGACTGAGAGATGGATGCTTATTGGTATCCTAGGCCAGTGTTCTTGACACCTGAGTCTGAGAGTGAGAGTGAGGAGGAATTAAAGACTGAGGACCAAACAGAAACTATAGCACCCCTAGTTATGGTATTGAGTAAGTTAGAGGACAATGAGGAATTAGAGGATGAGGATGAGCCCATGTTAGATGCAAGGGTGAAGAAAATGATGTCCAGGCAAGAGTACCTGAGAAATAAAGGGTCTTGGCATTAGTAGCTCTATGGAGCACTTGGCCATGCCTTCTCACTATATAAGTGATAGTTTTGGGAGATGTGGGTATGGCAAACAATGTTCGCAACATCATGGCCATATGTGAGCTCCAAAGCTCAAGGAGCACTTATGCTTTCATATTGCTCTCACTCATGTAATCTGCATTATCTGAAGAACCATGGATAACTGTAAGTCTGGTTGATTGACAGAAGCACTTCAAAGAAAATTTCCCTAATGAGTTTTGGCTTCCAACTCAAACTTGTCCTTATCTCAGAGACATTAAAGCTGGGAAACACTGCCAGAATGGACTAATTTAGAGGTTGAACTATTAACCATTTTTTCCCTGAATGTTTTTAAATCAATATACCTTTTTTCTATAATCCTGTGAGTGTGTGTGACTTTTAATTTTAGTCGGTGGCTGGTCTAGACAGAACAGCTAGTAAGGAAAGGGGAAAATTAATTATGTTTGATATTGCGTGGGAAACCAGAGGTGGATTTGCTCCTTCCTTGTTTTGTTATTGCGAAGCTGTGTTCGACCCATCGTGACCCCATGGACAATGTTACTCCAGGCCTTTCTGTTCTCTACCATCCACTGGAATCTATTTAAGCTCATGCCTACTTTTTCAGTGACTCTAGTCACCTCGTTCTCTGTCATCCCCTCCTTCTTTTGTCCTTAATCATTCTCAACATTGGATTCTTCTCTAGGGAATCCTTCCTTCTCAATAGGTGGCCTCAGTATTTGAGTTTCATCTTCAGGATCTGGCTTTCTAAAGAGCAGTCAGGGTTTTCCTCTTCTAGGACTTGATCACCTTGCAGTTCAAGGGACTCGCAGAGTCTTCTCCTGCACCATAGTTCAAAGGCCTCAATTCTTTTGGCTCTTGGTCCAACTTTCACAGCCCTTCATTGCAACTGCAAAAACCATAGCCTTGGCTACATGCAAGTCAACTTAACTATGAACAAATTAGCCTTCTCTGCTAATGCGGTTTATTCAGTAAAGGTTTATAGTCTTGGTAAAATAATGTCCCAGGAGTTTCTTTTTCTTTTTTCTTTTTTGATTCACCAACTGACAGTTGACATTATTTTACCAAGTATAAAACTTTACCGAATAAAACACATTGGCACAGAAGTAGCAAAACCATCTCTAGATTTTCATGCAAATGCATGGTTAATTCCCCTTTTTCCTATGGGCCACCTACAATCCCTTATGCCCACCTATCACTTCTGTTTATTTTCTTAAGGGAAATAGCCAGCCATGCTGGGACGTATGCTTGGTGTGTCCTTGAGATGCCAACAATGTCTCATGGAATAAAGGCTAGCTTTTTTCTTGCAATGATAATCAACAACCACAAATTGATGTAAGCAGATGATGAACAAGAAAAAATAACTACATTTCTCAAAGTTAAGGGCAATTTTTAAAAAGGAAAAACAACCAACAAAGTGAAAGGAATGAATCAATAAATTCCTGGAATGCCTTTGCAAGAGCTATATTACTAAAAACACCTCAAGATGACAAGCATTTGCCCGTACAATCATTATGTCACAAGCCCTATTGAATGCTACTTAGTCATTCAACACAAGCACTATTTAAAAGAGGTTAGATATTTGCTATAACCAGTTTACAGCAATTTTTCTCTCTTCCCCAATGTTTTTTCCTGCACTAGCATATAATACCGCATACATTACAAAATACCAATTTTATAATACTTTTGTGTTTCTTTAGAATTGATTAGGTGAGTTAAAATTTTATTACAAAATGAAAGCATATATTTTGCCAAAAAAAGAAGGAAATACTTGAATTATGACACATCCAGATGTCAACAACTGCCTGTTTTTTATACTCGGGAGTCGAAGCATACTTTGATTTTAACACCGATATACAGCTTTTTCAAAAATTACTATCCCTACAATTATAGAGATACAGACCAGAGGTGGGTTTTAGCAGGTTCTGACCAGTTCTGGAGAACTGGTAGCAGTAATTTTGAGTAGTTGGAGAACCGGCAAATACCACTTTTGACTGACAGACGCTCATTACCGGACTCCATAGTGTCATCCCCAAAACCCCAACACTTTACCCTTAGATTATCCATGGTTGACCTATCCAGATTCCTAAGAGGTCAGTAAGGGGCAAGTACAAGTGCACAAGAGTGCCTTCCATCCCCTGTCCTATTGCTCTCCTATATCTCCTGTACCTTTCCTCTATTCCTATATCTCTTATTCTATTCTTTCATTGATATGTTTTATTCCTATATCTTCTCTTCTATTCTCTCTTAGATATATTTTTCTATGAGTATATCCTCTATAACCTTCGTTAGGTATTTTACTATGTGTATACCCACTAAAACCCTCATTGTGTATTGGACAAAATCAATCAATGCCTGGAGGCTGGGGGATGGATGTCAACAAACTCAAACTCAACCCAGACAAGATGGAGTGACTGTGGGTCTTGCCTCCCAAGAAGGACAATTCCATCTGTCTGTCCATTACCCTGGGGGAAGAACTATTGACCCCCTCAGAGAGGGTCCGCAACTTGGGCGTCCTCCTCGATCCACAGCTGACATTGAAACATCATCTTTCGGCTGTGGCGAGGAGGGCGTTTGCCCAGGTTCGCCTGGTGCACCAGTTGTGGCCCTATTTGGACAGGGAGTCATTGCTCACAGTCACTCATGCCCTCATCACCTTGAGGTTCGATTACTGCAACGTTCTCTACATGGGGCTACCTTTGAAAAGTGTTCGGAAACTTCAGATTGTGCAGAATGTGGCTGCAAGAGCCATCGTGGGGCTTCCTAGATTCGCCCACATTTCTGCAACACTCCACGACTTGCACTGGCTGCTGATTGGTTTCCGGTCACAATTTAAAGTGTTGGTAATGACCTTTAAAGCCCTACATGGCATTGGGACAGAATACATCTGGAACCGCCTTCTACCGCACAAATCCCAGCGGCCGATAAGGTCCCACAGAGTTGGGCTTCTCCGGGTCCCGACGACCAAACAATGTCATTTGGCGGGCCCCAGGGGAAGAGCCTTCTCTGTGGTGGCCCCGTCCCTCTGGAATCAACTCCCCCCAGAGATTAGAACGGCCCCCACCTTCCTTGTCTTTTGCAAGTCTCCGGAGAGGGGCGGCATACAAATCTAAGTAATAAATAATAAATAAATAAATAAATAAATTACTCAAGACCCACCTTTGTCGCCAGGCATGGGGGAGTTAGGATATTCCTTCCCCTAGGCCATTACAAGTTAGGTATGGTATGTTTGTGTGTATGTTTGGTTTTTATAATAAGGGTTTTTAGTTGTTTTATTAAATTGGATTGTTACATGTTGTTTTTCATCATTGTTGTTAGCCACCCCGAGTCTGTGGAGAGGGGCGGCATACAAATAAATAAATAAATGAATGAATGAATGAATGAATGAATAAATAAATAAATAAATAAATAAATAAATAAAATAAAAAACACACACACCATCTATTCTCTGCCTCTTGAGTCCCAGCTGGTCTAGAGGGAATGGAGATTTTGCAGTATTCTTCCATTGGAGTGCGGTGGGAATGGAGATTTTATAGTATCCTTCTCCTGCCATGCCCACCAAGCCACACCCACAGAACCAGCAGGGGAAAAAATTGAAACCCACCACTGATACAGACATTATTTTTTCCTGCAGCAGGTAAAGTCAATATTGGCTCACATATACTCAAAACTCCTGTCTTCAGTTCCTGGCATTGTTGATTTCCATGTGTCAAGCAGCAAACTGAGGAAAGCCAACAACACACATTTGGTCCTGACACCCAAAAAGCTTTGCTGCCAGTTGGAGCAGTGACAGTTTTGTATAATCATAAATAATAACCTGCCAGTCATCCCAAACTGAATATCATCAGGATTTTTTAAAAAGGCTACTTCATTTTTACTTAGTTTATATTGGACATATTCATTCATTCCTCAGATAATTTACAGAGAGGAAAATTGCCTTGTAACTATGGCAACTATTACTGACTATGCAGATACAAACCACTTGTAGCAAATGTCGCTACATCAGTGGATAATATTCATTTATTCATATATTATTTCTTAATCAAATATTAAAATAGTTAATGAAGCAAATGATGTGACTTAACCTTTAATACATCCTACATGTGGAAATGTGGAATTCTGATTAGGGCAGTAAAGCAATTTGAGCACTCTTTAGAAATATATAAACAGTGACTGAATCACACATCGATGACTGCTCTGTGATGGGACCTCAGCCAGTTGTGGATAATGTAAGATGGACCAAATGTGTGTGGTTATGAATCCTGCTTGATCATTAAGTGCAACCCAAGACCTATCTATTCATCAAATTCAGAGCAATTTAATGTAATTTTCTTCCAAGGCAGTTTGTGTAGCAAAGATTTTCATCCCACATAATAGGTTGGCTGGCGACATTGGCCACATTGGAGGAGCAGGCAACGTGATTGCTCAGATTAGACAAGGACAAAGCATAATATGCCTTCCATATATAAACATGCAGAGAGGGTCTTTTTACAAAGGTGCAACCCTACCTTTTTTGACCGAAGATGGAATAGAACAGAATGGAATGGAAAGGAACGGAAAGGAACGGAGCAGAGCAGAACAGAATAGAATTTTATTGGCCAAGTGTGATTGTACACATAAGGAATTTGTCTTGGTGCATATTTTTATTTTATTTTATTTATTTATTTGTCAAACAATTATAGGGTGATAATTTGTACATATAAAACATTAGATAAGTAATGATAAAAAGTAGACAATAGAACAGGGACGGTAGGCACAATGGTGCGCTTATGCACGCCCCTTACAGACCTCTTAGAAAGAGGGAGAGGTCAATTGTAGATAGTCTAAGGTTAAAGGTTTTGGGGTTAGGAGTAGAAACCACAGAATCAGGTAGTGCATTCCAGGCGTTGATTACTCTGTTGCTGAAGTCGTATTTTTTGCAGTCAAGTTTGGAGCGGTTGACATTTAGTTTAAATCGATTTTGTGCTCGTGTGTTGTTGCGGTTGAAGGTGAAGTAGTTGTTAACAGGTAGGACATTTTGGTATATGATTTTATGAACTATAAACTATATGTTCTCAGTGAACAGAAAAGAAAAGATAAGTTCATCAAGAATTATAAGGTACAACACTTTATGTTAGTCCAGATACAAATAATTAATCTAATCATATTAGGAACCAGTCAATATAAATGATAAGGATACAAGCAACAAAGTTACAGTGATTCAGTCATTTGTGGGAGGAGATGAGTGATGGGAACGATGAGAAGATTAATAGTAATGCAGACTCAGTAAACAGTTTTACTGAGGAAATTTGAGGAAATTATTTGTTTAGCAGAGTGTTGGGGAAAAACTGTTCTTGTGTCTAGCTGTCTTGGTATGCAGTGCTCTGTAGTGTTGAGGGTAGGAGATGAAGTAGTTTGTATCCAGTGTGCAAGGGGTCTGTAAATATTTTCATAGCCCTCTTTTTCACTGGTGCAGTATACAGGTCCTCAATGGAAGGCAGGTTGGTAGCAATTGTTTTTTGTACAGTTCTGATTATCCTCTGAAGTCTGTGTCAGTCCTGTTGGGTTACAGAACCAAACCAGACAGCTATAGAGGTGCAGATGACAGACTCAATAATTCCTTTGTAGAACTGTATCAGCAGCTCCTTGGGCAGTTTGAGCTTTCTGAGTTGGCGCTGAAAAATATTCTTTGTTATACTTTTTTTTAATGTTTTTGATGTTAGGTGTCCATTTTAAATCTTACAATATGGTTGAACCTAGAAATTTGAAGGTCACTACTATTGCTATTGTGTTGTTTGATATCGTAAGAGTTGGAAGTATGTGTTTATTCATTCGTTCATTCGTTCATTCATTCATTCATTTATTTATTGGATTTGTATGCCGCCCCTCTCCGGAGACTCGGGGCAGCTAACAGCAACAGTAAGACAGCATATAACAATAATCCAATACTAAAAACAATTAAAACCCATTATAATAAAAAACCAAACATACATACAGACATACCATGCATAAAATTGTAAAGGCCTAGAGGGAAAGGGTATCTCAATTCCACCATGCCTGGCGGCAGAGGTGGGTTTTAAGTAGCTTACGAAAGGCAAGGAGGGTGGAGGCAATCTAAGTATGAGTGGAATTCTCCTAAAGTCTACCATCATTTCTACGGTTTTAAGTGTATTCGGTTCCAGACTGTTCCAGTCACACCACAAGGTTAGTTGTTCATCTTCCAATTTGTATGTGGATTCATCATTGTCTCGAATGAGTCCGATCACTGTTGGGTCATCTGAAAATTTCAGTAGTTTAACAGATGTATCATCAGAGATGCAGTCATTGGTATAGAAAGAGAAGAGAAGTGGAGAGAGCACACAGCCTTGGGTGACCCCTGTACTAATGGTTATGTGATTCTGCTTAGCTTCACCTGCTGCTTCCTGTTTGTTAGGAAGCTTATGATTCACTTACAAGTGTGTCCAGGTACTGCTAGCTGGTTCAGCTTAGTTAGTGTCTAGAGTGATGGTATTGAATTCTGAACCAAAATCTGCAAAGGGGACCCTTATGTAGGTCTTTGGAGATTCAAGATGTTGTATGATGTAGTGCAGAACCATATTAACAGCATCATCTGTTGATCTATCTAATTCAACCTTTGGTCATACAATAGGCCATCAAACTGTTTAAATTAAAATTAGCTTTTTGGTGGTGTTCCCTGTCGCTAGTGTATCTACATATTCAGGACACATCAGAGCTAGTAATTCTGGAATGTAAAAATCTCCATGACTATTAGATGGCAGTCAAAAATTACAAAAAAATGTAGCTTTCTGCTGCTCTCTAATTGTAATATGTAGTGTACTTAGGCACATTAATTTATTCTAAAAATGCACAGTGGACATATCTAATGAACAATTAGTATTTTTTTCAGAATTTAATAATAAAACAGATTTTAATCCAAATTGCTGGTTATGAATACTTTTAAACCTATTTTTGTCATCTTTGGCTCAAATATTCTTTTATTTAAACAAACAGTTTTTTATTTAGTTGATCTTCATGGCTTTGTGGAAGTGTTATATGCAAAGTGCAAGAAGGAAGTACATTGCTCATAATAGCAATCATCTTTCTATTGTTCAAATGTTGTTATTCACAACTGCAGTTTCATTTGATTTTTTTTCTTAAAAGTGAGGGCACACTATTTGTGGAGGGGGAAAGAGGGGAGTGTTTATTGATGGATGTTATCTATCTTTTCTAGGATGTAGAAAACAGTTTCTCCCCGAGGAGAGAAAATGGTGTGATGCCAGTATTTCCAGTTATTTTTCTTTTATTTGTCAAAACGTGTACAAGATAATAGATATGGTATAAATATAAACAAAAAGCAAAATAGGTATAGGTAAATTTGGACAATAGACAGTAGGGCAGGGATGGTAGGCACAATGGTGCACTTATGCACACACTTACAGACCTCTTAGGAATGGGGTGACTGTAGACAGTCTTCTAAGATTAAAGTTTTGGGGGTTTGGGGAAGAAAACACAGTCAGGTATTGCATTCCATGCATTGATCATTCTGTTGCTAAAGTCGTATTGTCTGCAGTCGAGTTTTGAGTGTTTACATTGTGTTGTTGTGATTGACGCTAAAGTATTCATTGATCTGAAGGACATTATGGTAGATGATTTTATGAAGTACATTTAGATCAAATAGAAGGTGATGTAGCCCTAGGTTTTCTAAGTCCAAAGTTTCAAGTCTGATGGAATAAGGTATTCTGTTGTGAACAAAGGATTCTTCTTGTGAAATATTTCTGGACTCTCTTAATTGTATTAATGTCTGATATGCAGTGTGGGTTCCAGAGGGGTGAGCTGTATTTGAGGATTGGTCTAGCAAATGTTTGGTATGCTCTGGTTAGCAGTTTAATATTGCCAGAGAAGAAGCTACGCAAGATTAGGTTAACAACTCTTAGTGCCTTTTTGGCAATGTTGTTACAATGGGCACTTAGGTCATTAGATATGAGTACTCCAAGGTCATTGACAGAGTGAGGGTCATCTACAGGGTTGTGTCCTCCAAGTTTGTATTTTGTGTTCTGATTCTTTTTGCCAATGTGTAAGGCAAAGCATTTATTGGTTGAGATTTGAAGTTGCCATTTACCAGACCATTGTGATACATAGTCAAGGTCTTTTTGAAGGGTAGAAGTATTGTCGGTGCTGTTGAATAGTTTAACATAATCAGCAAAGAGAACAGTTACTTATAATATGATCACAAAGGTCGTTTATGTAAAGAATGAATAGTGTTGGTCCATAACGCTGCCTTGAGGGACACCACTGTTGACAGGCGCAAGATTTGATAGTGCACCCCTATTTTAACCATTTGTTGTCTGTTTGACAAGAATGCAGTTATACAATCATAAAGGGGTCCAGAGATGCCATAAGATTTTAGTTTTTGAAGTAATTTGTCATGTCCTACTGAATCAATGGCTTTACAAAAGTTTATGTAAACTGCATCTAGTTGATCAAGTTGAGAAGTCCATATGTTTTTGCAGTGTAGGATTTGCAGGTTAGCAGTTAATTTTTTTCTGAAACCAAATTGCTTCACAAATTGTGCCCCTCCCCTTCCAGCCACTCCTTGTCATCCCTGGCCTCAACGTATCTATAGTTCTGTAAAATGTAGTTCACCTTTTTTCAACTTTATTATCTTCCTCTACATACTCTAGATGTACTTTCATGGACCACTGAAAGGAGGAAATGGCTCACATGATTTGCCCAAGAGTGTGATAGACAGATCACAAAATAAACTTTTGAGGAGCTGCCACAAAGTGGGATTTTTAAAAAAATGTATTTTCCAAAGAAGCAGAAGGCAGAACAAAAAACAATGGATGGAAACTGAATAAAGAGAGAAGCAACCTTAAATTACGGAGAAACTTTCTGACAGAGAGAACAATTAACCAGTGGAACTGCTTGTCTCCTGAAGTTCTATGTGTTTGATCACTGGAAGTTTTAAAGAAGAAACTGGACAGCCATTTCTCTGAAACGGTATACAGTTGTCCCCCAAGGTCTCTTCTAAGTGTTATTTTGTTATTCTGATACTTTTCCCAGGCCCTCCACTCAGATTTTGGCATTCTCAGCCTGAGCAGGGAGTTGAACTAGAAGACCTCCAAAGCCCCTTTCAACTCTGTTATTCTTTTATTCCTGAGCTAAGTAGCTAAAACCCTCACTGGGATCCTATCTCCTTTGCTCCCTCTGGACTAACGAGTTAAAGAGCTGCCTATAGACATTCATTTTAATAAGATTTTTTAGAAACCTGCCGTTAAAAGTTTTCATGTCTTCGTACTCTGAAGACCCAATTTCATTTGGAATTTAATCCCAAAATGATTGCCCTTTTGGCATTTCTCTTGATACTTCTCCAAAATGGCCAAAAGCCACATCTCTGTCTCTCTCACTCTCCCTCTCTCTCTCACACACACACTCAATTTAAGCAAATTCCCTTGTCTTGAAGACCTTAGAATCATAAGCTAGAAGAAGGTACCTTGGAGGTCTTATAGTTCAAACCTCTGCTCAAGACAGAAAACCTCATACATACTTGTGGGTTCACAGATATCCCATCTTTGGCTGTAAGAACTGCAGGGAGATTTCCCAGCCACACATTTCCTCCTCCCGCCACCCATGCAAGGTGGGAGGCACAAGAGAAAGCACCTGGTCTGGGCACACAGCCCTCCACAACAGAGCTTTTGCTTGGACGAACTGATCTGTCCCAAAGGTGAGCTCCAGAGCGACAGTGGCAGTAGAAAGTGAGCTCCAGAGTCGTGGTGGTAGTGGCAGCAACAACAGGCATAAGGCAAGCTCCAGAGTGGTGGCATAAGGTGAGCTCCAGAGCAGTTGCTGTGGCAGCACACTGTGAGGCCGGTGGGTGTCCTGGGGCTGCTTGTGCTCATCACCGAAGGTGAGCCCAAAAGCAGCATGTCCCCCCATCATGGGCTGGATCGAAGGTAGAGGGGAAGGCAAGCAGGTGGCAGTCACCCAGAGGCTCCACGTAAGCTGAGCGCACCAGTCCCAAAAGACAAGCGAGCCTTACCATGTCCCTCCAAGATTCCATGTCCCTCCAAGGTAGCTCTTCCCCTGAGCTCAGGGGGTCTCCATCCCCCATGGTCTGTATCAGACTTACTTCCAAAACTTCCATACACCACTGCCAGCCTGAACATCCTGCCCTTCAGGTCCCAATGGGTCCAATACATGGCTGCCCATGAAGGTAAGGCTGAGGCGGGCAGCCCTTGGGAGAGATGCCATTTAACACATTAACAGACTTGGAAGGGACCTTGCAGGTCATCTAGTCCAACCTCCTACCCAAGCAGAAGACCCTACATCTGCCTCTACCTAGGATCGAACTCACAACCTCCTGATTTATTTATTTATTATTTATTACTTAGATTTGTATGCCGCCCCTCTCCGAAGACTGATTGTGGGGAAGACCTCCACCTCTAGACCATAGCAGCTCAGGCATGATGGGGCCAAGACTGCTGCTCTGTTGTGGTGCATGCATGCAGCCATGGGACATTCACCCGCCCTCCCAGAGTGGCAGTGGCAGTGAGTGCTGTCCCCATTAGCGTCTGAAGGTCAGGGCATGCAAGGAGGTGCATGGAAAGTCAGAGCTCCTCGAGGCCTTCAGGACAGATCAAGTCATCTAAGACTTTTTATTATTATTATTATTATTATTATTATTATTATTATTAATTGGATTTGTATGTCCCCCCTCTCTGTAGACTCGGAGCGGCTAACAACAGTGATAAAAAACAGCATGTAACAATCCAATATGAAAACAACTAAAAAACCCTTATTATTACTTTGCTCCCCAGGAAGGGCTCCATTGTGGAGGGCTGTGTGCCCAGACCCAGCCTTCTGTCTCAGGCTTCGAGAAGTGATAGAAGGCAGGGAGAGAAAAAAAAAGAAGAAGAAGCTCAAATTCATCCAAATATAATTAGCCAAGAACAAAAAATAACCTACTAAGTCCTATTAAATACCAAAGGAAGTCTAAAAACTAGAGAAAGACTTAAAGAGGAAGGTATAGTAATAGATTGGCTTCCATAATACCAAATTCAAAGTAGATATAAAAAGGACTTGGTAAAATTCGGAATATGTAATAAACAAAATGAAATAGACAAAATATTGACAGGATCTGACAAAAAATTTATAACCAAAATGTATATTTATCTATTAAATTATGAAAACATCGAAGAAATTGTTAAACCTAATATGATATCCTGGATGACTAACTTTGGATATGCAATTCAGCCAGAAGACTGGGAAAAACTATGGTCAGTTAACTATAAGATGACTTTGTCAACACCATATAAAGAAAATCTTTATAAAATGTTCTTCCGATGGCATTACGCGCCAGCGCGCCTAGCCAAAATGAATGTAAATATTAGTAACAAATGTTGGAAGTGTAAAAAAGAAGTGGGAACATACTACCACATATGGTGTCAATGTAACGAAGCAAAAAAATTCTGGATTCGAATTAGGACATGGATGGAAGAAATATTGGGCTATAAAATTGAGATAAAACCGGAAATGTATTTATTAGGTATAATTAGAGGCAAACATAGCAAAGAAAATTACTACTTAATAAATCACTTACTTACTGCTGCAAGATTAGCATATGCACAAGTCTGGAAACAAGATAAGATTCCAAACAAAGAAACGGTAATTAAAAAAATATTAGACTGCACCAAATTTAGCAAATTAACGTATGAGATTCAAAACCAACAAAATAAGGACTATTACAAAGTGTGGGGAAAAAATTACAACTGGGTGGAATTTAAGAAAAAGGTATAGTAAATAGAATTGTTAAAAAATAAATTTTGTAAATACATCAAGTGTAAATGTTTAATGTTGTATTGTTTGATGTCTAAATGTTTGTAAGTCAAATAAAATTAAAAAAAAAAAAGAAGGCAGGGAAAGAGAAGGAGTAGGAGGCAGAGGGAGAGGGAAATGGGAGGCTTTGGAGATGAGCCCCCTCCCCAGTCCCACTTCCCCGAGGGAGCACTTGGCTGCCTTGAGATTTCTGCTGCTCGTTGGAGAAGGCCAAGGCAGCTGGGTGAATCTAGGTGAGTGAGGAGGAGCAGAGATTGGTGAAGGAAGGCAGTTGAGGCAGAGAGCTGGGCTGTGGCTACCGCATGGTAGGCTGCAGCAGAAAGCAGGCAAGCTGTCTGGGCCACATGGGAGGCAGCTAGTCCATGACTCATGCCTTACTTGCAAGCTTACCCAGGCAGATCAGGGCCACTCATCTGGGCAACAGGGAGAGTGCTATGTGGGATGCAGCTGCGGCAAAAGGCAGGTAAATTGGCTGGCCTACAGAGAGCGTATGGTCGAGGCAAGAGTGGGAGCCAGACAGAGAACAACAGCAGCAATGCCTTGCAAGTGGGAAAGATGAGATGTGATAGGGCAGGGAGGGGTGTGGCCAGCCAATGGTGAGATTTGCTGGTTCTCCAAACTGCACAAAATCTTAATAACCAGTTTGCTCAAACTGATCCAAGCCATCTGAATCCCACCCCTGGAAAGAGAATTTTATTGGAGATTGTCTCCATTATTTGAGGCATCTCTCCTCTTCCTCTTACTTTAGCATACAGCCATCTTAGCTAGATTGATAACTGGGTGCTTCTCTTTAAAATTGATATTCAGAAGCTTTTGTGTGTCGTATCCCAAATAGTGAGTTGATTGCTTGAATGCTTCCTTGTTTTTACAAGCCATTATCTACCCATCATAACAATAGGGAATGGGAAAGAACCAGTAACAATTTCTTATTCTCTTGCCATGATTTTCATTTCCCAGGACCTGCCATAGCTGGGCAATGTGAAAAAATTACTCTCTCACTTTTATTTTCTTTTTTGCTTTCTCCTATTAGTTAGTTGAAAGAACTGGATGATTGGTTGGTGTTGTTTTCAGAAGGTTTCCTGATTTTCGAGACCAGCAGCAGTAAAGGCAATTACAGATCGATTTCTGCCTTAAGTGGCTGGGGAGCAAAAAGACCCTTTTGGTGTTGAAGTACCTTTCAGGCCTAGTAAGATAAATGCTGAGCTTTACTCTTTTGTTTCCTCCATCCCTCCATATACACACTTTTTATAGTTATGTCCTTAGAAAACATACCAAAAGGAGACAGACACTAAACTGTTTTCCTATCAATAACTCTCCTTTTGTTTCTGTTATGCTTGAGATATTCTTCTGTGGAAAGGTAAATATTTACTTTTAAAACAAATATTCAAATACATTTACTTTTTATGTTTTCAATAAATGAGAGAAACTTCCATGGAAACATATTTTGAACCAGGCTGGGTATCACTTCATTGTGAAAGGCTATTGTGTTGTCTCCAAGAATACTTATTCTGCAGGTTAATGACATTGAAAAGATACATTTTATATTGTATATGTATATTCCCCATCACTACTTATCACTTTTTTGTCATAGGTCTTTCTTTTATCTTGGCCATTTAGTGCAGTTTATGAGAGTGAATTAATTTAGCACCACACCAGCATGTTTTAATTTTAATCAACAATGTTTCAATAATTCCAGGCACAATTTGTGTTTTACGAGTCTCTAATGTTTGGTGTTCCTGGAACATGTTCTGGTCTCCGTATGTTTACATTTAGAACATGTATGCACATTTAGAAGGTAAATTCCAGTACATCTGTAAGCTCTCAGGCTGTGAGAGTGTTAATTATGTAAAAAGTGTTATACATAATTAGGAATGAATAACTTCCTGTGAATATAGTGGAACTTGCTGATCTGATCTGGCAATATAGATTGAGGAATGATATCAGCAAATGATAAATGCAGACTTTGTGACAAACACTAGAAGTACAAATAAAAGGGAGGAGGGTGTGACAATTGCCACTGTGACATGGAGTTTCCTGTGCTCTGTGGGAAATTCCGATACCCACTCCGCTTGGGAGACCTGGTTCAGTGAGAACCAGGTCAGAACCACCCTAGAGGGGTGGTAAAGAAGGGAGACATCATCGGGTTTCCTGGGAGGGGTGGCAAACCCCCAGGAAGACAACAAAGAACCCTCGACCAGCAGCACTGGGAAATGACTCATTGTCCTAGCCATAGTGGTTGCATCTGACAGGATCATTAATTTAAAGATTGGATGTCACCTTAAAAGAAGACTAAAGATTAAGTGCTGGAGAAAAGAACAGAAACTAAAGTTGATGAGTTACATTGCTTTGAGATGAAGTTTTGAGACTTTTTTACAAAGTAGGGGGGAAAAGGAGAACAAAAGATAAAAAGGAGGTAAAGCAGCTTCTCAGTGTATAGAATATTAATAGAAGATTATTGAGGAAATACATGAAAGGAGTGATAACTATAGCTCAGTTTAGAGAATTTATTGAAGCTTTCTTAAATGGTTGGAATTTTGTTCATTTGGATTTGGCTGAAAGAATATTTAAAGTATTTTAAAGTATTTTGCTGAATGGGAAAACTGGAACTTTCAGATTATTAAAGAGGGACATCTGCTGGCTGGAATTATTACAATTGCTTCAAGTGTGGAAGATTTTCGAGGCTATTTGAATAGCTGCTGACCTTCAATTGAGAATTGTTTGGGAACTACCTGAGAAAACATGTGAGAATTGTTTTGGAACTGTCTGAGAAAATATAAAATAGTGGATGACTTGTTTTGGCTTCAAAGAAAAAATTGCTTCCATTTGTTCAAACTAAAATCAGGCTAAAATTCAGACTAGGATGAATATGGAAGTATTAACGATTCAAAATGGATATTACTCTTAAAGCAAGATGTGACTAGTTATAATAGGCTGCAAAACAGAAATCTGTTGACAGCTGGACTGATTGAAAAAAACTTGTGCACTGTGGCTTTGCAATTTTAACAGTATGGAGGCAGGGGACTTTAAAGACATTGTTGATTGCTGTAAGGATTTATAAATATGCTTCATGGAGTGATAAAAAAAATAGAGAAAGTATTAAAAGACAATAAAGACTTTGGAAGTACAATAACAAGGAATGGAACTGGAATGAATCTGAAACAAGAGTCAAGCAGACAAGAGAAAGAAGCAGAAGAAGCAGTTCAAATGGAGAATTATAGCGAGTTTCAATATGAGATGAAAGAAGATATTAGAAATTGACAGATTAATGATTTCACTGAAATGTATGACAATTATGATGACCACACTGATTTTAACAATAATAAAAAGAGAAAAGGGGAAGGAAATAAACATTGGATAACTCAATTTAAAAATGAAAATAAGGAGAAGGGATTAAAAGGAGCTGAAAGAAAAGTGATATTAATAATAGTTAGAAAGAGGAGAAAAACAGAGATAGTAAGAAGCAGGGGGTTGAAAGGAAAAAGAAAGGAAAGAAGAAAAAGGAGAAAAAAGAGGGGAAGAAGTTGGGGATATAAGGCTGCAAAGAAAAAAGAAGGGGAAGCTAAGACTAAGTGGGTGAAATTTTAAAGAAAATGGTTGATTCTTATTTGACTATTTGTTTATTTTCTATTATAAAATGACTTTATTTTGTTTAAATATATAATGGAATATATTTATGAGCATAGTGGAGGTTTACAATTAATATTTTAATGTTTACAATTAATATATATTGGTAGTCCTAGAGGGAAAGAATTACATTTAGTAGTGGACTTGATCTTTTGATCTTATTTGATCTTTAGAAATTTGGGATTTTGAATGATTAATAGTTGATGATGAGAATTAATATTGATATTGATTAATTCCATTTAAGAATTTAAACTTAACATAAGTATTTAAAAGTAATCATATAATGAAGCCTTAACTTAGGATATGATTATATTATAGTTTGGTATAAATTGGATTTGTGCAAATAAATTTATAATTATATATTTGTAACATTAGAGGGGAAGACAGAGTATATGAATAATTAATCTGTTTAAGTTTTGAAATTTGAAGAATATTTATCTTCTCCTTTACCGTAAAAGTTATTGGAACTTTAAAGAAAATGCTTGATTGTCATTTGACTATTTGATTATTATCTGATTATTATAAAATGACTTTATTTTGTTCTTAATATATAATGGAATATATTTATGAACATATTGGATGTGTACAATTAATATTTTTGATTTGATGGATTAAATTAAAATTTTTAAAATACATATTGGTATTTCTAGAGGGCAAGAATCACAATCAGTAATGGGTGAAATGATTTAATTTTTTGAAATTTGGGATGTTGAATGATTAGTTGATGACGAGAATATTGATTAATTTCATTTAAGAATTAAAAAGTAATTAATTATATAATGAAGCAAAAACTTGGAATATTACAGTTTGATACAAACTAGATATATGGAAATACATTTAAAATGAGATATTTATTTATTTTATTTATTAGACTTGAAACATTAGAGGGGAAGACACTGTGTATGAATAATTAATCTCTAAGTTTTGAAATTTGAAGAATATCTGCCTTCTCTTTTACTCTAAAAGATATTAGTTATATCTAAGATAAAAAATATTTACTATGAATTGATATTTCACTATTGAAAATAAGCAATCATGAATTTTTAGGGGCATTTAGTTATGAGAAAATAGGGGTTTAGAAAAAGGAAGAATGAGTAAGGAAGTAAGTAAATGAATGAAGCACAGAGGCGTTGATTTATTAAGCAAGAGAGAACAATTAGCAGAGGAACAATTAGCAGAGGAATTGCTGTTTTATGGTTGGTTGGTTGGTTGGTTGGTTGGTTGGTTGGTTGGTTGGTTGGTTGGTTGGTTGGTTTAGTTTATTTATTGGTAGGGGCCAAGAGGAGCTTTTATTTATATATTTTTTTCAATAAAGTTTTTTTTATGTTTTCCTCCACATCAACAACATCCATTACATACATTGCGTATACCTTCAATAAAAATCAATATACATACCTTATCGCTTAAAAACAATAGAACAATCACCTAAGTTACATTTCAGTTTTAATTTTATTATTTAATCCATCTCAATCTTCCCTCTCTCCACTCCCCTGTTTCTATCTCAGATAGCTATTCCACCTCTTGTACCTACTTTCTTACACCTTCTTTCCCCTTTCCTACAACTATCTTCTCCTCCCTCCTTCCTTCTCTACCTCTCCTTCTACTCTCTTCCCTTCCTCCTCTTTGCTTCCTCCTTCTCTACCTCCCCTTCTACTCTCTCTCCTTTCTCTCCTCTTACACCCTCTAAATCCATCCTGAGTCGATGTAATTACACAATTTTTTTCTTCTTATTTTTTCTCCCCACTGAGAAAAAAAACCCCATTCATCATATACATAAATAAACTTAGTAAATATATATCAACTAATAAATATCATTAATACTTCTTAATTACATATCTATTACTCTTGATATATGTCTTGTTTGGAAGTTGTTTCCATTTCTTCTTTTCCTTTAGCAAGCTATGTAGACCTACGTTGCAGACAAGAACTGCAATGACAGGCATCAAGTGACGTTGTCAATGATTTCAAAGGCAGCATTAGTCATACTAATATTAATTCAAATAATGATGACCATACTATTAATAAATTATAAGCAGAGGAAATGGCTATAATTATTATCCTAGTAATGGCACTGATAATAATTTGCAAAAGAACTGCTGGGACCATAAAATAGACAAAGCAATAGAAAAAGAAAAGGCTAAAGGACTCTGGGCTTTAGAATTCAAGCAGACAGGCAACTAGTAAATAGAAACATTAGGACAGGGGATGGAAGGCACTTTGGTGCACTTATGCACACCCCTTACTGACCTCTTAGGAATTGGGAGAGGTCAACAGTGGATAATCTAAGGGTAAAATTTTGGGTGTTAGGTGATGATACTACAGAGTCTGGTAGTGAGTTCCATGCATCAACCACAGTACTTGGTTACTAGTCGTATTTCCTGCAGTCACATTTAGAGCGGTTTACAAGTTTATATCTGTTGTGTGCTCATGTGTTGTTGTGGTTGAAGCTGAAGTAGTCATTGACAGGAAGGATGTTCTAGCAGATGATTTTATGGGCTATGCTTAGGTTATTTTTAAGATGACGTAGTTCTAAGCTTTCTAAACCTAGCATTGTAAGCATAGTTCCCTCTAAGTTGAGCAGTGAGCAATCGCTCACTTAAAAATCATCATCAACTCAGAGTTTTCCAAACCTGCCCAGAAGCCGAGAGGGAAAGAGTGAGAGGGAAGGAGAGAGAGAGGAAGAGAGGAAGAGAGAGAAACAGATAGAAAAAAGAGAGGAAGGAAAAGAGAAAGAAAAAGAATGGGAGTAAGGAAGAGAAAAAGAAAATCAAAATCTAGTTTGAAACTAGCTCAACTATTTAAGTGGCATTTTGATATTGATAGAGTTGCCCTATTATGAGCTCACTGTTATAGATACACAGTACAGTATTTTATTTTGAAATTCTCTGAGGCAAAACAGGGTGGGTTTTTTATTTATTTATTTATTTGTTTGTTTGTTTGTTTATTTATTTATTATTTCTGTGCCGCCCAGTCCCAAAGGGACTGCCGCTCAGACACTATACTTTTCCGCCCACCCCCCAAAAAAATTAGAGGGAACACTGATTGTAAGTCTACTTGTGCAGGGTATTTTGTTACGAATGGAGGAGTGGAGGGCTCTTCTAGGAAAATATCTCTGGACCACATAACACATGAGACTCATAACCCATCAGACTCAACAATTGTCAGTAAGAAAGACAAAAAAAGTCTGGCTATTGAGTGTTGCAGTACCTAGAAACAGCATAACAAACAGGGGGGGGGGAAGAAAAAAAAGAATATAGAGCCTCAGTGGTTAGAGTGCAGTACTGCAAGCTACTTCCGCTTATCACGGGCTGCCAGTAGTTTGGGAGATTGAATCTCAGTAGCTCAAGGTTAAATTCGACTTCCAAGGTAGATAAAATGAGAACCCAGATTGTTGGGGGCAGTATACCTACTCTCTGTAAGCCTCTTAGAGAGGGCTGTAAAGCACTGTGAAGTGGTATATACTAAATGCTATTGCTATTGCTAACTGGAGAAGATAACAAAATACAAAGAACTTCAAATGGAAATAGAACAACTGTGGCAAAAGAAAAGAAAGGTAGTTCCAATAGTAAAAGAGGCCTCAAAACAACTGGAGAATCACTTGAATATTATTGGCATTGACAAATTCATCATCAATCAATTGCAAAAGGCCGCTTTACTTAGAACAGCTTAAATCCTGAGATGATACATTCACATTTGCCTATCTCAAAAGGTCCCCCCTCACCTCTTTTGGACCCAGCAAGCCTCCCTACAGTCCCCCTGGGGGACAAAAGGAGAACAGGGTGGACCCAGGAAGCAGGGGTGAGTTCTAACTTACCTCGCTGCCAGTTTGCTTCTTCCCATGCCCCATAGCAAAAAAACCCAACCCCAAAGCCAAAAAAAAGCTGCTGACTGCATTCACAGTATCAGAACTCAGCTTCTGCACATGCTCAGAAGGATTTTTTTTAAAAATGGTAGTCACAGACCAGCAGCGACCAATCCAATTTAGTGATATCATTGCGATGTCACTATCAGGTCGTTACCGGTTCGGCCGAACCAGTCTGAACTGAGAGGAACAACCCCTGGAGCAATATGGAGAAATCTATAACACAGATAAATAGTAGAACTAAAGACTGCTTGGCAGTATTATTAGTGCATCTTAATATGGCCTCAGTTATAGTCCAAACCAGACTAGTAAGGATCTGGAATGTAACATCATTAAAAACTATCCAGACCACCAGCGGCGCAAAATCTTGTTACCCAGATGCCTGTCAAAATATCCAGTTTGATCATATGACAAATTTCCATCAGAAATTGATAGCTTAGTCTCCTTTCTGGTATACTTTAGTGTGAATACTGTATGCTCAGTCATAAATACAGTACCTTCAGCCTCATTTCTAAATAAGACTGAAATGTTTCTTTTAAAAAAAAATCTACACACGTTTGCATTTAAATTGAATGCATATCTCTGTAAAAGAGACATTTTAAAATACAAAATTTAAACCAAGATCTGTTTCGTAAAATTCAGGGAAGTGTGTTCCTTTGGGAAGTAAAAGTGGTCTAAAGACCAAATTAAAAGCAAGATCAAATCAAATGCTCATCACAGCTATAATTTACTTCTTCATGTCTATGTGGTTTGTTGTTTTTGTTTTAAAGCTCTGTTTTAAACCAGAGATCCCCAAGCTTCTGGATCACATCTGAAATTTTGACAGAATGTTATGCATAGTCTCACATTAGGGCATGGCAACCACACAATGGCCATTGACCCATTTTGTTTCTCCAAAATACCCTGTAAATTTATATGGTCTACATAACATTGTTGTGCTTGAAATTGGTGTCTTGCTTTACAAACTGATATTTCATTATTCCATTCAATGCTGTAGTTATATATGTACAGTATATATGCAGTGAAGGGCTACCACAATTTTTACTACCACACTGTGGGTGTGGTTTATGCAGGACGCCCTGCATTTTCTTTCAATATCTTTCAGTGCAAATTGAGTGTTCTGGGGTGGAGCTCCATTTTCGCTACCCCACTGCGTTCCCCCCACCCAAACATATATACAGGGATGGGCAGCAGGGGGGTTGTTCTCTTTTTTTTCCTATGCATTGGGGGGGGGGTTGTATATTTTATATGCTTTAGCTTTTTTAAAACTCTCAATAAAAATCTTTTTTAAAAATGTTAAAAATGTTATTCCATTAATTTTTGAATTAAATTATTAAAATTAAAATTTAATGTAATTAATTAAAATTTAATTTAATTTAAATTTCAAAATATTTAAAAATTAAAATCAGGTCATGTATTGAATTTGCTGAGAGGCAAAAAATACAGAGCTGGAAGGGATCCTGGAGGTCTTCTAGTCCAACCCCTGTTTGTTTGTTTGTTTGTTTGTTTGTTTGTTTGTTTGTTTGTTTGTTTGTTCGTTCGTTCATTCATTTATTTATTTATTTTGTCCAATACACAATGAGGGTTTTAGTGGGTATATATCTATACATAGTAAAATACATGGTGAAGGTTATAGAGGAGATACTCATAGTAAAATATATTTAAGAGATAATAGAAAAGAAGTTATAGTAATAGAACATATCAATGAAAGAATAGAATAAGAGATATAGGAATAGAAGAAAGGTATAGGAGATATAGGAGAGCAATAGGACAGGGGACGGAAGGCACTCCAGTGCACTTGTACCCGTCCCTTACTGACCTCTTAGGAATCTGGACAGGTCAACCATAGATAATCTAAGGGTAAAGTTTAGGCAGAAGGCCCTGTCTGAACAAATGGCTGTCCACTCTCTCCTTTTAAACCCTCTAATTATGGAACACTCACAACTTTAGAGGCAAGCTGTTCCACAAATTGATTGTTTTCATCAATAAGGCTACTTCTGCTGATGACTGGTTGCTAGCAGTTTGACAGATTGAATCTCACCACGGTCAAGATTGACTCAGCCTTCCATTGTTCAGAGGTGGGTAAAATGAGGACCCAGATTGTTGACGATGATATGCTGACTCTGTAAACCACTTAGAGAGGGCTTTAAAACACTGTGAAGCAGTATATAAGTCTAAGTGCTATTGCTATTTCTATTATTTCTACTTTGCTCTTAAAATCTTAATCACCATCTACTTTGCTAGTTTTTTGTCTTAAACAACATAGCATCTGTTTTTGCTAGAACTTGTCTTTTTATCATCCAACATAGCTCCATCTTGGATGTTTTTCCGTACGAAGATTGTTAGAGTTGGTAGATGTTGTGGGAAGTTAGCACCCACCCCCTCCTAGAAAAATGAAATATCCTAGGAAATATTAAAAAGGCAGAATATTATATAGACTATCCCTGTCTGAGAAACAGAGAAACCTGCTTTTCGGCAGGAAAAAGACTCCTTCGCCAATAAAAATTCTATTCTGTTCTGTTCTGTTCTATTCTGTCCTATTCTGTCCTATTCTATCCTATTCTATCCTATTCTATCCTATTCTATCCTATCCTAGTAGCTCCCACTGTTATCAATGTGCCATTAAAGAATGGCCCAGCTCACCACCACCCCCAGTTTGTTAATAGCCTGGACTAGTCTATTCTATATAACAAAGATCTACCTCCTTCACGCAGAACCATAGTAGGAATTGCCCAAAGCTCTTTCATTACATTATCACCCAGCAAAGCTCAGTCAAACCTGAACTCAAAAACACAGTGTACAGAATTGCCCTGTATGACCCCATGAGAGTCTGACCACCAGAGTGCATTTCTTATAAAGGAACAGGGTGTGTATTTACTAAGTTTTGGCAGATGACTGTAATAAGTTTGAATTGAATTGAATATAGGAACATGAAACTCTGAGGTGAGGCCCAGCATTTCTTCCTCTCTCCTTCGACATCCTTGATGCATGTGATCCCCCTTTCCCTGGGACCTCAGACCATATACAAGGGCGAGTATAACCACAGCAACGTATCTATCATCCCTGTCCTAATGTCCCCATGTGTTTGGAACCTGGGGCGGATTCCTATTACTGCCACTACTGGTGCACTGCGTGTGCAGGTTTAGTTATCTTGCATGAGTGCATGGGTCCCAGCATGTTTTTGCTTCTGCTCATGCACAGAAAGCAAAATCTTATGATGGGATGCACGTGCGAGAGAGATTTTGGCAATTTATTTGCTTCCGCACATGTAAGAAAAGTGAAACTGATTGTCGTGAGCTCCAGAAAGATCTCCGGAAATGGAGTGAGTGGGCAACAAAGTGGCAAATGCATTTTAACCTAAACAAGTGCAAAATTATGCATATGTACATGCTTATGTTGTATTTACTCTGTGAGCCACCCCAAGTCATTGGAAATGGGCAGCATACAAATCTAATAAATAATAATAAAAATAATAATAATAATAATAATAATAATAATAATAATAATAATAATAATAATAATATCGGGGCTAAGAACCCCAATTATACCAACCAACTGATGGGGACCAAGCTTTCTGAGACAACCCAAGAAAGATGTCAACCCAGTGTGCAGCAGAAGTAAAAAAGAAAAGCAAATTCCATGCTTGGCATGATTAGGAAGGGAATCGAAAATAGGTCACCAAGTGTTGTATTGCCTGTGTACAAATCGATAGTGAGACCACACTTGGAGTACTGTGTAAGTTCTGGTCACCGAACCTCAAGAAGGACATAATGGAACTGGAAAAGATGCCAAAAAGGGCAACAAGTATGATCAAGGAAATGGAGCACCTCCCTTATGAAACCATGTTTTAACGCCTTGGTATCTTCAGCCTTGAAAGACGGCGTTTAAGGGGTGATTTGATCGAAGTGTATAAAATCATGCATGGGGTAGAAAAGGTGGATAGAGAAAAATTCTTTTCTCTATCATACAATATTAGGACAAGGAGGCACTCCCTAAAGCTCACAGGTAAGGAAGTGAGGACAAATAAAGGGAAATATTTCTTCACCCAGAGGGTCATTGGTTTATGGAATTCACTTCCAGAAGAGGTCATGACAGCTGTCAGCCTGGCTAGCTTCAAGGCAGGATTAGACAGATTCATGGATGCCAAGTGTATTGGTGGTTATTGAAACGGATGTCCACGTGCCGCCTCTATGTTGGTTGAAGCAGGCAGGAATCCCTTGGGTACCATTTGTTGGGGGCCAAGGGAAAGGGAGGGTTTTGCCTTCACTTTCTGCTCAAGATCCCCATGTACAATTGTTGGGCCACTGTGTGACACAGAATGCTGGACTTGATGGGCTTTGGCCTGATTCAGCATGGCTCTTCTTATGTTCTTATGTTAAAAATATACTGGGAGGCATGCGCACGCATGCAAGATAACTCTGACATCCACTACTGTTCGTAACCATATCATATATTCATAACCATGCTCATGTATTCATAATCATGTTTATACTTTCTCTGTAATCTTGTATACTGCCTGCTTGACAGATTAGCTAAATAAATAAAGAAACAAACAAACAAATAAATGCAAAATAATTCTGATCACTGTCAGCAATTCAATCCTGACCAAGTCAAAGTTGACACAGGTTTCCATCCTACTAAGGTGGGTAAAATGAGGCCTCCTTATTGTTGAGGGCAATATGCTGACTCTGTAAACTACTTGGAGAAAGCTGTAAAGCACTGTGAAGCGGTGTATAAGTCTAAGTGCTTATGCTATTACCAAACATTAGCTTAATTTGGAAAGTCAGGAGGCATAAATATTCATGTAATCATCTTTTTTTCCTCCTGTATTTTTTTCCCTTTTTACTTCCCATATTTTGTGTATGTCTGAATTCCAGTGCCTTTCCACAAGAATTCTCAGTAATCAGCTGGGTTTTTTCCCCTCTAGGTACTCATTATTGGGTACATTTTTTAAAATGATGAATGAAATATACTCTCACATCAGAACAAGAGGTAAACCTCCATGTCAAGTACTTGTCAAGTACAACGTAGCTCTTTCTGACTTTGATCCATACATTCATACTGGAGAGATAACAGTTAAATCTCTTTTTATGGATTATCTTTTCATGGAATCCGCTACCAGAGTCATTTTCTCATAGCCTTCTTTCTTCTGAATATTTGATCTCTGTAGGGGGTTATAAATGAACCCAGACATATTTTCATACTCTTTGAATTTATATAAATCTACTATCTGTTTTCTTTATTTGGCTTTTGCTATACAAAATGCTTAGAGACAATTATGTGAAGGGGAGGAGATTCCAAATAGAGCAACAATGAGTCAAAGTAACTGTAAGTAAAACAACTATTTTACATACATAAAAACAGTTACTGATTTTATCCTACTATCATCACTTCAAATGTACCTTAAAGGCAGCCTTCATTTTCTCTACTTGATTTTCTCTAATCTGACAACTTTATTTAGATATTTTTTTAAATATGCTTCTGAGTCAAATATTTGAAAAGAATATTTTTTTTTGGGGGGGGGGGGGAGGTCCTGTCTACTTTTCAGCCAGAAGTGTATATAACGTGAAGACACCCTATCTTATTTCTTTCCTCAAGCCATAAAAAGTAATAGGTATAGCAGCCAATCTTTTGGCTCAGCTATCCTTGAAGATGTCTGGACTTTAGTGACCAGTCTCACTGTTGCTTTAAGAGACCCCAAACCACTAAGGCCTCTGAAAGGTCTTTTTTGTAACCTTACAATGGCAATGCTTAAACTGTACTAATTACATCAATATGAACAAGATGTTTCCAAACTAAATATTGTTCCATATTTTGTCCTAGCATATTTTGTAGTTGTGTTTGGGATAGAATCATGATCACATGAAGTTTTAATAATGTTAGGGCTCTGTCCATAATGGTTGGGTTGGCAATATATAAACCAACAATATGTGTTATAACTGAGCTATGTCTATTTGCTGAGATGTTGCAGACTGCCACAAGAGGGAGCTAGAATTCATAGCTTATTTCTCTGACTCACCCTCTTTGTTTCTATATTGATACATGGACAGAAAACCATATTTAACTCTATCTCTAAAGAAGATTCTGACTTACAACTAATGAGAAATTATAGACCAATTCCTTTATTGAATGTGAATTATATGATTTTTGCTTCAATTATGGCAAGACAATTGAAGAGACTATTGAATTCATTCATTCGGACCAAAATGGCTTTCTACCTAAAAGACAGATAAGAGATAATATAAGAATTGTCTTAAATACGTTGGAATACTATGAAGTTCACTCTGAAAAGCAACTAAGATTATTTTTTCTAGATGCACAGAAGGCTTTTGACAACGTTAATTGGAAATGATGAATTTCAGAGAAAATGTTTTGAACATGGTAATTGTTCCATTCGAAATACTAAGTGATTATTTCAATCCTAGCATTGAATTTAGTGCAACTTACTTATGAGTAAACCAAGTGTTGCCCCCCTCCCGACCCCCAAAATAGCCTGGTCTCCAGTTCAGAAGAGGAACCATCTGCTTTCAGGAGTGTGATTGAGTGAAATGGACTATTATATCTGCACCATGCTTTCCTTTCCTTTTTCACAGACAATCTCTCTCCCTCTCTCATCTGAACAGGTGATTAGACTAGAAGACAGAATAACAGCAAAACAGGGCTGGGAGGGACCTTGAAGGTCTTCTAGTCCAACCCCCTGCTAAGGCAGGAAATCCTATACTATTTCAGATAAGACCTCCAAGGTCCCTTCTGTTGAATATGTTACTAGAAAGGTTGCACAAGTTCAGGTTTTGCACACCTTCCAACTCTGTTATTATTTTAATAAGCTTTTCTTGTTCACTTGAACAAGATACTGAAAACTTAACATGAAATTCACAGCAAGAGCAAAATCTGATATTTTTAATGTACAGTTGGCATATCAGTATCATATCAGAACATAGCTAAATTTTGTTATAGTGCCCATAAAATTCAACAGACTTTTATTATCCATTAATCCATTCACCATGGATTGTAATATTTTATCTTCTTTTGTTTATATATTATCTTTATTTTTACTGTGTCTTTGTTTGCAATTCTGGCCAATGACCTTAATGAAAATATTATTTTCTAATAACTAATAATAATAATAATAATTTATTAGATTTGTATGCCACCCCTCTCCGAAGATAAAATTGCTGTGCAAAATTGCAGGTGTGTTTCCTAGCTGTAACAAAATCATTGCATATATCTATATTGCAACTACGAAATTAAATACCATAATATTAATTTATGCAAGAATTAATAATGCAATTATGCTGAAATATATGTTATGGAATGCCACTAGAGAATTATATTCCAACCATTAATTTATTACATATAGCCAAGTTCCATAGAAGCCAAGATAATGCAAATCCATGTTTTGTAGGCAAAATGTACTGGGAAGGCAAACATTATCCCATCATAAAGTTTTAAAAATTGGATAAAACAAATGTGAAAGAAATATTAGGTGTGTGGAAAAGAAAGATACTAGTTGCTAAGTAAATAAACAGAAAATGACTGGAAAACAGCTTCTATCTAAGCCTTCTTTTTAAAATGATAGAAAAATTGTTTATCCTTTCAATGGGGTGCATTTCAACCATCACAGGGAGACTTCAACAAATGTGGCATTAACATTATTACTCCAGTCCATCAGCCTTGCTCTCTTCCACAATACTGTACTCCATTCTGTTCCAACCTCCAGCTAGAGTTCTAGTTTTTCTTAATATTCAATTAAATCCCTTGGCCAATTGTCATGGGCAGTTCTCATTGAGCTGACCTGGGGATTTGCCATTTTATAATTATTTTGCAATATTATCATTATTGCTATGGTAACCCTGAAGCTGATGAATAATCAGTTTTGCATTTGGGTGGTGTCTCTTTGGCTTTATAAGCACCCATATTCATATTTTGGAAATTTGTACTCATATTTTACAAGCCAAACAAAATTCATCAGCAGGCATTTAGCACTGTGAGCTGTTCCTGTTCTGATCTAGAGCAACCAAACACCCTCCAGTGACAACTTCTTCTCAGGGAAGACAAGCTGATTCAGAAGTTGCATATACAGTTGTTTGTAGGGACATAGAATGGGGGATATCAAAATAGCTTATAATGGTGACCACAATTGCAGTGTTAAAATTGTGAGCATATGTGTAAATAAAGAAGGTGGGTGATCTCCAACCCTCAAAGATAATTTGTCTGTTATTACCATATTTTCAATACATTATTTCAAGGGAAAACAATATTTCTTTCAAATGAATGCTAAATTTACTTAAACTGACTGACCACTTTTATATGGCAAGAACACTTCTGGCAAAAAATCTCTTGTCCCTCCAATGTATCCCATAACCATGACTTCAAAATAAAGAATATAGAAATACTAAATAATACAGAAAGAATGTGAAATGCAATATGTTTACTTTTCAAAACCTATTATGATTTTTCACAAAGAATATTGATCCCAAAACAGTTACCTAAAGCAAGGCAGCTATAAGTGTGCAGAGTCCAAGGCTTCCAATTTCATAATCATACCACTGGTCATATATGGGACCAAAGATCTCTAGAATTTTGCAGACCTTCGTGAAATGTAAAGGTTTTTTTTCAAAGAACAGAACAGAATAGAATTTTTTATTGGCCAACTGTGATGGGACACACAAAGAATTTGTCTTTGTGCATATGCTCTCAATATACATAAAAGAAAATACATTTGTCAAGAATCATAAAGTACAACACATAATGACTGTCATACGGTACAAATAAGCAATCAGGAAACAATCAATATTAATACAAATTGTAAGGATACAAGCAACAAGTTACAGTCATACAGTCAGAAATGGGAGGGCATGTGTGATAGGAATGATAACACTAATAGTAATAGTATTAGTGAATAGTTGGACAGTGGTGAGGGAATTATTTGTTTAGCAGAGTGATGGCTTTCAGGAAAAAAACTGTTCTTGTTGTCTAGTTGTCTTGGTGTGCAGTGCTCTATACCCTCGTTTTGAGAGTAGGAATTAAAAAATTTATGTCCAGGATGTGAGGGGTCAGTAAATATTTTCATGGGCCTCTTGACTTGTGCAGTATACAGGTCCTCAATGGAAGGCACGTTGGCAGTAAATGTTTTTTCTGCCGAAAGACAACATAGTGGACTGGATCCTTTTGCTCTGGCACAGTGATAGAATTCATCAATCCATTTTTTGAAACTTGACAACTGGAGGCAGTGACTTCAACCACTGGAATTCTCTGGGCCAACATCTTAAAACTGCCAACTTTGAAAAACACTAATCTACTGGACCCCTTTGGTTAATATTCATTTATGTGATACTGCATAAATTACCTATCCCAATGTGAAAGGGCACAGGTGCAGCTCTTCTAAGGGTAAAACTCTTCAACATCAGCAATAACCCTGCTACCCTCCAAAAAGACCTTGACTTTGTGTCAGAATGGTCAAACATCTGGCAACTCCAAATCTCAACTAAGAAATGTTCTGTCCTACCCACTGGCAAAAAAGAATCTGAACACCAAATACAAGCTGAATAAATAAGACTTTGCAGACAACCCTCACTCTGTCAAAGACCTTGGAATATTCATATCAAATGACCTAAGTGCCAAAGCCCACTAGAACAACATCGCCAAAAAGCCTTCAAGAGTTGTTAACCTAATCTTACATAGCTTCTTCTCCGGTAATATCACTCTACTAACTCAAGCATACAAAAACGTTCACCAGACAAATCCTTGAATACAGCTCATATTTCTGGAACCCACACCGCATTTCAGACATAAATATATTAGAAAGTGTCCAAAGATACTTTATGAGAAGAGCCCTCCACTCCTCCACTCGCAACAGAACTTGAAAACTTACGCAACCAGACTTGAAATCCTAGACTTACAAAACTTAGAACTATGTCGCCTTCGACCTAAGCATAGCTCATAAAATCATCGGCTATAACATCCTACCTGTCAACGACTACTTCAGCTTCAGTCACAACAATACACAAGCACACAACAGATACAAACTCAAAGTAAACCACTGCAAACTTGACTGTAGAAAATATGACTTCAGCAACCAAGTAGTTAATGCCTGGAACTCACTACCTGACTCTTTGGTTTTGTCACCAAACCCCCAAAACTTTACCCTTACACTATCCACTGTTGATCTCACCCGATTCATAAGAGGTAAGGGATGTGCATAGGTTCATCAGAGTGCCTATCATCCCTGTCCTAATATTTCCCTCTTATAAGTACCCATCTCGTGTATACAAACAGCGTTATTTCTGTGTAATCTAGCAATACGTTCTTGACAAAATAAATAAATAAATAAGTGCACCTGACAATTTGTTGCATAGAGAAAAGGGATTGTTTGTGAACTATTCATTGCAGTTTCCCACCCTTGGTGTCTTTAATGGGACTCCCGATTGTGTATGAATTCTAGGCTTCTTTTTGCCTCTCCTGAGCCCTCAGTAAACACACCATAATAGGTTCTCTCTTTCTTTCTCTGTGCCAGAGCAACAGCAAACAAGCTGGGGGGAAAAAAAGAATTTCATTGAGCCTAGCAGTGATTGCTATAGAGCACTGAAGAGGCGTAAAGCGCTTTGAAATTTTTCATCTTCCTTGTCATCACAAAGAGCTGAGCCTCATAATTTGTCTCCAGCTCCAAAATTACTATGGTAAGTATTCATTGTAGCACTGGTGGGGGTTTTTTTTTAAGAAAAACATGCACACATTCAAATAGGAGGTAATTTCTTCCTTCCGCCACTCTCCCCTCCCATCTATATGTGTACATGCTCGAGAGAGACAGGTTAATTAAGGGTTAACCACTTTAAAGAATAATACTTAGGATTAGAAATAGGATTAACACTTGGGGAGAGGAAATGTTTGACCACTACAGTGTAATGGTAGAGCAGTGCAAATTACAATATCAAGGGAAATATTTACCAAAAGGTGCTGAGCGGGGCCAGGTTTGAAACAGAGATTTAGGTATGATTATTTTCACAGTGTGTAAGAAGTTTTTTTTTTCCAGTGAAAGCTAAAGAGAGGGGGGGAAACAAACAGCCTGCAAGTGTACTTAAAGTAGCAACAACTCCCCCCCCCCCGGGCTGTGTGTGTCTCTATGTGTGTGTATGAGAGAGAGGTAGATCCAAGTTACAGCTCTTTAAGCCAAAGTTTATTTAATGATACCATTATGCGTAATTTACAGCATAAACATCTTAAGCAAAATGTCCATTAATAGTCACGCATTTCTCTGTTCTGAGGCTGTAGGTTTTCTCCTGCAGCATAAGAGCTTTATTTCATTTGCGGTGTAATAGGGTGACACCTACTGGATCCATTCAAAGACTACAAGCTCAGAGTGGGACATGTCAGTAGGAGTAATTAGCTAGATCTGGGATCTAGCCAAAAGGAGAGAATAGTGGCTTCTTAGCCAACCCCTAGTACTAGGTTCACAAAGAGCCTTTTAAGGTTAGCAATAAAAACAACTTTTCTTGATAAGGACCCGTAATTTAATTTTGCCTGGTTTCCACAACTCAGAGGAAGCCTGTTGGCACATTTAGCTAGTAAAGCATTTTATTAAATTATTACTCTGCCATTTTATTTTATTATTTATTTTATTTCTACTTTACAGGCATAAAGAAGCAAAGATAAAATACTGCAATCAATACAAATTAAAGTTGGCAGGAGCCTGTTTTCATTTCAGGGGAGGTTCAGAACTCTGCCAGTCAAAGGGGATGGTTGATTTTATATACTTACAGTACCTTGAATACTATAAAAGGGGAAATTATAGGTTTTGAAACTATGGATTTTAATATTAGAGCAAAATCTGAATACTTCTCTTGTTTTCTGATGTATAGATTTTCCATTCACTATAAATACAGTGATACCTCGTCTTACCAACCCCTCGTCATACAAACTTTTCGAGATACAAAGCCGGGGTTTAAGATTTTTTTGCCTCTTCTTCCAAACTATTTTCACCTTACAAACCCAAGCCGCTCTGCCTCCAGACTTCTGTTGCCAGCGAAGCACCCGTTTTTGCAGTGCTGGGATTCCCCTGAGGCTCTCCTCCATGGGAAACACCATCTCCGGATTTCCGTGTTTTTGCGATGCTTCAGGGGAATCCCAGCAGTGCAAAAATGGGCGCTTCGCTGGAAACGGAAGTCTGGAAGTGGGGTTTCCCAGCGAAGGGAGCCTCAGTGAAATTGCAGCATCACAAAAACACAAAAGTCCAAAGATGGGTTTCCCATGGAGGGGAGCCTCAGGAGAATCCCAAATGTGCAAAAGTGGGTGCTTCGGCTGGCAAAAGGGGTGAGTTTTGGGCTTGCACGCATTAATCGCTTTTCAATTGATTCGTAAGGGAAACATTGTTTTGTCTTACAAACTTTTCACCTTACAAACCTTGTTCCGGAACCAATTAAGTTCATAAGATGAGGTACCGCTGTAGTTGATTTATGATCTGAGAAAGGTGGACAGACCCCTTCATGTCCTCAAGACTGCCCTATCAAATTTTGACCACAAAAATAGTAATTGTCTGCAATGTATTTTACTTTTGTAGGGGGGGTTAGTTTGGCCTTGACTAGATGTAACACCCATGGCCCCCAGACCTGCCAGCCTGCCAAATTGGATACAGTATGCCAAGTGTGGTCTCACCAAGACACTATATAGCAACACTAAAACTTCAATAATCGTGATACTATTCCTATGTTGTATTGTATTTTTGGCAGCTTGCAACACAGTGCTAGCTCAAACTTGCATTTGTGCTCGGTCACCCAGTCTATCACTATCTGGGAAATGTTGCAAAATATAATGTTACAGAGCATGGAAGCAAAAATCACAGTCTTTAGGGATTATTATGTAATTTGAGAGGTTTTAGAACATACTTAGGGTGTCTCAAAAATGACCAAGATGAATACTTATCTAATTACAAAACAACTAACAGCCATTGCTGTTTACAAAGACTGAGCCAAAGAATGTGTTGAAGAGGTTTGCTTTGACTGTTTCATCATAGAATTCTTTGTTATTGGGTCCTTTTAGTGGTGGTGTGGGTCTTGAACCTTTGAGTTTGTTATTTACAAAGTTGTAGAAGGTGCAATTGGATTTGGTGCGCAGAAGGTTTTCCTCTTGTTTGCTGTGATATTTGAAGCTTTCCATCTTTATTTGGTGGCATATATTTTTGTAGCCTGTTTTGTTTTTTCACCAGATTTTTTTTTTTGTAACTTCCTTATTTATATGGGTAGTTTATTTTTCTTGGTTATGGTGGTTGTTAGTGGTATGTGTAGTCTTATAGTTCTTTTGACTTTGAGCAAGAAGATGTTATAGAGTTCGTTGGTAGTGTTACAGCCAGAGAATAGAGTTTGCCAATCAAGAGTTGATTGGCAAACTCGGCATCTATGAGTCCATAGTTTGCTTTTTAAAATTTGTATTTGGGTGTCCCATTATTAAGGTGATTCTTGCAATAGTGTAGATTGAGGCTGAAGTCTATCATGCTGTGGTCACTGTTGTAAAAGGTTTCTTTTATTTGTAGTCCATAAATTGCACTTTTGCTGTTGCAGAATATGAGGTCGAGGCAGTTGTTGATATCTAATGAACCAATTTTGGAGCAGTAGATTAAAACCACTTCTCAAAAATTAGAGTTTCACAAAAGATACGTAACCTTGTTGAACCTAGTGTTTGTCTTTTAAGGGACTCTGGCGTGTTGATATGCATTTTTTAGAGATTTGGAATCCACTCAAATGCTACATTCTGTAGCCTTTATACAGTCTCAAAATGAATATGCATGACCATCATTCAGCATAGAATACAATTTCCCACCCCTTGTAATGATTTTAATCAAGCCTGGTTTGCATTCGTCTCTTTCTTAACATAAAGGCATTTAATCACTCTGAAGGAGGTGGGGAGAATGCCATTCATAGTCCTCAGCCTTGTCTGAATGCCCAGGTTTCTGTCTGGTTCCTTGTGGCAACTTCGATTTCAATGCGCAATTCTTATTTACCGGTGTAACTGTTAGCAGAAAAAGATCCATGTGACTGCTTTACAACTCTTTAGTTTGGACCTTGTGTTTGTACATCAAAATAACATTGAAGCAAACACTCGGAATCAAAGCAGTGTTCTAAGAAATTTGTAAGGTCTCAATTGTGCACAACTAGAAGTCAACAAATTATATGAGCACTGTAGATTCCAGCTGGTTTTGTAGAACTCCATTATATTTTGTACACTGTGTGGTACTGTAGCTTTTGATATTCTTAAAGAACTGACAGCATCTATTTCCTTTCAAAGAGAGCTGCTTTCAATTTAGCAGCATTCAGCAACCTGCAGATTGGAGTCTGCAAGGCACTCTTAAGAATATCACTTTCAGAGGACTGATGTTTTGCAGGTGGTTTTCGCAGAGAACCATGAAACACAGCTGCTGTAAAACCTTTGATGAGCGTAAGTAGAACAACATCAAAAAGTGTGCTTTCTTTTGAGCAAACACATGAAAGCACAGAACTGGCGGACAATGTCACAGCCCAGAATTCATTTCCATTAGCAGGCACAAATCAAGGGGAGGCAGGCTGACTGTTTTATAGATAAAAATGTACATTGCAGAGGAACAGAGACAATATATTAATAAAGATATGGATTGGTTTGAAATGTAATTTGGTCATATTCACAGGGGTGGGGGTTTTTTTAAAGTATTGTCTCCTTGACTATAGGGAAGGAAGAAAGGAAGGAAAGGAGGGAAGAAGGAAGGAAAGAAGGAAAGATTTCCAAAGATCCCTGTCAATTTTTCAGAAGTCACATCTGCCTGTTGATAGTCATTTTTTTTCCATGTTTGGATATAGAAATACAGTGATACCTCGTCTTACAAACTTAATGGGTTCTGGGGCGAGGTTCTTAAGGTGAAAGATTTGTAAGATGAAACAATGTTTCCCATAGGAATCAATGGAAAAGTGATTAATGCGTGCAAGCCCAAAATTCACCCCTTTTGCCAGCCGAAGCGCCCGTTTTTGCGCTGCTGGAACTTCTGTGTTTTTGCGATGCTGCAGGGGAATCCCAGCATCGCAAAAACAAGCGCTTTGCTGGCAACAGAAGTCCGGAGGTGGGGTTTCCCAGCGAGGGGAGCATCAGTGAAATCACAGCATCGCAAAAACACCGAAGTCCTCGAAACCCCATCTCTGGACCTGTGTTTTTGTGATGCTGGGATTCCCCTGAGGCTCCCCTCGCTGGGAAACCCCACCTCCAGACTTCTGTTGCAGCATCACAAAAACACGGAACACGGAAGTCCGGAGGTGGGTTTTCCCATAGAGGGGAGCCTCAGGGGAATCCCAGCAGTGCAAAAACGGGTGCTTCGCTGGCAATGGAAGTCTGGAGGTGGGGCATCACAGTGGCGGCTGTGGGTTTGTAAGGTGAAAATAGTTTGTAAGAAGAGGCAAAAAAATCTTAAGCCCCGAGTTTGTATCTCGAAAAGTTTGTATGATGAGGCGTTTGTAAGACGATCACTGTACCTCTGAAATGATGATTCAACAATCTGTAGTTTAATATCTAAAATACGATACTTAACAGTTCACTTGAACGATGATGATTGTTCAAACCACTCCCACCTGGTCACATGGCCAGCAAGCCACTCCTACCCTGTCACATGATCATTAAGCCACACTCACAAAATAAGCCACACCCACAGTGTGGCAGTAAAAATTTTAGCTGCCCATTGCTGCCTAGAGGTGGAGCTCTTGCCTCACCATCAGGAGGTTCAGTAGCAGGTTCCTACCAGGACGGTAAAGGACGCTGCGCCGGTAGTAAAAGTTGAGCTGTGTGCGCAGCTTTGAGTGTCCTGCATGCCCACGTGTACATCCAAGCGAGTTTTTGCTTCTGTGCATGCACAGGAAGCAAAATCTCATGAGAGATGTGCATACATGCAAGATTTTGGTAATTTTTGGATTTTGTGCATGTCCAGAAGCAAAAATATGTTGGGGTGCACATGCGCACCCACAGGACACCCAAATCTGTGTTTGCAGCACAGTGAAGGGCTACCCAAATTTTTACTACCACACTGTAGGTGTGACTTATGAATTTTCTATCAACATCTTTCAGTGCAAATTGGATGTTCTGGGGTAGAGCTCCATTTTTGCTACCCCGCTGTGTTCCTCCCCATCCGGTCAGCAGCCCACCCTGGCACAGCACAGCGTTAGCAGTGAAAATGGGAATCCACCCGTGAGAAGGTTGTGACTTCGATCCTAGGTAGAGACAGAGGTAAGGTCTCCTGCTTGGGCAGAGGGTTGGACTAGATCAGTGTTTCCCAACCTTGGCAACTTGAAGATATTTGGACTTCAACTCCCAGAATTCCCCAGCCAGTGAATGCTGGCTGGGGAATTCTGGGAGTTGAAGTCCAGATATCTTCAAGTTGCCACGGTTGGGAAACACTGGACTAGATAACCTGCAAGGTCCCTTCCAAACCTGTTAATCGGGTTAAATCTGTTAAATGTGCAGTGATGAGATACACTGGAAGAAGGAGGGCAACCCGTATCTTAGTGAGTTTATAGAGAATGGTGAGTTGTAAGCCGAACAACAAACTAACAAGTTTCCATACAAAAGCAGCCCCATGTAGAGAGAATTGCAGTAATCAAATCTGGAGCGTTACTAGCACATGCAGTCAGTTTTTAAATCATTTCTTTTCTTGGAAAGTCACAGTGGGAATATTTTGTGTTCATCGTTATCCTAGAACTTGAAAACATCAGAAAACAACTGAAACACTCAAATAGTAAAGCCAAACAGTTCAGCTGCCTCCTTCTTCAATTACTCAGAAATGAATCAAAAGATTGTAGGCAATGTGGCAATTACAAGGCTGCGACGATTGGGTATTCTGAATTTATAGGAGGTCAAACAGAGAAAATACACTTTTTAATAGCTCTGTGAATTGAGTTAGATAAGAGGGAACCTGAAAATAAGTGTTAGTAAGTAGTGGGCCCTGGAAAGGGTAGCAAAATATTTAGAAGGAGTCTTGTGTCTTGTTTCCAAATTATTCTGTCCCTCAAATACTGACTCTTTATGGATAGCATTGAAATTCGGTGAAATTCAGGCTGGGGTGCATTGGGGCACAAAGAGTGATTCTGTTTTCTTGGGCACTAAATCAACTTCCTAAAGGTCAGCTTTGCTTCATTTTTTCCCTATGAGAAAGATACTTCAGTTGCAGAACTCTCACCACATCTATTTTGGATTTAAAATAAAGATTGTTCTGTACAATAATGCAGAAACTGGAACAGCAACCACAACAAGAACTAGACATAATTTCTTAAATCCAATCAGGGTTAATCCTTGTTTAGTGATTGTCTCATACATAGAAATATAGAAACATAGAAGTCTGACGGCAGAAAAAGACCTCACGGTCCATCTAGTCTGCCCTTATACTATTTTCTGTATTTTATCTCAGGATGGATATATGTTTATCCCAGGCATGTTTAAATTCAGTTACTGTGGATTTATCTACCACGTCTGCTGGAAGTTTGTTCCAAGGATCTACTACTCTTTCAGTAAAATAATATTTTCTCATGTTGCTTTTGATCTTTCCCCCAACTAACTTCAGATTGTGTCCCCGTGTTCTTGTGTTCACTTTCCTATTAAAAACACTTCCATCCTGAACCTTATTTAACCCTTTAACATATTTAAATGTTTCGATCATGTCCCCCCTTTTTCTTCTGTCCTCCAGACTATACAGATTGAGTTCATTAAGTCTTTCCTGATACGTTTTATGCTTAAGACCTTCCACCATTCTTGTAGCCCGTCTTTGGACCCGTTCAATTTTGTCAATATCTTTTTGTAGGTGAGGTCTCCAGAACTGAACACAGTATTCCAAATGTGGTATCACCAGCACTCTATATAGCGGGATCACAATCTCCCTCTTCCTGCTTGTTATACCTCTAGCTATGCAGCCAAGCATCCTACTTGCTTTCCCTACCGCTTTGTGATCAAAGATTTTAAAAAAATCGTTCAGGTGGGTTAAGGGACTCTATACAACAACTGTTTGTAGTTACAGTGGAGATGAAAAAGTAACTTTACAACCTTCACAGGTATGCAAGATAAGTACAATCACAGTTTCACTTAGCAGCTCATTTGCTTAACAGCAGAGTTGCCAATCCTGGTCCTAGTAACATCTGTATTTTACAATATGTGAACTTCTAACAAAGTATTTAGGTAGCAAAATGCAAGGAGAGGTAATCTTTAGTTATACTTTCCATGTGGCAGCACAAGGGGAATGTCAGCCATTAGCCATATTTCAGAAGGCAAATTTATGGAACAGCCTTTTCTGCTCTTTGCCAATCCGTAGATCCCTCTTCAATGTTCCTTTGTCTTTTGAGGAGACAGGTAGGCAAGTTCTCAAAGAACATGGCTGCAATTGTTTTTAATTTGATTTTTTTTTAAGTGCCAATTGAACCTCTAAAAAATTCTGGGTAAGAAAATAAATTAGATGATGACACTTAGTAGAAAACCATCTTTGTAGTTATTTTTAACTAAAGGATTTTTTTTAAATTTAAAAAAAATCGTTCAGATGGGTTAAGGGACTCTAGCAGACAAAGGAGATGTTTATAGGATCCATGTTGCCTCTTCTTGCAATAATGAGTATGGATTCCACTGTACTTCTCAAGAGAGCCATTCTGCATACCCAGTTTGCATCAATCTGGGATCTGTGCCATGTCTCAAGGTCTCATGATGCTGGAACTCTTTGGCAGCTCATAGAAACATAGAAACATAGAAGACTGAAGGCAGAAAAAGACCTCATGATCCATCTAGTCCAGTGGTTCTCAACCTAGGGGTCGGGACCCCTTTGGGGGTTGAATGACCATTTCACAGGGGTCGCCTAAGATCCTGGGAAAAGACAAATTTCCCATGGTGTTAGGCATTAAGCTTCTATTCTGGCGCCTTGGAACATATTTTTACAATCCAACCAATCAGGGGTTTACAGTGGGGGTGTCCCTCTGACCTTCCTGCAGCTCTGTTGGGAGAATTAGCACTAGAGTTATGTTTGGTGGTCAACACAACAAGAGGAACTGTATTAAAGGGTCACGGCATTAAAAAGGTTGAGAACCACTGATCCCTTATACTATTTTTTGTATTTTATCTTAGGATGGATATATGTTTATCCCAGGCATGTTTAAATTCAGTTACTGTGTATTTACCAACCACGTCTGCTGGAAGTTTGTTCCAAGGATCTACTACTCCTTCAGTAAAATAATATTTTCTCATGTTGCTTTTGATCTTTCCCCCAACTAACTTCAGATTGTGTCCCCTTGTTCTTGTGTTCACTTTCCTATTAAAAACACTTCCCTCCTGAACCTTATTTAACCCTTTGACATATTTAAATGTTTCGATCATGTCCCCCCTTTTCCTTCTGTCCTCCAGACTATACAGATTGAGTTCATTAAGTCTTTCCTGATACGTTTTCCTGCTCCTCTGAATAATCTCTGCCTTATGCAAATTTAATATACTGGTGTAGGCTTTCAATGGCCAGTATCTGTTGGAGACTGTTGGGCTTCAGGTTTTAGTCATTGTGATCTAAATAACAATTTTTAAAATGTTTTTCCAGTACATGTGATTGGTATTTTCAGAGGCAAGAGAGTTGGCTATAGCACTTAGCGCTTAGCAATAGCATTTACCGTAGAATTATTTATATATGCTTCATAGTGCTTGACATCCCTCTCTAAGCAGTTTACAGAGTCAGCATATTGCTCTCAACAATCTGAGTCCTCATTTTACTGACCTCGGAAGGATGGAATGCTGAGTCAACCTTGAGCTGGTCAGAGCTGAACTCCTGGCACTGAATAGTGAGTTAGCCTGCAATACTGCATTCTAACCACAGTGCCACCTTAGCTCTTAAAGACAGGAAGCCTGTAAGACCCTGCTTAGTTGCTTGTGGTCTGCTTAGTATTCACAATTTCTGACATCTATCCCCTATTTTGATTAGTGAAACACCTCCCCAGGCTCTTATATTTTAAGTTTGGTATGTATGTGTTGTATGGTTTTTTGTTGTGAGCCGCCCCGAGTCTTCAGAGAGGGGTGGCATACAAATTTAATAAATTATTATTATTATTATTATTATTATTATTATTATTATTATTATTTCCATTGTCAACAGAAGTAGCATAATACTAGTGCTGAGATCAAAAGAGGCAAAAAAAAGCACTGGTCTTTCCTCTGAGTTTTGAGCGTTGTTATCTGCTGAACTACTAGCACTCTTTGTACCTTGTAACTGTCAGCTTTAACTTTTAGCTCCATCTCAATTATTTCTCTTTTTCTGTTGTATCTGGTTTAGCTTTTGGTCTTTGAAAAGTAAGAAAGTTAATACTAACTTAGCAAATTGGAAGAGGGGGAAGGCCCCTGAAACTATAATCATGTTCCTTCCATGTGATGCCATTTAGATAAATATGTTTTTTTGCTTCCAGTATATTAATAGAAGATTCAGAATGTTGACACAGACCCAGCAGCAAAAAAAATCCAGGAAACTAACAACGGGTAGGATAAGAGAAAAGCAACAGGAAGCAGAACTCTGTGCTTAGCTACTCAGAGTGTATTGTTCTTAAGTGTGCCTCGCAAAATGAAATATTGAACACAATCATTTCTAAAATGATAATGACCAGATGTTCATGAATGTCACTCATGAGCCATAGTTTCTTCTGAACTATTTCACAGGCAATGAACAACTCCTGTAAAACTGAGATGGAGGAGAAAGAAGAGAGAACCAAAAGCAATCAATCCTCTTTAAGAGGGGACAACCCAAAACAACCAATTTTCAAGTACGATTAAAATATCTAGTAGTGATAGAGCAAGACCATGATTCTATCAGCAGAGATTGTTTTAAACTGAGGTTTTACTAATTGCCTTGGCCTCAAAGTTTAACACCCCAGCTCCAGGAAATAGGTGTGAGGGCTTTTGCTGGGCTCTGGCAAATTCACATAGAAACATAGAAGACTGGCGGCAGAAAAAGACCTCATGATCCATCTAGTCTGCCCTTATACTATTTTCTGTATTTTATCTTAGGATGGATATATGTTTATCTCAGGCTTGTTTAAATTCAGTTACTGTGGATTTATCTACCACGTCTGCTGGAAGTTTGTTCCAAGGATCTACTACTCTTTCAGTAAAATAATATTTTCTCTCATGTTGCTTTTGATCTTTCCCCCAACTAACTTCAGATTGTGTCCCCTTGTTCTTGTGTTCACTTTCCTATTAAAAACACTTCCCTCCTGGACCTTATTTAACCCTTTAACATATTTAAATGTTTCGATCATGTCCCCACTTTTCCTTCTATCCTCCAGACTATACAGATTGAGTTCATTAAGTCTTTCCTGATACGTTTTATGCTTAAGACCTTCCACCATTCTTGTAGCCCGTCTTTGGACCCGTTCAGTTTTGTCAATATCTTTTTGTAGGTGAGGTCTCCAGAACTGAACACAGTATTCCAAATGTGGTCTCACCAGCACTCTATATAGCGGGATCACAATCTCCCTTTCCCTGCTTGTTATACCTCTAGCTATGCAGCCAAGCATCCTACTCGCTTTCCCTACCGCCTGACTGCACTGTTCACCCATTTTGAGACTGTCAGAAATCACTACCCCTAAATCCTTTTCTTCTGAAGTTTTTGATAACACAGAACTGCCAATACAATACTCAGATTGAGGATTCCTTTCCCCCAAGTGCATTATTTTATTTATTTTATTTTATATACTTATTTTATTTATTTGTTTTGTCAAATACGAATTGATAAGATACAAAGATATAACAATGTTTATATACACGATACTAGTAAGAGAGAAACATTAGGACAGGGAATGGAAGGCATGCTGGTGCACTTATGCACAGCCCTTACTGAAAATCTTAGGAAATGGGTGAGGTCAACAGTGGATAGTCTAAGGATAAAGTTTTGGGGGGTAGGTGATGATACTACAAATTCCAACATCATGCAGGCATTTGCATTTAACAGCAATGCAAGTTAGCCTTATTGAATAAAAATGTATTGTATGTTATCGCACTTACTTACAATCAGCTGAGTGTTAAGATTAAAAAATGGGGAGGGAGGTCTTCAGCCTCTGATTAAATGGAGAAGAAAGAATCAATAAAAAGATTTTTGGAAGGTTTTCTTTATTTGTCCATGTCTCTTTCCATCGTCAATATATTTACAAATAATAATAATTTCTCTTTTTAACCAATGTCCAAAATAAGGGGTGACGTCCTTTCCTGAGTTTTGGATTCCCTTCTCTTGTTAAGTTCCACCGTTTGTTCTGACTATGACAAGTCAAAGTGCCTGACTGAAGGAAAGCAGTTGGGGTTGTGCCAAAGTCATGGAGGGGTTTTCTGGAAAACAGACAGTTTAGGACAAGACCATGAGCACACAGGCAGAAAGAGACAAGTGCTGGAATCAACTCCCCCCGGAGATTAGAACTGCCCCCACCCTCCTTGTCTTTCACAAACTACTCAAGACCCACCTTTATCGCCAGGCATGGGGGAGTTGAGACACCTTCCCCCAGGCTTTTATATTTTATGTTTGGTATGTATGTGTTGTTTGGTTTTTAAATATGATAGGGTTTTATATGCTTTGTTTTTTTAATATTAAATTTGTCTCACTATAACATTGTTTTTATTGTCGCTGTGAGCAGCCCCGAGTCTTCGGAGAGGAGCGTGAAAGCATTCAGCCCTCCTTCAGTGGGTCGACCTCTAAGGAGGCACAGCATGCCATAATTGCCACATCAGGATGAAGCGACAGAGAAAGTTTTCTCGATGAGACGACCTCTGTTAAATCAGGATCGCTCCTTTTATTGTATTTCACTCTTCTGACATGTGGTACAGAATAACCAATTCGCGAACGCCACATACATTAAGCCATCCCCCTTACTACCATTCATTCCTACACCATATAAGGCTTCCCTTGTGGCTTCCCTATAGGTAATTAACGGAAGCTCCATTCTTTGCCTTTTTCCTGGATTGTGTGTTTGCAAAGGAACGTGAGTAAGGCATATATTTCCTTATATGGAAGTTAGTTATAGGTTTTCTTCATGTTGCATACCAAGTTAATTGCTTTCCCCCGTGGTCATGGATTCTGCAGGATGCTTACTCAGCCTGGACTTTGCTGCCTTTCCATAGAGGAAGAATTAAGGTTTTATACAGCACACAATTGGGCTAAAATATCACCCTTCATCAATATTCCATTCCAATTTTCAGTGCCTATAAACCTATGATTACAACAGGAGTGGCATACAAATCTAATAAATTATTATTATTATTATTATTATTATTATTATTATTATTATTATTAAAAAGTACCTGCACAATAATATGCATGTTTCTTCAGTATAGGCCAGTGATGGCGAACCTTTTTTCCCTTGGGTGCCAAAAAAGCATGAGTGTTCAATATCGCATATGCGTGAGTGCCCACATCCATCATTCAATGCCTGGGGAGAGCAAAAACAGCTCCCCCTGCCCCCCCGGAGGTCCTCTGGAGGTCAGAAATGGCCTCTTTCCCAACTTCTGGTGGGCCTAGTAAGCTTGTGTTTTGCCCACCCCAGGTTCCAATGTCTTCCCTGGAGCCAGAGGAGGGTAAAAACACCCTCCCCGGAGGCTCTCTGGAAGCAAAAATGCCCTCCCAGAGCCTCTGTGTGAGCCAAAAATCAGGTGGCCTCCACACACATGCACGCTGGAGCTAAACTTGGGCAACGGCTCATGTGCCAGCAGACATGGCTCCGCGTGTCACCTGTGGCACCTGTGCCATAGGTTCGCCATCACTGGTATAGGCTATAAAATGAGGAAGAGGGGAGGAAATGGCTGTTAACAGATCCTGCAGAACACACTAGTGTACTGGAGGGGAAGTCACCTGGTATATGTGGGCTGGAGTAGATCCCGTCAAATTAACAGATCCCATCCCTGGTACTAGGAGGCCAGAAAAAACATCCTGCCAACACTTTTGACAATGTGGAAAGACAAGAGAATGGACCGCATTGTGTCTAAGAAAATTCAGTTATTGTACAGTGGCATTCCATGAGTTAAAGATTTCGGGAGTCAGAGAGCCATGAAAAATCTGCCACATTCCACTATCAGTCACTGAGATAAAAAGGCAAAGAAGCAGCCAAAATATAGCACAAAAAGCAAGGGAAACAGAGTGGGAGAAAATTAAGAAGCTTATTTCTTATAATCTATACATTCTATTCCGCACATACAAGATTTCTGGAAATTATATTGTCACTTGTATATCTTAGCTCACACTTTTTTATTGGATAAGTATCTTAGTGTTCACAATAAAACCCATCGTTTTCAAAAGCTGTCTCTGTGTGTCTCTATCAGCTCCTATCCTGATCCACCCTCCAACACTATCATCCAGTTTGTTTTCATCAGTTCTTTGGTCTTTGGAAGATTCTTTTCACAGTTATAATTAACAACTTCTTTATTTTCATTCCACAGTTTTATTTGGGGGGGGGGGGGGGGTTCAATCAAGATTTCAAAGTAATTCCTGATATTTCTCTTGAAAATAGTCCATATATTATCAAGACTATATCTGTTTGGCTTTGTTCTTCTACTTTAGCTTCATTTGAAACATTCTTCCTGACTGTAACAGCAACACTAATCCTGCTTTATTTTTTGTGTGTGTTTCTTGAGTAGTAAAAAGTATAATCTGCTTACTGAAAATGTCCAATTCCAGTCATTTCACTTCATTGATGCCTAAAATGTCAATGTGTGATTGATTCATTTCGTATTTTCACTGTGTTGATTTTCCCATGTTCATGCTCTTTATATTCCATTTTCCTACTGAATTTTATCTTTGAAACTACAGATTTTCTTTTTCTCAAGGGCAAAATCAGCAAGTAGACATCTGGAAGGCTTTAATGTAGTTATAGCATAAACATAATTAGTACTTTAAAAGCTCCTCAGAACTCCCTCAATAATATATTGAGTGCCATCTGACCTGACGGAACTATCATCCAATTAATTTATATTGTATATCCATGTTGTTTTCTAGTAAATAGAGATGGTTTACCATTTCCCTATATAGCACAGTATGAAATAATGTCTTTGCTGTTGCTACTAATATAATCATCAGCCTCTAGCATGTTTCTATATCACTGTTCCTGAATGAATGAATGAATGAATGAATGAATGAATGAATGAATGAACAAACGAACGAACGAACGAACGAACGAATGAATGAATGAATAGAACTTGACAACCTGAGCCCCACTGGTCCCTTACCTAGACACTCAAACAGAATGAAACTAGCTCGTAAAAAAAAGTGTCTTCTAATTTCTTGCCAGCTTTCCAACCACGTTTCTTTGTTCATCAGATATCTTCTCTCTCTCTCTCTCTCTCTCTCTCTCTCTCTCCCTCCTTCTTCTGTTCTCTTTCCTTCCTGTCTCAGCAGGCAGGTAAATGATTGCTGTTGGGTGGGGGAAGGGAGTGAGATATTGCAAGAGTGGCTGGGAAGCTGTCACATTACATTAAAAATGATCATATAACAGCAGCAGCCCAACCACCTTGAACCTAAATTTCATTCCCTCATGAGTCATGGGTTCCGTATTTTGGACACATTCTATACATTAGTCCATTTGAAGCATTTTGGTTTAAAAATGGCTGCCCTATGATTCACTGTTTCTCCCAGTTAAAGGACATAACAATGAGAGTTTTAGAAGAATATAGATAAAGTGCCTGTTTGCTTTAGATGGGCAGCTAAGATGACCTTCATGTTTTGGGTCATCACTGTATTACTTGTGAACATTTTCAGAGTCCATCTCTTATCTAATATCCAAACTCATCCTACTGAGACTGCACAGCAGAGGTTCGGGGAGTCTATGATAAGTACTATTGTTGTGTCCAGAGGACAGTTAGGCCTTGTACCCGCCCCATATTCCTTGGGCAGGAAAATACTACAAGGTGATTGGTTGGCTCAGCCTGGCAGCCCGGCATATATATAGCTGCAGGCACGGCCATGTTTTGTCTTTGTTTAGTTCTGTAAACCGTTACTCCTCGTTAATAAAGAACCGTTACGTACTACAAGATTGCAGTCCTTCATTCCTGCAAGGATTTAACAACTGTTATCTAGTTTAAGAGTCAAGAATTTATCATAGAATCAGTTACCAAGTTTTAAGGGATGGATTTGGATATGAGTAAGTTCCAATGTTTAAGTCTCTATGTTGTAAAAAGGAGAAGATGACACAATATGTTCTATGATTTAAATTTAATGATTAAAGCTTGAATTAATTTTATTTATACTTATATGCAGGGTTGGGTTCTAACTTACCTCGCTGCCGGTTCGCTTCCTTCCGTGCCACGTGGAATCGCTCGTGGGCATGTGTGTGGTGACTGCATGCCAGAAACTCAGCTTCTGCGTATACTCAGAAGAAAAAGGATTTTTTTAAATTCAAAAATATAAAAAAAAGTTTTTAAAAGATGGTGACGCCCATGGACCAGCACCGACCAAACCAGGTCGGTGATGTCATTGTGACATCACCAGCAGGTCGCTACTGGTTCAGGACAATTAGACCGAACTGAGAAGAACCCACCTCTGCTTAAATGGAACCTTTTAAAGAGGTACAGTGGTACCTCTACTTATGAACTTAATTCGTTCTGTGACCAGATTCTTAAGTAGAAAAGTTTGTAAGAAGAAGCAATTTTTCTCATAGGAATCAATGTAAAAGCAAATAATGCGTGCAATTAGGGAAACCACAGGGAGGTTGGAGGCCCTGTTTCCTCCCAGGAGATTCCTGGAGAGGCCCCACGAAGGCTTCTCCCTGCCTTTTCTGGCCCTGTTTCCACCCAGGAGATGCCTAGAAAGGCCACATGGAGGCTTTTCCCTGCCTTTTCCGGCCCTGTTTCCTCCCAGGAGATTCCTAGAGAGAGAAGAGAAAGAAAGCAAAAGAGAGAAGAGAAAGAAAGCAAGAGAGATAGAAAGAAAGAGTGAGAGAGAGAGAAAGCAATAGAGAGAGAGAAAAAACGAGAGAGCGAGAGAGCAAGAGGGGGAGAGAGAAAGAGAGAGAAATGACTCTTGATTTAAAGCATATGATAAAAAGCACCCAAATAATAACAGAGGAAAAAAACCCAGCCGTTTGTGTGTGTGTGTGTGTGTGTGTGTGTGTGTGTGTGTGAACTCTTGAACCATTTCCAATAGCTCACCTCTAATTGGAAATGGTTCAAGAGTTCACACACACAAACACACACACACACACACACACACACAAGGGGGGAGGAGACAGGGATGGAAAAAGAGAAGATAATAATAGTAATATATTTTGGTTTTGGTTTATTATTAATTTCTTTTAATTAAAAAAGAAGGGAATTTTTTCTTATTTATTTATTTATTTATTTATTTATTTATTTATTTATTTATTTATTTATTTATTTATTTATACTTCTATGCCGCCCAGTCCCAAAGGGACTGTCGCTCAGACACTATACTTTTCCGCCCACACCGGGAAAAAAATAGAGGGAACATTGCCTATATGCATCCTTTTTTCTATTAATTAGTTGGAAGAGTTGGTTAGATTTCATTTACTATGTTTTTCCATTTCGTCTGACTATTTATCTTCTTTTTTATTATATAAATGCCTTTCTTTCATATTTTCCCATTTTAACCCAAATGAAAAAAGAGTTTACTACTATACTAAAGTTTTTTTTAAAACTGTCAAAGGTACCATCTGCAAAGAGAGTGAAAAGCGAATTCATGGAATGAAACAGGAAAGCCTGTAATCTCCATGCTGTCCCCTTTCATTCTACTTTCCCAGTTGACATGAGAGACCCAGGTGGAAAGATTCACTCAGCATGTCAGAAAGGAGAGAATCTTCCCCTCACATAATTGATTATTCTTACTAAGGAAACTGCTTTTGCCAAATGCATTTAGTCTGCTTAGGCTCGTCCTTAAAATGAATTATTCACTTCATAGCCCTAGAAAAAAATAAGAAAGGCATACTTCCCTACCGCAGTAATTATAATGAGCATAGTGTTGGTTAATTAAAATGTGAAGAGGAGAGAATTATAACAAAGGGATCCAGATGTAATGTTATAGATGTTGCCCAATCTATGGAATATCATCTTGTGCAGGGCTGGATTCCCATTATTGCCACTACTGGTGCCCTCCGCGCACAGCTTCAGTTCCCTTGCACATGTGGCCAGATATCTCAGCATATTTTTGCTTCTGCACATGCGGAGGAAGCAAAATCTTGTGAAGGGATGTGTGGTGCATGAGATTTTAGCCATTTTTTTTGTTTACATGCATGCGCAGAAGCAAAAAATCGCTGAAATTATTATTATTATTATTATTATTATTATTATTATTATTATTATTATTTATTTATTGGATTTGTATGCCGCCCCTCTCCGCCGACTCGGGGTGGCTAACAACAATGATAAAAAACAACATGTAACAATCCAATTTAATAAAACAACTAAAAACCCTTATTATAAAAATCAAACATACACACAAACATACCATACATAACTTGTAATGGCCTAGGGGAAGGAATATCCTAACTCCCCCATGCTTGGCGACAAAGGTGGGTCTTGAGTAATTTGCGAAAGACAAGGAGGGTGGGGGCCATTCTAATCTCTGGGGGGAGTTGATTCCAGAGGGCCAGGGCCGCCACAGAGAAGGCTCTTCCCCTGGGGCCCGCCAAATGACATTGTTTGGTCGACGGGACCTGGAGAAGGCCAACTCTGTGGGACCTTATCGGCCGCTGGGATTCGTGCGGTAGAAGGCAGTTCCGGATGTATTCTGGCCCAATGCCATGTAGGGCTTTAAAGGTCATTACCAACACTTTGAATTGTGACCGGAAACCGATCGGCCGAAATCTCTCACACACGCGTCCCCTCATAAAATTTTGCTTCCTGAGCATGCACAGAATCAAAAATAAGCTGGGATGCACATGTTGCGTATACAAGGGAACCGGTGCACAATCCTCAACCATATTGGTAGCAATTCGTTACTGATCTTGTGTCCTTGGAAGCAGTGAATGAGAAAGGATATTTCATAGATACAAGATTTAAGACTAGCACCATAAAGCAAAATGCCCAAGCAGTACAGGTGCAAATCCTATACTTAATTCAATTTAGTATTTTAAAAAACAAATGGTTAATTTGGAGACAAACTCTTCCTCAATGAATGAACAAGCATTGAACAAATCATCTATTATTCTATACCAGCAAATATGGCTACTTCTTGTGCATTACCAGTAATTGAGAGTATAATTGTTGTTCCAGTAACTATCTGACCATTATCTCAGCTCGTTAACAAATCTCTGATCAACATCGCAATGCACTTTGAGAAGAAATTTGAATGTAGAATAGCAATAGTAATAGCACTTAGGTTTATATACTGCTTCATAATGCTTTACAGCCCTGTATAAGCTTACAAGAGTCAGCATATTGCCCCCAACAAACTGGGTCCTCCTTTTACTGATCTCAGAAGGTTGGAAGGCTGAGCTGGTAAGATTCGATCTGCCAAACTGTTAACAGCCAGTGATCACCAGAATTGGCCTGCAATATTGCATTCTAACCATTGCACCGCTGGGCTCTAGAAACAAAGGCAGTGGAGTCTTTTATCCATGGCAGACTTTTCTGTAAGACCAAAATCCTGCTTTGGCATATTTTTGATGACAATATATCTGATTTGTCACATCCAAAAATTAGAAAATACCCATCAATGAATTCTTCATTTCTTCCGGCTTAGGAGCCTCATTCTTGAGTGTTCCTACCACCATTGGAACCACTTTGGCCTTTACTTTCAACATCATCTCTAGTTCCTCTTCAAGTTCTTGTATTTCTCCAGCTTCTCATACTCAATTCTCCTGATGTTGTTGTCATTTGGCATGGCTATTTTCTGGATCTTGTCTACTACCATAATGTCTGATTGACTGACTTGATGGATCTGGAAGTCCCACAGGATCTTATTCTCTATAACCTTCTGTGCAATTTTCCATCTGGATTCAGAAGGGTGTAGCCCATATACCATATAGGTCAGTGGTGAAATCTAAAAATTTTCCCTACCAGTTCTGTGGGTATGGCTTGGTGAGTGTGGCTTGGTGGTCATATGATTGGGTGGGCATGGCTTGGGGGTCATGATCGGGTGAGCGCAAAACCAACTTTCACACACAAATAACACAAAATCCACACAACTTATTCATGCACAATGCAAAAGCAGCTGACTTCACACAAAATGGCCCCTGCAACAAGCAAGAACCTCACAGAGTTACAAAGGCTCAAAAAGCAACTATCACACTTTGCATAAAAATAACACAAAAGCCACACATCTGATTCACACACAATGCAAAAACACACAAAATGGCCCCTGCAACAACAAGACGGAACCTCAAAGAGCAACAAAGAGCTTAAAAAGCAATTTTCACACTTTACACAAAAATAACACAAAAGCTACACAACTGACTCCAACACAACTGACTCAAACACAAGCAGCTGGACTTCACACAAAATGGCCCCTGCAACAAAGCAGGAACCTGACAGACCTCATTGTGAAAAAATCACCAATAAAATCAACAGGACTCCGAATGAACAATAAAAAGCATTTACAGTGGTACCTCGAGATACGAGTTTAATTCGTTCCGGACCTGGGCTCTTAAGTCGAGCAGCTCTTATCTCGAACGACTTTTCCCCATAGGAATTAATGTAAATAATTTTAATTGGTTCCAGCCCTCAAAAAACTCACAAAGTTAGTCTAAATTATGCAGAAAGACAAGTTTTTAATGAAGAAATGTACATGTACATATAAATGAATAATGAAGTTTCTTTCACTTAACTTGTAAACTTTCTTAAACTTTTAAATTTACATATGTTCAACTTCTCTGCCACCCAATCCTGTAGGACAGAGGTCCCCAACCCTTTTTGCACCAGGGACCGGCTTTAAGCGATCAAGAGAGGAATGGGTGAATGAATGGACGGAGGGTGGGAAGGAAGGAAGGAAAGAGGGAAGGGACAGGAACAGAGGAAGGAAGCAAGGAAACTTATGAAAGGGGAGAGTAAGAGAGGAATGAGTGAAGGGAGGGAGGGAGGGAAGAAGGTGGGAAGGAGAAAGAAAAGAAGAAATAGAGGAAGGGAAGGTAAAAGAGAGAAAGAAAAAGAGCTAACTTCCGCGTTCAGCTTCAGGAGACAGCTGCGAAGCCGCGCGCGTGTTTTAAAAGGTTGCATCTGGCCTGGGGGGCTCGGGGGGGTGCTGGCAAGTCCCCCAGGCCGGCTGCAAGCACCCCCCGAGCCCCCCAGGCCGGCTGCAACCTTTTAAAACACGCACGCCGCTTCGCAGCTGTCTCCTGAAGCCGAACGCGGAAGTTAGCGTTCGGCTTCAGGAGACAGCTCCTTGGCGCTCGTATCTCGAATTTGGGCTTGTAAGTAGAACAAAAATATCTCTCCCCTCCCAGCTCTTATCTCGAGTTGCTCGTAAGTAGAGCAGCTCTTATGTCAGGGTTCCACTGTATTATGTTCTTTTGCTAAGGCAATGGAGGGAGAATTTTGGGTTTTTCAACTAAAAGCAGCATTGTCATATGAGTACATCATATATACAAAATCATTTCTATAGGCAAACAACAATCTTACTCCTCCCATTCTATTATTCCATTCCTTTATGTAAGACACTCAGGTGACTTCCAGCATGAAAATTCCCTAGAAATTCACATTTGCACACTTCTTCTATCTCATGTCAGAATGACCCGATCTCATAATCTATGTCAGCATAACATATCCTGTTTTCCCTTTTTCTGTGAGAACAGAGAAGCAGAAAGAAAGCCGACAGGTGAAAAA